>NW_026652278.1:87518746-87911928 GCF_009828535.3 Hylobates moloch
ATGCCATCCTGTTCAAATGTGCATATTTTAATCCTGTTCTGCATGGAGTTGATGGAGCACACAGACAGAACTTCAACATTACATATTCCCCTTTTTCATGAATATCTAAGAACCCCACCTCTCCCCAGTAGGAATCTTGGGTATCCATACCTTTCCATGTGCACCAGCACCAACAACAAAGGGTATTTTTCTTTTTTTTTTCCTTTGGAGATGGAGTCTCTCTCTGTTGCCCAGGCTGGAGTGCAGTGGCACGATGTAGGCTCACTGCAACCTCCGCAACCTCCACCTCCTGGGTTCAAGTGATTCTCTTGCCTCAGCCTCCCGAGTAGCTGGGATTACAGGCACCTGCCACCACGCCCAGCTATTTTTTGTATTTTTAGTAGTGACAGGGTTTCACCATGTTGGCCAGTCTGGTCTCGAACTCTTGACCTCAGGTCATCCGCCCACATTGGCCTCCCAAAGTGCTGGGATAATAGGCATGAGCCACTGCGCCCAGCCAAAGGGAATATTTTTAATATTACGAGTCATAAATTAATGATGAGAATTCTGCATGGCAGAGAAGAAGCCAAGATGAAGAGAATGTCGAGAAGGCTCTAGTATATAGAAAAAAAATATTTTTTCAGAGTTCCTTGACTATCATGAGAAGAAAAAATGTTTAAACGAACTTATAGGGAGAAACAGCATAAAGTCAAGAAGTACAGGTTTGTAAGTTCTAAACACATGGCATTCCAGGAGGCAGAGTGAACACAGCTCCTGATCTGAGACACAGTCACCTGAGAAAAAGCCATTTTTCTCTTCATCATCCTTCTCTAGGATTTCTTCTCAGTTGATATTCTCTGGACAAGTCACACCTGCATCTTGGTAATATGCCTTTAAAGGAATCAGCACAATCCCTTCACCTGCTACCACCACAAACACAGGTAGAAAGATCCAGGCATGCAGAAAATGTCCACCCATATATGTTGTTTATAACAGGTGAGATTCAAGGACAGTGAGCTCCTCCATGAAGATCAAAATTTATCTTTCTTTTTCCTGCCCTCAGGTGCTCTCCCCTGCCACAGACGCCACAATTTCTGCTACAGCAATGGGAATATGGGCCACACTAACTTGTCCCTACCAAATCCAACCATAGCAGGCCCTGTGACCTCCCTTTGGAATAAAGTTTGAACTCAACTCTCATGAATGTATTTTGAATTCCTCATGTTTGACCCTGGCCTCAACCTGGAGTCACCTGAGGCACTTAATTATATCAACAAGGATGCTTCCACCCAGAATAATATACAGAGCCTGCGGGAAGGGCACAAGTGAAAAGATTTCTGCAACCTGGCCATGGAATCTTAATTAGAAGCCTGGGCCAAGAACCACTTAGCTAAGCACTGCCTCTCAAGCTTCAATGTGCATATAAATCATTTGGTAACCCTGGCCCCACACTATGTAATGTGATTCTGCAGGTTTTAAAAGGGTCCATGAAAGTGCATTTTAAACACATCTCCTGTCAATGCTGATGTAGCTTCCCCAGACCCATCATTAGTAGCATTTAGTTAGAAAAAGCAGGCATGGAACAGACTCTTACACTCATCACTCATCACAACAAAAACACTTCTGATCAAATAAACAATGAATCTCTATCCTGAAAGACCACATTCTTTGCTAGCTCTTTAAAGTTTACAGAGACAGGAGAAGGCATCAATGTCTGAGTAAGTCTGCACTGAAAAACAACATGTACACATATACTTATGCAATGCTTATTAAGCAGGTACTATGTGCTCAAGAGTGTGTTACAGAGCAGTGTGCTGGGAACATCACATTATGTGATTTAATCTTCGTAACAACTTGAGAGTTGGGTACTAAGTGTTCAATAATTCTCAGAATTCAGATGAAGGGGCCAGCATTGTTTTCTTCTCCTGTTTATCTCTTATTGATTTTTTTTTTTTTTGAGATGGAGTTTTGCTCTTGTTGCCCAGGCTGGAAGTGCAATGGCACGATCTCAGCTCACCGCAACCTCCGCCTCCTGGGTTCAAGCGATTCTCCTGCCTCAGTCTCCCGAGTAGTTGGGATTACAGGCATGCACTACAACACTGAGCTAAGTTTGTATTTTTAGTAGAGACGGGGTTTCTCCATGTTGGTCGGGCTGGTCTCGAACTCCCAACCTCAAGTGATCCGCCCACCTCAGCCTCCCAAAGTGCTAGGATTACAGGCATGAGCCACAGAGCCCGGCCTCTCACTGATTTTTTTTTAAATGTATAGCATAAGAAATAAATATAGACAGATGGGAGGGATACAGAAAGGAAAGGCTTAAGTGTAGTTCAGAGAGATTTTTTATTGCATTTCCATTTACTTTCTTGTGACTTGTGGAGTAACTACCAGGATGGAATGTCTCTATAAGCACTGGTTTTAATTAAAAAGAAGTTAAGACCTCAAAATATATAGTTTATTGCCCTAATTTATCTGCTTTTGAGTTTCAGAATATTGTGAGCATAAACTCTGGAGAGGCAGCAGGAGCCACCTCCAAAATCTCTGGTCTCCTCTAATGAGTTCTGTGAGGAGAGACTCCAGGGTGGGACCAGACCTGAATGAGGCTCAGAAAAGGGTGAATCTGGACAGAGCTGGGGTGGAGAAACGGTCCTATGTTGAATTATGATCTCTATGCTGCTGGAGTACTTCTTGTTCTGTCTTTCCTAAGCCTGTCCAAGAGAAACTTAAGAGTTTGTATAGTTTTAATACATTTAGCCACTACTCTATTTTATAACATATAATAACAAACAATTTAACCAAAATTTTTAGGGCTTTCTAGGATAATTTTATTAGAAAATATGTATTCTCAGCACGGTAAAAGCAATCGAAATACAAATAACTCTCCTGTTTGAGAATAGCTCTTCAGGTGGTGACATCAGAAGTCACAACAACATAAGAGCCATCGCCCAAGTCCCCTTAACACCCCACTTTATTGTACTGACTATATGATGCTTAATTAAACCATTTATCCAGTTGCTCTAGAATGAAAGTTTTTGAATGACAGGGACCATGACTGCTTCATCTATTTTTCTAAAGGCCATATGAAATGGAGGCAATTTATCAGTCTGAGTCTCCAGAACTCCTGAATTTTTTGCCAAGGAAACTGGAGAAAGTCTCGTCCGGGTACCAACCAGGGAGATTCTTTCTACAAAAGAAGGAACAGACACTGAATGACTCATTTCCCTTCCTCTAACATGGAAGCAGAATTAGATACTCCTGCCAGCCTGACCCAAGTCTGTACAGGACATCCTGAAATGTCTTAAAGATTCCCGGGTGATTGTGAGAGGATTCCTAGTGACCATGGACTGATGACCCTATGTTGCTCCAGGCAGGAAAGACTCAAGCTGATTCTAAGTAGAAAATGGAACTGCCCTGGTAGAGCTCCAGAACCTGGATCTATGTGTGATATCACCTGTTCTGATTAGCTAGCTCTTAGGTAAGAGAAAGGACAAGAATACTCTACTCCAGTATCACATTTTACAAATAGGTAAACTTATGTCATTGCTCTGGGTATTTTGTGGCTTTGATCTCTCCCTGCTGACATGCATGTTTACACTTACAGATTGTGCAACCAGATTCTACTTGCACCAGCAGCCTCTCACATAACCATAGCAGGTCACTGGAAAAGATCTGGAAAGCTCAAAGGGATACACTCTGAAAGGAGGACTTTAAGATTTCTATACTGACATCTCACAGATCAGAAAATGTCTCCTATGGGTTTTCTGTATATTCTCAATCCAAAATCTGGCTCTCTCCTGTGAATCCCAGGGAGAGCTCAGCTCTTATGTGCAGATTACAGGTAAGATCAACCTGACTCTTCATTCTTTGGTGTTACAGCAAGGAGAGTAAAAAAAAAAAAAAAACAGTTTCCATCATAAAGTCTGCTCTAGCACATGATATGTCAGCCTAAAAAGAAAAGGCTAAGGCAACACTCATTTAAGTAGAGAGTTTATTTGGGCCAAGCCTGAGGATTGAAACCTGGGAGCATAGATTCAAGTTGCCTTGAATGTACACTTTAATTAGCAGCAGTTACAAGTGGATTTACAAAGGCAAAAGAGAGGGACAGGGAGTGGACTGAAACAAAGTCGTTTGTCAGAAATTCTTCTTGATCTACAGAAATAACATTGATGACTAATTGGCTATATATTTTTAAGCTATAAGGTATTGCTTATTCTAGTGTGGCATTATTAGGTTAATTTATATCTACTTGTAGCAATAGCAAACAGTTTCAAGAGGTAAAAACGTAGCTCAGAGGAGGCAGTAGAACATAATTATGTTCTCATTTTTATGTCTCTCCGGGCCTGATAAAACTAAAAGGACTTGCACTCCTCAGATCAAAGTTATTCTTTTTCCTCTAATCTCAAGACTGAGATTCAGGATTTGGTACTGTAGATTTAGGTCCTGGATGGGTGGAGAAATGGCAGGTGTTAACTGCACATTTATGGGAATTTCGGGAGGAGGAGAAAGAGGAACGTTGAGATACTCACATTTACTCAATGCACACATGTCACCCTAATTGTTCTTCTGGGCCTAATAGTCTCCAACTCAGTTTCAGGTCTGAAGACACTATGGTCACTGAAAGAGGTGAAATGGCTGATTACTGTCCTGTGAATTTTTTCAACCACTTATAGAAAGGCTTAACCTCTCTACAAGTGGTTGTAGAGGACTATAGATGTGAAATAGGCAGAGACACAATTCTGCCTGCATACTCTGGGGGCAGTGTGCACTCTGAAGCACAACTGACTGGGTTGACTGGAAGCCTGAGGGGGAAAGCCTTCTCTAAAGTGAAGCTTGGTGGGCACCTTATACGTATATACAATGTTTGGTAATTGTGGACAGTGAGAAATATAATTAAAAGGAAAATTGTCTCCAATCCTAGAAAAACCCCACAATAACAGAACAGAAAGAAAAGTGTTTTATTGCACAATAAAACCAGAATGTGATGTGACATGAATTACAGACAATCTGCTCAAGAGATTGCAAAGACAGAAAGATCTCTATAATTAGTCCTCAATTAGAAGATTTGACAGCACCATTTGTCATGCACAGCTTATCCTAAATTCGCCTGGTAATGGGGGAGGCCATCTGTGTATGTTAATTGGTTATATTCAAAGGAAAAATAAACTTCTGACATCTTCGTGAAGGAGGTAGTTTTGCAACTTACAGCCAAGTGGCTGCTGAAGGTAGGCTCTAGTTCTTTTACAGACACTGTGAGATAGGATACTATTCTTTTGGCTATTTACATTTGAAAGCAAAGGGTCCCTACTCCCTAGGCCACGGGCTGCAGCAATCCTGCTTGCCCTGTCCTGGTGGCCTGTGTCCCGTCTCTTCCCCTACCATCTACCACCGAGGCACAGCTCACAGCACACAGCTGGCAGCCCACATTCCACATGGACTCCAACTGCCATAGTGCAGTCCAGTGTCACATTAAGGAGCAGGGTCCCTGAACTGCAGGACGAGAACCTGCCGGACTCCTGGGTAGGATTGCACTTTTGCAATAATGGAAATGGGAGCAATGTTTCAGCCTACGTTTTTATTTATAATGGTGACAAAAAAATACTGCTGGATTCCCAGCATGGGTCTTGATAAGAGTGCCAAAGAGTTCTCATTGTGACAGCCCAGCTCACTCAGAAACACCATGAGACACTTTTGGGTGTCCCTTCTGAAGACAGACACCGAAAGCATTGAAGAGAAAAGCAGCTCTCAGTCTGAATAAAATTGTATTAAGAGGTTAAAAGCATCTGAAAGAAAAATTCAGATTACATATAATATTAGCCAAGTCAACCAGAAAATATTCCCCTGAAAAAGTTTCTCTCTAAACACCCAAAATGCACAGCCACTCTCAACACAAGAAACACAGTGTTATGAAGAAAGGGGGCATATTCTCAGCAGAATTTCTTAAGACTTTTCTTCCATCTCTGCTGCTCTCTCTGCTCTCTCATCTGCTGGCCATTGGATTGAGAATCTGCATTGGAACACATCAGGCAACCTTCGCCAGCACTTTTTGATAAAGAACTGGAATTCGACCCTGTTTACACAGTAGAACCATATCTGAGATTGCAACATATCTAACTGAAGACTATTATGATTCATGATTTTTGGGTAGTCACATCACTTGCATTGATTTGTTCTGTAAGAGTGGCATTCCTAATTTAGAAAACCATAAGAATAGACTGTAAGGCAGGGCGCGGTGGCTCATGCCTGTAATTCCAGCACTTTGGGAGGCTGAGGCAGGCAGATCACCTGGGTCAGGAGTTGAAGACCAGCCTGGCCAACATGGTGAAACCCCGTCTCTACTAAAATACAAAAACTAGCCAGGCGTGGTGGCGGACACCTGTAATCCCAGCTACTTAGGGGCTGAGGCAGGAGAATCGCTTGAACCCAGGAGGCAGAGGTTGCAGTGAGCTGAGATCACGCCACTGCACTCCAGCCTGGGTGACAGAGCCAGACTCCATCTCAAAAACAACAACAACAAAAAAATAGAATGTAAAATTTTGCTAACCTATTACTATATCTTTTTTTTTTTTTTTTTTGAGACGGAGTTTTGCTCTTGTTGCCCAGGCTGGAGTGCAATGGCGCAATCTCAGCTCACTGCAGCCTCCACCTCCAGGATTCAAGTGATTCTCCTGCCTCAGCCTCCCGAGTAGCTAGGATTACAGGCATGTACCACCATCTCTGGCTAATTGTGTATTTTTTTTAGTAGAGACGGGGTTTCTCCATGTTGGTCAGGGTGGTCTCAAACTCCTGACCTCAGGTGATGTGCCCGCCTCGGCCTCCCAAAGTGCTGTGATTATAGGCGTGAGCCACCACACTCAGCTGACCTATTATTATGTCTATGGGATCAATTAATAAGCATGTCAGATTAATATCTACTGTAACAATTGGATAGTGTATTTTCTTTGGATATTAGATATAAATATCTAAGTATAAATAATTTTAATATACTAGTCATGGCATATATTTTTTAAATTATCTGTAACCTTAACTCAGTTATAATACTTTATATTTCAAAAGAATAAATAATGATATTAAAATTACTATTTAAGGGATTTATTCATAGTAAATATTGTGGCCTTATATTCACACAATTGTAGAAAATACTGTTTAATTTACATGGATGCATGTTGTCTACTAAAGACTACATAAAACTATGTTAATTTTTCTTAAGTAATAAATAGAAACTAGCTAAAAATTCCACTGCTCAGTTCTTACACTAAACTGTTCTTGCTTTTGCAGTGTAACTACTCCAACCTCCAAACATTAAATAATCACTTAGTATCTTTTACTCTTCATTATTACTTATAGCTGAATTGAATTTTATTCTTTCCATTCAACTTTTGTGCTCTTAAAATGAGCTTGTTCTAATCCGTGTCTACTTTAAAAGACAGAAAATAAAAAGCAAAAATAAAAAAGATAAAGAAAACCTTTGCCAAATCGAAAGCAAAAGCAAAATAATGGTTCTCAGGTCCTAGACAAAGACAATCTGGTAGGGAATGAGACAGAAAAAGCATTTATTTCTATGTAAAAGAATTAAGCCTCTTATTCCTAAATTGTATTTTCTTGTACAACAGCCAGAACTATAGACATGGTTTTGAACTTTTGGACATCTGAATTTTAGTATGCACTGGATTTAGGCACCTAAGGGGTGGTTCTGAACACACTGTGTGCACGTGAAAGAAAGACTGTGGGGCAAAAAGTAGAAGAGAGAGGCCGGGAGTGGTGGCTCACACCTGTAATCGCAGCACTTTGGGAGGTTGAGTCGGGCACATCACCTGACATGGGGAGTTGGAGACCAGCCTGACCAACATGGAGAAACCCCGTCTCTACTAAAAATACAAAATTAGCCTCATTACACATTACTGAGGCAGGAGAATCGCTTGAACCTGGGAGGCGGAGGTTGCAGTGAGCTGAGATTGCGCCATTGCACTCCAGCCTGGGCAACAAGAGCGAAATTCCTTCTAGAAAAAAAGAAAAAGTAGAAGAGAGAAAGGAGCCTCCAAAAATTTATGAGTGGGGAAAGAATAAAAGGTAGCTGGAAGGACTGGTTTGAGTTAAAGATGTGGCCCAGGAGGGACTGTACTATGAATTTTTTGTGTTCACGCAGGCAGGTGAGATTATGAACAGGGAGTCCAGAACCCTAGGTTGATGGAGAGAATGGGTTGCTGATGCAGATTCAGTGTCTGAGGGCAGAAATAAGCTAGGAGTCCTATAGGTACTTGTATAGGTTTCTGGCAAGAAACTTTAGCAGCAAAGGCACTGTGATGGAATTCCTGAGGGTGGCGCCTAGTCCTGGGAGGCGCATGGCCACATCAATACCTCCTAGTGCGTAGGTTCATGAGTAGGTAAAAACCAAGTGATGGCAGCTGTAGGGGAAGAAGGTTTGTTCTGAGAACTCCTTTTCTCTAAGCTTCCATTCCCCTCTCACCCTCGGAGAACTGGAATCACAGGAGAATGTGCAGTGTGACGGCTTGTGTGCAGGAGAACACACAGGGTCCAGTCCCTAGCCCTTGTGATGTCTTTCTTCTGACACCTAATTTGTAGAATTTCCTGAATATCAAGCAATTCTCCAACACCAACCAGTTGTTTAACATTTTATCTCACACTACTCAAAATCAGTACAGATCCCACAAGTCCAGAGTTTAGTCCCACAATACTGTCCTTACTGCAGATGCCCGTCACAAGTCCCAGGTGCTCATCTGTACTTCTGAGTGACTGTCTAGAGCAGCTACTTTAAATGGTTCAAATTATTGAACCCCTCCTGGAGTTGAATAATGTGATTAAACTACTCACAGAACTCGGCAAAACACTATACTTGTGTTTACCCGTTTGTTCTATAAGATACAAGGCAGGGACAGTCAAATGGAAGAGGTGTATAGAAAAAAGGAAAGTAGTGTGAAAAGATGGGGGCACAGAGACAATTTTGGTAAATAACTGTGATTAAGAAAAATTTCTCATCTATTGTGTTCTCCAGGAGCAGCTTAATGAAAATAAACAACTTTCCCATTGTGACTTAGATGATGCTTGCTTTTTTCACCTATCACATAGCCAGGCACAGACTCTACAAATTTTCATCTTTTTCCCATAAAGAATCAACTGAACAATTGTCTTTAGTGATCATAACAACATACTTTTTAATCCAACTTTGCTTAAGTTTCTCTCCTTCCCCAGACTCCTGAACTTTGACCCAATCTCAGTCTGAGCAAACGTACAACCTCATGTTGTGTCCCTGCTAAAAAGATACTGACTTCAGGGTAAAATATTCTCTGATCTAGAGTCTGATTTTGCCACCCTTCATCCTGCCCTCCCCTCCCACCTCCTTTCTAATCTTGTTTGCTTCTCCCTAGGAAAGAAAGCCCTTGGATGCCTAACCTTTGAGGTCCTCAAAGATCTTATAGTCTGTACTACCCCCTGTTGCAATACTCCTTTGGAAATTCAAAACTTTTTACTTAAATCTGACCTTTTTTATTTGACAGAGTCTAGAAAAAACCCCAGGACAATAACAATTCCATCCTCAGAAAGACCTTCCCAATGCCCTTCCATCCCAACCCCAGCTGCATCTGCCTATGGATCCCCAGCTTGCCCGGACTCTGTAGCTTCTCTCAGTAGAAAGGCTTCTTCCATGGCTGGGGCGAGCAGGCTGGGACACCTGCAGGAAAGGCTCCTCAGGAAGAAATAACTGGACCTTCAATAACCTTTTTTTGCAGTGTCAATATTGGCCTTAGCTTGGAGTCACTGGGCTCAGGCTTCAATTTCCAGTCAGAGTTATTCACTTGGTTTTTTAAAACTAAGTGTTCGAAAAATTCAGCAAAATTGCTCAAACACAGAGTTTACATAAGGGAAGAAAATTTTAGGCCGGGCACAGTGGCTCACGCCTGTAATCCCAGCACTTTGGGTGGCCAAGGTGGGTGGATCACGAGGTCAGGAGTTCCAGACTAGCCTGACCAACATGGTGAAACCCCGTCTCTAATAAAAATACAAAAATTAACCAGACATGGTGGTGCGCGCCTGTAATCCCAGCTACTCAGGAGGCTGAGGCAGGAGAATTGCTTGAGCCCAGGAGGCGGAGGTTGCAGTGCGCTGAGATCATGCCACTGCACTCCAGCCTGGAAGACAGAGCAAGACACCGTCTCAAAAAAAAAAAAGGAAGAAAATTTTTAAAGTGCTTACTTACATTCCATGACTTAACAAAAAAAGCAAAACTATCCCTTTCAGACAATAAACATGTCATTAAATTATTTTATAACAGATCGTTTAGTAAACAATTAGTCACATGGGAACACTGCTAGGAGGTGGCAAGTCCTATCTCATAAAATTTAGCATTTAAACTCAAAAATCAAGATAACAGGATATAGAGCAGAGATAGCCACTGTCACAATTCACTCTGCAAAAATCAGAACTAATGTTTTGATGAATCTACACATTTCACCAACTGACCTACCATATTTTCTTGTAGAAATATATTCATTACAGCCATAATGAAATAAACATTTTTTCCTATTCTTTTTCCCAGTAGCATTCCCAAAGCTAAGCCCAGGGATTCTGTTTGAATCGTGCCCCTCTGAAAAAAAAAAACAAAAAAAAACACTTGACAATCTTTCTACACTCACTCTGGGGAACAAAAAGGTAAATAAGAATTTTTAACAAATGGAATGTATGACTAAATATTTAATTTTTTCCTGAAACCTACCTTTTTCATGTCCTTTGTATATTTTCTTAACCTTTCAAGCTCTACTGATAAAATGCAATTTACAGTTAAAAAACTAATAAGTGAACAAATATCTTCGAGGTGAAAAACCCAGAAGTTAAAATGCTCATTGGAATACAGATGTGTTTGATTCATGTGTCAAGTCAGGCCATCCAACAAATGAGAGATCCTCCCACCCTCATCCTGATCACTTAAGTGCTCAGTGACCATGCTCCGGGAGAAACTATGCTATGCCCCAGTGAGGGCCTCAAGTGCATTTTTACTTTGCAGGTTCTTGCACCATCTCACTGGGTTGGGTAGTTTTTGTTTTTTGGACTATTTTCTTTCCTTCACAAATCTGAAAAAATCAAGGGCAAAAATTATTTCTCTCTTTTAACCTCAATACCACCATCTGATTAGCTGACCAGCAATATGTCTCCAAGAAATGGAAGCTGGGTTGGATGAAGGCAAACTTAATGTCTCAAGGGGTTAGCTTTTTGGAGGAAGGGTACGCCAGGAGATTTCTCTCTGACCCAGGGCATCCACCTGCTCCCTTGAGAGGCTACACTCTTTAACTCAGGTTGTCTTCTGGAAGGAAAATGACTCAGAAGCTGATATTCACTAGACACTCTAGCAGACATGGCCATGGTGGGTATTTTGGGTTATCCCTAGACAGTATGAAACCCAGGACCAGGATAAAACTGGAACATATCTGAGGACACATCACCTTGTAAAGCTTCCAAAGGCAACCCCAACTCAAAGACATTTTGGGCCAGGCGCGGTGGCTCACGCCTATAATTCCAGCACTTTGGGAGGCCAAGGTGGGTGGATCACTTAAGGTAAGGAGTTCGAGACCAGCCTGACCAATATGGCGAAACCTGGTCTCTACTAAAAATACAAAAATTAGCCGGGCATGGTAGCACAGGCCTGTAATCCCAGCTGCTCAGGAGGCTGAGGCAAGAAAATCACTTGAACCTGGGAGGTGAGGATGCAGTGGGCCGAGATCACACCACTGCACTCCAGCCTGGGTGACAGAGTGAGACTCTGTCTCAAAAGAAAAAAAAAGACATTCTGATAA
This sequence comes from Hylobates moloch, assembly GCF_009828535.3. Classification (NCBI taxonomy): domain Eukaryota; kingdom Metazoa; phylum Chordata; class Mammalia; order Primates; family Hylobatidae; genus Hylobates; species Hylobates moloch. Next base: position 87,530,524 of record NW_026652278.1, read on the forward strand.
GATATCTGTGCCTAGGGAAGATAAAAGGAGGCACAAAGGTTTTTTTGTTGTTGTTGTTGTTAATACTTTAAGTTCTAGGGTACATGTGCACAATGTGCAGGTTCGTTACATATGTATACATGTGCCATGCTGGTGTGCTGCACCCATTAACTCGTCATTTACATTAGGTATACCTCCTAATGCTATTCCTCCCCCTCCCCCCAACCCACGACAGGCCCCGTGTGTGATGTTCCCCATCCTGTGTCCAAGTGTTCTCATTGTTCAATTCTCATCTATGAGTAGAGAACATAAGAGGCACAAAGGTTTTTTACAATTATCAGAAGACGATTGTGCTTTTTTCTCATGTGAAATGGTTACGAACAGAAAACAAATCTTTCTAAAAGTGTTATCCAATGCTTTGTGAAAAAATGATTAATTAAAATACTGTGTCTGAAATGTACAGTAAAGAAGAAATAATGGTAATGTTGTGAACCATGGAGGGGAAGTTAGCATTTGGGAATGTCAGAAAGAACTGGAAAGTTAGTATTTTACTACAAGAGAGGTTAGGTTGGGGGAACGGTGACGGGGAGGTAGACTTGAGACCCTGCTTGAGACACGTTTGGAAAATGCAGGAGAAAACTAGTCCCCAGTGGAGTGTGAAGATAATTAGATAGCAGGCAATTAGACCAAGGTGGCTCTGGTGCCCTGAGTTCCTAAGTTTAAAAAAATTTAACTCAAAGGCACTTCTAGTAAATTTCTGCCTTGGGGTAAACAAAATTCAGGCTTAAGCAATCACAAATCTCCAATAAACCTCTGATTACATAACCAAAACTTTCCCACCTGCATCGTACAAATAAGGCGACTACATTACTGTATCCAACCAATTATTGAATTCGATTTGCTTCCTCACTGCATCTTGTAAAAGCGTTTCCTTGGGTCGGGCGCAGTGGCTCACTCCTGCAGTCCCAGCACTTTGGGAGGCCGAGGCAGGAGAATCACATGAACCCGGGAAGCGGAGGTTGCAGTGAGCCGAGATTGCGCCATTGCACTCCAGCCTGGGCGACAGAGCCAGACTCTGTCTCCAAAAAAAAAAAAACAAAAAAAAAACGCGTTTCCTTCAAGCCCCTCACAATGAACAACTACAAACAATAGTTCGGTGCTCTACGATTCTTGAATCGCTCTTTGCCTAAATTTTTTAATATTTTTGCAGTGACCCCCTTACTTTTTTTTTTTTTTTTTTTTTGAGAGGGAGTCTCGCTCTGTCTCCCAGGCTGGAGTGCAGCGGCGCGATCTAGGCTCACTCCAAGCTCCGTCTCCTGGGTTCACGCCATTCTCCTGCCTCAGCCTCCCGAGTAGCTGGAACTGCAGGCGCCCGCCACCACGCTCGTTTTTTGTTTGTATTTTTAGTAAAGACGGGGTTTCACCGTGTTAGCCAGGATGGTCTCGAGCTCTTGACCTCGAGATCCGCCCGCCTCGGCCTCCCAAAGTGCTGGGATTACAGGCATGGGCCACCGCGCCCGGCCTCCACCCCCCCCCCGTTACATTTTTAACAGGAGAAAAGAGGGACCGGGGACCCCACAAATACAGCTCTTTGCATCCACAAATCCCGCTCACCGAGTCGAGATTCTCCCGTGATGACGCTCCAATCATCCCCGCACACGCTGGGGAAGACGCGTGGCTGTGGGAGCGGAGCGGCACAGGGAGGGCTCCAGGCTGGGGAGCCGGTGTCGCCACACAGGCAGGAGACTGGAGCCCGGGGTCCCAGCTTCCAGTCCAGCCGCCATCTGTGGCCGAGCTGGGCCAGGAGGGACTCGGGTCCACAAACCTAGAAGACGACTGCAGGGAGGCCGAGTCACGCTACCGCCGCTTCGGCAGCGGAGACTAGCCTGCTCCCCATCTCTTGGGATGTCGAGCCAGCACTCACCATTTCTCTGCTTCCAGGAAATCCTGGCGTCTTAGCTACGGGTCTGCCAGTCACTGCAGGTCGCACAGCCAAGCAGCTGGGCCTGTAGGAGCAGAGTACGGAGGAGCAGTTGGGGGGCAGTTCTCTGTGAACTGAAGACTAGATCTGCAGCTCCAGCTGCGTCAGGAGACAAATGCCCCGCCAACACCCGGAAGCCGCCCTTGTCCTCTCCAGCTGCAGCCTGATTGCCCGGTTTTCGGCCCCGTGCCCCTTATTGGATAAAGCTTCAGGCCCCGTCCCCAGTCCGTGAGTGACAGAAGATGTGACCAAACACTGGACTCAATGAGGACGGGGTGACAACCTAGGCTGCAGCCTTTCCTGGCAGGGCTTTATCCCTGCTCTGAGCAGGGCCTACCCCACAGGGTATTTGCATTTAACCTTGTGTATACGGTCATATCCATTTATAAATAATATGTTTTATGTTATTCACAAATGGAAAGAATATAATGAGAATTATTTTAGAATTTTGGATTTCATGATCTTCCTGGCCCTAGTCTTTTGAGCAAGCAGCCTGAGATTACAAGGAGGAGGTAATCGTCTGAAATAAAATGTGAGCCATGTGTGAATTTTAAATTTTCTAATAGCCATATTTTTAAAAAGTAGAAAGAAATAGGTAAAATTGACTGTAACTATTTAACCCAATATATTCAAAATATTATCATTTTAATATGTAATCAATAAGTATTAATGAAGAATATATATATATTTGGTACAAAATATTTGAAACTCACTCCATATTTTACCTTTCTAGCACTCTCAGTTTAGACCAGTGAGTTTCCAGGCACTAAGTACCCACAAATGGCAAGCAGCTGCCACATAGGAGTGCAGGTCTGACTTCAGTGGGGTAAAGGGCCAGTAAAACATCCCTTTTCTGCCAGAGGTGAAAAAACAGCCTGTCCTCACCAACTTCTCTCCTCAGATCCAAGGGTATAGGAGACAGTGCCCATACAGAGAGAAGAGGGTAGAAAAAATAAAATGTTCACAGGTAGACCATTGCTGCCAACCCGTTGCCTGCCTGCCTTCTTTCCAGAAATCAGACAGTAAACAAAGGATGATAGGGCCACAGGAGAGGGGAACCCCATGTTTTTAGATCTGGCTCACAGACTTGACCTCCAATGTTTAGATATGGAGAAAATGAATTAATGGCAAACGTAATTTGCTATTTGGCCATGGCCCTAATAATCAAGCTGTGGTTTTCTCTTTTCTCCTGTAGTGTGGGGATCGTGTAAGTATAAGCAACAATCACATGTGTACATGTCTACCGTGCATTTTTGCATTACTCAACATTATCTTATAAGATATCCAAATTTAAATAAGGAACAAGAAAAGCGATACCTATGAGATGCTCACTGTTTTCAAATAGTAGTAATCAATCTGTTTTTGAATCCTACCAGGCTATCTACACTGGGTGCATGGATTAGTTAGTTATTGATGCATAAAAACCACAAAAAACTTAGTAGCTCATGATTGACATGCTCAGCCATTTAGGCTTGGCTCACTGAGCCATTCTTCTGGTCTGAGCTGAGCTCCTTCAGGCATGTATGGTAAGCTGCTGGTTGACTAGGCAGCTTGCTTCCAGGGGTATGCTGACTGTCAACAGGGGCATCTTGCTTCTCCTCCCCATAATATCTCAGCCTTCAGCTGGATAACAGGGGCTTACTCTCATGGAGATGGCAGCATTCCAAAGCAAAAACAGAAGGATTCAAGATCGTTTGAGCCTAGGCTCAAAACTAGCACACTGTCATGTTCACAGGTTTCTATTGCCCTAAGCAGATAAGTCCAGCCACATCCAAAGTTTGGAAAACAGATCCTGTCACTTGATGCTAATAGCTGTAAAAGCACCTTGCAATGGGCATAAATACAGAAGGGATGAAGAATTGCTGCCGTTTTTGCTGTCAGTATCATCCTGCCTTTCCTTGCATATTAGGTTTATAGAATTCTTTTACATCAAAAAACTTGTCCGAAGACCCACAGCTACTAAGTGGCTGGACTGAGACTCTGGATAAACTCTACCTGACTCCAAAGCCCATGCGCCTCCACAGACTGCACCACTCAACTAGCTTTCCTCGACCTTCGAAATACCGAAGTGTGACACTTCTGTAATAGAAGTCAGATTCCTTTTATATTCATGCCAGGTAGTACTGTTTACCACTGGGAATAATCCCCTCAAAAAACTGCAGAAGTATTTTAGAAGGACATGAAATAGTCTGGGGAAATGGCTGAGGGAGAAGTTAAGGAAATCAAAGCCCAACAACCTTTTACTTATTTTTCATCATAGGAGAAATTTGAAAACTGTTAAAAGAAAAAACCTTAGACAAATTAAATTTAGTAGAATGTAATTGAGCAAAGAATACTTTGTAAATTTGGCAGCCTCCAGATACAGAGTAGGCTCAGAGAGACTCCGGCACAGCCACATAATGGAAGAAGATTAATGATCAGAAAGACAAAGTGACATACAGAAAACAGAAGTGAAGTACAGAAACAACCAGATTATTACAGCTTGGGATTTGCCTTATTTGAACATGGTTTGAATAGTTGACCCCCTTTGATTGGCCAAAACAGTGACTGGCCCAAGAGTGGGTTACAGTCTGTTTACACATTCAATTAGGTTTTAGTTTACTATGTACAGAGAAAACTTTTGACCAAAATTAAATATGTAGGAAGGCAGATTTAGGCTAAACTCAATTTAACAATTCCTCCCTTTTGGTCATTCTCTCAAATTTGAAAGATAGAGCAAAATTTTAGATATTACTATTACCCTGCCCCAGTGATAAATGTACTTCTTTGGTCTCAAATCCTACTGTGAAATAGCAGAACTGTGGGTTTTGTAAAGTGGAAACAACGACTTTGGGTTATTATTTGTTAAGAGTTGGAGTAGAGGGGACCTCCTTGTGTGGAAACCTTCTGTTTACAGAAGAAAAACGAAACCTGGTATGTTTTAGAATTAATCCTTTTTTTAAGTTTCAGTTCAATTATGTTGCATTTAGCATGAGTGACTCCATTTCAGCTTGGCTTGGTATGTTGGGGTTCAGTGCATGAGCTTAGTTCAAAACAATGGTCTCCACCAAGTCTGTTTAAAAACCCCCCATTTTGGCCGGGTGCTGTGGTGCACACCTGTAATCCCAGCACTTTGGGAGGCCGTGGTGGGCAGATCACAAGGTCAGGAGATCGAGACCATCCTGGCCAATGTGGTGAAATCCCTTCTTCACTAAAAATACAAAAATTAGCTGGGCATGGTGGCACATGCCTGTAATCCCAGCTACTCAGGAGGCTGAGGAAGGACAATTGCTTGAACCAGGGAGTCAGAGGTTGCGGTGAACCAAGATTGCACCCGGTGACAGAGCGAGAATCCTTCTCAAAAAAAAAAAAAAAAAAAAAAAAAAAAGAAGAAGAAAAAAAACACCTTTTTTAAAATTTTATTTTATTTTATTTTTGAGACGGAGTCTCGCTCTGTCACCCAGGCTGGAGTGCATTGGCACGATCTCGGCTCACTGCAAGCTCTGCCTCCCGGGTTCAAGTGATTCTCCTGCCTCAGCCTCCCGTGTGGCTGGGACTACAGGCACCTGCCACCGTGCCCAGCTAATTTTTTTGTATTTTTTTTTTTTTTGAGACAGAGTCTCGCAATTTTTTTATGTTTTTAGTAGAGACAGGGTTTTACCGTGGTCTTGATCTCCTGACCTCGTAATCTGCCCGCCATGGCCTCCCAAAGTGCTGGGATTACAGCTGTGAGCCACCGCGCCCGGCCAAAACCCACCTTTTTTTAAATCAGGTTTTTACTTCAGTGAGAGTGTGACCAAAACTCAGGGCCTTAGTGCCACTCTCAGTTACCATGATTTTGGGTTTCCAGTCTCATCACATCATTCACAGGTTACTGTGTCCTCATGGTCACATATTTCTTTGAATTTGTGATTCCGGTTAAAAAGGAACCATTTGACATTCGAGAGATGGCTGCATGCAAACATTTATAGCTTTTGAGAGAATATAGTGCACGAGGGAGTGAAATTTTTCACCAAGTGAAAAATACCAAGAGTTTGGAGTATGCATTTTAGCTAGGGATCACATGAAACAAACCAACTAAAATTAAATAGATCAAAGAATGAGCTAAATAAAGGGTTTACTACTGATTTTGATCAAGTAGTCTGTTTATTAATTCCAGACAACCGAATCTCTGTAATATCCAAAGTATTCCTTTATGTGCAACTACAAGTATCAGCAACTGCACAGATACTTCTCTGTGAAGTATCTATTCCAGTAAGTAAACTAGAGTAATTCTATACTTAGCACAATGTTCACAACAGAATTTAAAGTCTGTTGTGTAGCCTTTACAGTAGAATCTGCTACAGAACCTATTATGGGGGTTAAATTACTAATCATTGAGTTATTTACTCTAAACCATGAAAAAAGAAATCTAACAATTGATACCCATCCAGAAGAGTGAAGGCCTTCTGGCAATGCCCTTTATACTGAAAAATTTCTATGTAACCTATGAAGTAAGTAGGTTAAGAGCAGTGGGCCAATGTTCCTTTTCTGATATTATAAGGAAAAAAATGTCCCATTAATATTTCTCACCCACATTGGCCCTTCATCTTTCATCTATCAAGGCATAAGTTTGTCCATGTATAAAGTTGGCTGCAAAATCCTCTGCAGATGTAGTATACTCCATGAGGGGACAAAAGACTGCTTTTTTATTTCTATTGTTTGTAGGGCCATAAGCAGGAAAAAACAGAGCTAAGAGTCTCATGACAGCAGAGAAGTTTTGATTCATAATCTTGAGAAAATGCTATGTTAAGAATGTCATCTGCTTCTGAGGACAAATTTATCTGGTTAGCTTTACCTAAAGGTCTCTGATGTATATAAAATTCTGGCAGGGCTCAGTGGCTTACGCCTGTAATCCCAGCACTTTGGGAAGCCGAGGTGGGCGGATCATGAGGTCAGAAGATCGAGACCATCCTGGCCAACATAGTGAAACCCCTCTCTACTAAAAATACAAAAATTAGCTGGGCATGGTGGCGCGTGCCTGTAATCCCAGCTACTCAGGAGGCTGAGTCAGGAGAATCACTTGAACCAGGGAGATCATGCCATTGCACTCCAGCCTGGCGACAAAGCGAGACTCTGTCTCAAAAATAAATTAATTAATTGATTAAGTTAAATAAAATTCCAAGAATCTGGAGAGGACCTTCTGAAATGTAAGATTATAAAGCCAGGGGCTCAAGGTCCCAAAGTTCTGCTGCAGCGTGGATAAAAAGGAGTTATTTAGTATCTTGGTTATAGATTATAATGGGATTATTGTCCTTCAGTTGGTGGGCCATTAAAAGCTTTCTTTACCTGGCAAAAATATGCCTTGGCATAATGAGTTAAAGCCTTGCTGCATTGAGCCACATCAGAATTTAGTAACAGAAAATACATGCAGTTCTATTATTAAGTGAATAGACCTTCCAATGAGTATTTAAGGGTCAACTGATGTTGTCCACACTAAGTGGATCTGATTGTCATCAATCTGCGATACATTCGACCAAGGTAATCCAGTCAATTCAGTTTTCCTTGCTTAATGCTGTAGCATCTGTAATAATTCATTTTACAGTTTTACACTTTTCCAGTGAAATAAGTACCTCTATCACTGAAGGTTTTATCAGAAATGTCCAATGAAAAAACATATTTTCTAATAACATTTTAGTTACTGTTGTAACATCAGCCTTCTTGCATGGGAAAGTTTTTATACAACCAGAAAACATGCATTGAAAATGACAATTGAATAAAACCTGTGTACAAATGTTTAAATGACCCATCAGATTTCAAAAATATACATGAAGTTTTAATTGTCTTCCCAGAATTATAGGTTTGATAAACCAAATAATTGTTATAAACTATGTTAGCAATTTAAAACAATCACCATACATACATGACACACACACACACATTTAATTTATTTAATTTGGATTATTTTTTCTATTCCATGAGTCATGAACTGCAGAGCTTTTAATAATAAAAGCCTTAAAGACTCAGGAAAAACCAGGTAGCTGTCTAGCTTCTCCACAAGTTCATGTTTAACGGTGAATTCATGTCCTTTTAAATACCAGGTTTGTTTCTCCAATTTAGATGCATAGCACTAATAACTGATGGCTTATCATAGGGAATTTGACTTGAACCACAGAGCTCATTCAAATTGAATATCTAAACAATCTCAGTACTGGCTAGTTTAGTATGAAAATCTGGCAAAGCATTTTCTTGGTATTCAATTAATTTTTGTCTTGCTTTGATTAAGAGTTTTATAAGTCGTTCCCTTCATTAGAGTTCTGAGGGTTGTTACCCAGTCCAAATGATACAATCCTAAAGTTATCTGAAACCTGTATGCAACATATCTGGGTTCTTACCACTCTTTTCACGACCTCCTTAAAGACATAACACTCTAATATTTTGTGTGCTTGTGAAGTTTTTAGAAACTGCATCAGAATTAAGTCAGTAGCTATAGATATGACTTAAAATGGTCACACTTCAATATACAGTTGGTGGCCGAGTGCAGTGGCTCATGCCTGTAATCCCAGCACTTTGGGAGGCTGAGGTGGGTGGATCATTTGAGGTTGGGAGCTCAAAACCAGCCTGGCCAACATGGTGAAACCCCGTCTCTACTAAAAGTACAAAAATTAGCCGGGCATGGTGATAGGCGCCTGTAGTCCCAGCTACTTGGGAGGGTGAGGCAGGAGAATCACTTGAGCTCAGGAAGCAGAGGCTGCAGTGAGCCGAGATTGCACCACTGTACTCCAGCCTGGGAGACACAGAGAGACTCAAAGCAAACAGATAAACAAAAAGATACAGTTGTCAGGGAAATTTGGTTATATCTGTGGCCTACAGTAATTTATCAAAATAACCATAATTATAACTGATGGTGTACACTCAGATATATTAGAACTTTAGAAATTCCACATAATTTGGAACAAACATTAATAACATATTTATTAAAATATAACTTGAGGCCTGGCATGGTGGCTCACGCCTGTAATCCCAGCACTTTGGGAGGCTGAGGCAGGTGGATCACGAAGTCAGGGGTTTGACACCAGCATGGCCAACATCGTGAAACCCCATCTCTATTAAAAATACAAAAATTAGCCAGGCGTGGTGGCACGCACCTGCAGTCCCAGCTACTCGGGAGGCTGAGGCAGAAGAATCGTTTGAACTGAGGAGGCGGAGGTTGCAGTGAGCTGAGATAGGGCCACTGCACTCCAGCCTGGGCAACAGAGCAAAACTCCATCTCAAAACAAAAACAAACAAACAAACAAATATATATATATGTATACACATATACATATTTATCTCTATATACATATATACACATATACATATATACCTGTATATACATGTATACACATATACATATATGTGTGTATATATATATAACTTGAAGAAAGTTGAACATCATTATTCATTTGACAATAATTTCCATGTGGTTTAACATATTCTATAATCCCATTTACCTCTTTTTTGAATACTGCGGAGTCCCTCTGTAACATCCCAAAGTTGAGTCAAAAAAAAGACAATTTTGGAGTTCAAATTTGATGTTGGGAAGCATGTCAAATATGTCAAAGGTTTAAAACATTTGACTAAGATAGGATCAAAGGTCATCATAAAATAATAGTCATTCATGTAGCCGAAGGAATAATTAAAACAATTTAGGGCTGAGCATGGTAACTTATGACTGTAATCCCAGCATTTTGGGAGGCTGAATAAGGAAATCTGGCTGTCCTGGTTTGAGCCCAGGAGTTCAAGACCAGCCTGACAAAACCCCACCAGTAAAATATATATATATATATATTTTACTATATATATAAATATATATATAATATTATATAATATATGAACACAATATATATAAAAATATATATTACTATATATATAAATATATATATATGGGTGTGTATATACATGTGTATGTGTGTGTATTTTTATATATATATAAATTAGCTGGGCACGGCGGTGTGTGTCTGTGGTCCCAGTTACAGAGGAGGCTGAGGCGAGAGAATTGTTTGAGCCTGGGAGGTCAAGGCTGCAGTGAGTCATGATTGTGCCACTGCACTCCAGCCTGGGTGACAAAGCAAGATCCTGTCTCAAAAAATGTTTTCAAAAAACAAAAGACTTTACCCTTTGGTAGAGGAGACTCAGTTTTCCAATAAACAGACTTGAGAAAAACAGCATGAAATAAAATCTGTCTTTTCTCTACTCTCTTTTTCGTTTACTCAAAAGGTGTACAAAAATATTTCCTTTCTCTTATTAATAATACATATCAATACAATTTTGTCCAAAAATCAAATTTTATTTTGTATTAGTTTATCAATACTAAAGCTATTTTTAAATAAGAACTTATAAATCTATCCAATCTGTCATCTTTTGACCACACTAGATTTCCATACATTTTTATAATTTCTTATTATTAAATGTCTTAAACTTTTTATATTTTAGTTTTATCTGCATCCTTTTTGTGCTTTTAATTTGAAACAATCTTTTAGTAACTTTAAACTGTTACCAGATGATCCAGACCCCAAAAGAGGGTTCTTGGATCTCATGCAAGGAAGAATTAGAGGCAAATCCATAGAGTAAAGTGAAAGGAAGTTTATTAGGAAAGTAAAGGAATAAAGAATGGCTATTCCATAGGCAGAGCAGTGGCATGGGCCTCTGGTTGCCCATTTTATGATAATTTCTTAATTATATGCTAAACAAGGGGTGGATTATTCATGAGTTTCCTGGGAAAGGAGTGGCAATTCCTGGAGCTGAAGGTTCCTCCTGTTTTTAGACCATATAGGGTAACTTCCTGATGTTGCCATGGCATTTGTAAACTGTCATGGTGCTGGTGCGAGTGTCTCTTACCATGTAGCATGCTAATGCATTATAATTAGCATATAATGAGCAGTGAGGATGACCAGGGGTTACTCCTATCACCATCTTGGTTTTGGTGGGATTTGGCCAGCTTCTTTAACACATCCTATTTTATCAGCAAGGTCTTTGTGACCTCTGCGTCATGCAGACCTCCTGTCTCATGCTGTGACTTCCAATGCCTAACCTCCTTAGAATCCAGCCAAATAGGTCTCAGCCTTAAAAACCGAGTCTGTGGTGCCTCCTTTGTTTTTCCCATGGAGTTCCAGGCTGTTAGAGCTTAAATAGCCACTTTTAATTAAGCTTTTAACCATAGTGCTCTTTAAAAATCATTTTAAATTTTTTTTTTTTTTGAGACGGAGTTTCTCTCTTATTGCCCAGGCTGGAGTCCAGTGGTATGATCTACGCTTACTGCAACCTCCGCCTCCCAGGTTCAAGCAATTCTCCTGCCTCAGCCTCCCAAGTAGCTGGGATTACAGGCATATGCGACCACGCCCAGCTAATTTTGTATTTTTATTAGAGATGGGGTTTCTCCATGTTGGTCAGGTTGGTCTCGAACTCCCAGCCTCAGGTGATCTGCCTGCCTCGGCCTCCCAAAGTGCTGGCAAAGTGCTCCCAAAGTGCTCGCATAGGAAAGAGCCACCACGCCTGTAGCAGGACGAGCCGCAGACAAAACCTCTCAGACACCGAGTTGTAGAAGGAAGGGCTTTATTCAGTTGGGAGCATCGGCAAGCTACTGCCTTAAAATCCGAGCTCCCCGAGTGCACAATTTCTGTCCCTTTTAACGGCTCACAACACTAAAGATTTCACACGAAAGTGTCGTGATTGATTTGAGCAAGCAAGGGGTACGCGACAGGGGCTGCATGCACCGGTGGTCAGGGAGGAACAGAACAGGGCAGGGAGTTTCACAGTGTTTTTCTATACAATGTAAGGAATCTATGAATAACATCGGCTTCTAAATCATTAAGTTGATTTTTAACTACTAGGTTTAGGCCAGGCAGGCCCAGGCCTGGTTTCGGGCCTGGCGCTGGGCTGCCTGTCTTTGGTTTTACTTCTTTGTTCTTTTTACTGAATATGAAACAATATAAAACAATGTGAGAGGGTCTTTCTCTCCTCTCACTCCCAGCCCATTTAAAATCTTTTATCACCCGACTTTAGTCAGGCCAAATGGCCAATATTTCTGTGCTCAGTGAAAGGAAAATTCAAGATCATTGGTGGAGGGGAAGAGAATCAACAAATGATAAAGGTCATGCAGATGTCAAACTAGGAAGAGGTCACTGAAACCAGAAAGCAGTCATTCCCTAACCTGGGAATCAAACCCGGGCCCACCATTGTAAAACAGCAAAGCCTTCACTGCTAGCTACAACACTAGGTGGTTTCTATTGCTCTTCCCAGAAGGAGTCTAGAGCAGCAAATTTTGAGCTTTTAAAGGCTTTTCACTGCTCAAGATAATTTGTAGACTTAACTATGACATAAAACCCTGAATTCCTCTTCCCTGGAAGGAGGAGACCAAGAGAAAGTACTGCCATGTGGTTACAAGGTCAAGTTCCCAAGGACATAACTGACCAGTTTGCTGGACTGTCTTGAACAGCGGGCTTATGGGGCCCCAAGCTCATGTTCTATCCTAAGGTACCCATCTTTCTGACAGAAAGATACAGAAAGACATAATCAAAGCACAAAGTACAACAGATCGGCTACAGCTTAACTAGCCTCACAAATCCTTCTTCTGATTAATCAAAACTTTACAGAGGAGATAAACAATGATGCTTACCATTCATTCAACTGGTTTGCACAGAGAGATAAAGGAAAGGGAAGGGAGAAAAGCATTGCCTATGGTAGGGTGGGGAAGGCAAGAAGCTCAGGGGGGCCAGAGAAAGACTCACTCACTGCAGCCAACACTGAATCAAAAGTTCAGGCAGACACTTGTCAGTGTTGAAAAGATCATTTCCAGCAGTTCCATCAGCTCTCAAGTTTCTCCCTTTTGGGGAGGTAAAATCTCACCATGTTCCACAATCCTGTACATGCCTAATTCTGTCACCCATAGCCATGAGCAGAGAGTGCAAGGCAGATTAATCTGAAGAAAATAGCAGTTAACATCCCATAGTGTCAAACCCATTCTTAGCCAAGAGGGACTTTACTGAAAGGGTGGCCTCTAACCACCTAAATCGTAGGAAGGACTTTAACCTTCCTAAGTTGGGCCTCAAACCCAAGGTTTGTCAAGCATCCTTGCCTTTTTTTAAGAGAGGCCTTTAACACTCTGTGTCTTAGGAGAGATTCTAACTCCCCTAAGTTGGGCTTCTAACCCAATCCCATCCTTTACCTGGGTAAATGCACCTCACTTACAAAGTCAGCCAATCAGTGGTACAGTCTACTTTCTTTGGGTCAGGGGTCTCCACCAGAAAAATGTTACCAGAAACGGGTCCTAATCTAGACCCTAAAAGAGGGTTCTTGCATCTCGCACAAGAAAGAATTTAAGGTAAATCCATAGAGTAAAATAAAAGCAAGTTTATCAGGAAAGTAAAGGAATAAAAAATGGCTACTCCATAGGCAGAGCAGCAGCATGGGCCACTGGTAGCCCATTTTTATGGTTATTTCTTCATTACGTGCTAAACGGGGTGGAAAGTTTCCCAGGAAAGGGGTGGGCAATTCCTGGAGCTAAGGAGTCTTCCCCTTTTTAGACCATATATGGTAACTCACTGATATTGCCATGGCATTTGTAAACTATCATGGTGCTCGTGGACGTGTCTCTTAGCATGCTAATATATTATAATTAGCATATGAGCAGTGAGGAGGACCAGAGGTCACTCTCATTGCCATCTTGGTTTTGGTGGGATTCGACCAGCTTCTTTACCATATGCAGTTTTATCAGCAAGGTTTTTATTACCTGTATCTCGTGCAGACCTGTCTCATCCTGTGACTTAAAATGCCTAACCACCCTTGGAATGTAGCCCAGAAGGTCTCAGCCTTATTTTACCCAGCCCTTATATGAGATAAAGTTGTTCTGGTTCAAACACATCTGACAAAACTGAAAATTTTTTTTAAACAAACACACATTTTAATGCCTTTATAACTTTCCTCATCAAAAGCATATCTTGCTTGTTTGCAAACTATGCAGAATTGTTTGTCTTACAGATTACAGATGTACTTATATTTATAATTAACTCCATTAACTCTTAGTAATTCTCATTTTTAGTGAAATCCCTAGAAAGTAATTTTGAATAGTTTTGTATCCATATTTGTATATAAAAATTATTTTATAATTGTTTAGAGAGATGTGTCCTCAAATGTTCCTTTTACTAACAGATCTAAATATACTCAGCTTTTCTATATCACATAAAAATAAGATGCCAAAGCATATAAACTTAAGGTGATATTTAATAATTAATGTTTTAGTATTTTAATGTACAAATGACTCCGATTTTATAAACATTATTAAGTTAACATAACATGTCTTTAAGATCTTAAATTATTGAAAAGGATTTTGAAACTATGACCTGGGTACATTCCCTAATGTCTTTCTCAGTCATCCTGGTGAAAGGAGAAAGGCCAGGGCGTGGTGACTCAACACCTGTAATCCCAGCACTTTGGGAGGCTGAGGCAGGTGGATTGCCTGAGCTCAGGAGTTCGTGACCAGCCTGGGCAACATTGTGAAACCCCATCTCTATTAAAACAAAAAATTAGCTGGGTGTGGCAGTGTGTGCCTGTAGTCCCAGCTACTTGGGAGGCTGAGGCAGGAGAACTGCTTGAACCTGGGAGGTGGAGGTTGCAGTGAGCCGACATCGCACCATTGCACTCCAGCCTGGGCGACAGTACGAGACTGTGTCTCAAAAAAAAAAAAAAAAAAAAGTGCCGGGTGCAGTGGCTCACGCCTATAATCCCAGCACTTCGGGAGGCCAAGGCAGGTGGATCATGAGGTCAGGAGATTGAGACCATCCTGGCTAACACGGTGAAACCCCGTCTCTACTAAAATAAAAAAATTAGCCGGGCGTGGTGGCAGGTTCCTGTGGTCCCAGCTACTCGGGAGGCTGAGGCAGGAGAATGGCATGAACCTAGAAGGCGGAGCTTGCAGTGAGCCGAGATTGCACCACTGCACTCCAGCCTGGGCGACAGAGCCAGACTCCGTCTCAAAAAAAAAAAAAAAAAAGAAGAGAAAGGAACCAATTAGGCAGATATTTAGAACAAAGTCCTCAGAAAAATTCCTTTTATAACAAGAGAGCTGCCTGAAAGATCAAGCTGCAAAACAGATAAGTAAGTAAGGTCCAACATAAAAAAAAAAAATGCCTTCTGTGTAATCAGCAAGTTTCACATATATATGGTGGGCCTCAGTGAACACGTTCCTTTACTTTTGAGGACATACTCAGATAAGGGAACTTGCACAGACAGGGGGCTTGCTTGGAACATGCCTGTAGTTACACAGATAAGAGGAACCAGGCACATCCACAATGGAAAATTCTGTCCCCTAACATATCCACAGTTAAGGAAAGTTAAACAACATGGAGTAACTTAGACTAAGAGCTCACATGCACACTAGCAGGACAGGGTGAAGCTGTCAGGAATTCATGCCTTATGCAAATAAAATACATACTTCTAACCGTTTTTTTGCACCTTATGTAAGTAAAACATCCTGCCCCACTATCTTGTCCATGGAAGTGTTTGTATTCGGTTGGGTGCAGTGGCTCACACCTGTAATCTCAGCACTTTGGGAGGCCAAGGTAGGCGGATCACAAGGTCAGGAGTTCAAGACCAGCCTGGCCAACATAGTGAAACCCCATCTCTACTAAAAATACAAAAATTAGCTGGGCATGGTGGTGAGTGCCCGTAGTCCCAGCTGCTTGGCAGGCTGAGGTAGAAGAATCCCTTGAACCCAGGAGATGGAGGTTGTGGTGAGCTGAGATTGCACCACTGCACTCTAGCCTGGGCAACAGATCAAGACTCCATCACACACACACACACACACACACACACACACACACACAAAAGCCTTTGTATTCAACTGTGAAATGGCAACCCTCTTTCGGGCCCCCTCTCCATGGCAGAGAGCTTTCTTCTTTTGCTTATTAAACTTTTACTCCTACCTCACCCTTGGTGTCTGTGCTTCTTAATTTTCCTAGTCATGAGACAAAGAACTTCCAGTGATACCTCAGACAATGAGGCCATTTCACTGGGTCTCAAATAGCCATTGGCACACAAAATGGCTATGAAGGACAGGGCCTGATTGAGTCCCAAATTGAAATAACAGGTATGAAGTTCAGCACAGGAGAGGGATCCCACATTTTCCAGAACTGTCGGGAGGCAAAGCTAAGCCAGAAAAGGGGTCATATTGCACTTGATGCTGCCTTCAGCTGCTGGTCTGGGTAATAAGTGCTTGTCCCCAGGCCTCACCATGTCCACCTATCCAGACCCCTGAATCCACAGACTCAAAACCAAAATTGTAAGACAACAGTCACATCGAGCAAGTATCAAATTATACCTAACTGATAATTTGAAGCCAGTTCTATTTACCAGGAATTTTAAAACGTGTTTTATTTACAAAATATTGTCACATACACATAGCACATATGGACACATGGTAATAAAGACACACAGACAGAAGCAGATTTTACAGCTTTCATTTAAAAATTCTCATTTGCTGACTTTTAAATACTTTTAATTTCCCTATTCAACCTATCAATCTTCCAATTTCTGCTTCTTTGCCCTAAATGATTGTTAGCTAGGCAACTAATTTGCATGTCTAAAGGGACAACTCTTAGGTGAAACAAGAACATTTATATTTTTAAAGCACAAAACTAACACTTTAGGGAAAAATATTCGTTTTGTATTTGCTTTTTTTTCCCAATCCTTACAATCTGTGAAAGGCAAAAATATTGTATCATTAACTCAAACCAAGAAAAGTATGGTGTAAGTAAAAGTTTAGTTAAGAAAAAACAGAAAGCACCTTAAACAAAGGTATAATGTGTGAGTTTTAAAACAGTAAGAGTTTCTAATGTACACAGGCAGACACCTTACAAATGGAGATTTTCTTAACAGATGTAAATTTATTTTACAAAATGTTTTCAAAACACCCAGTTAAATTCCAAGAAGAGGTGTTTTAGTTTAATATGTGGTCTTTTTAACTTAGCTCCTCTTTCTTAACTAAAATCACCGAGTTCAGGGTGGAGCCCATTAAAGAATAGGGCAAATAAAGCATTCTCTTATGGCTGGAGTCAGGAAGGATAAATCTGAAAAAGATGTGAGCCTATTTTAGCTGAGAGGCTACCTTTTTTTTTTTTTTTTTTGAGACAGAGGGCGGCTGGAGTGCTGTGGCACGATCTCGGTTCACTGCAACTTCCACTACCCAGGTTCAAGTGATTCTCTTTCCTCAGCCTCCTAAGTAGCTGTGACTACTGACGTGCACCACCACACCCAGCTAATGTCTGTATTTTTAGTAGAGATGGGGTTTCACCATGTTGGCCAGGATGGTCTCGATCTTTTGACCTCGTGATCTGCCCACCTCGGCCTCCTAAAGTGCAGGGATTACAGGCGTGAGCCACCGTGCCCAGCCGGGCCTACCTTTTATAAACACTTTATCTAGGATAACTTTTTTCTCACCTTCAGGAAGGGCATAGTTTAAAAGTTTAGCACAGTTAATTATCTTATCAGTGATTCACTTAAGCCTTTTCCTTTGCCTCTTACTGTCTTTTTAAAAAACAATAAAATATTGAAATATTTTTATAAGCTTGTGCACATCAACAGTCATTCCTAGATAAGACTAATTTTTAAAACCTCATTTTCAAATACACCTCTTAAAATGCAGTGTTCTTTATTTGGAACATTCCATTGTAATTTCAAATTACCTTTAGTACGTTTTTGCCATTTCTTTAAGAATTTGCTGCTTCTGGGGTCTAATAATACTTATACATGTAAATGTGGCCATAGCTAGGAGGTGGATTATTCAGTTCTTAAAAAATGAAGAATCCCATTTTTACATTGAATCTTGGCTTTGGCACTGTTCTTCTTGATCAATTTAGCCAACAATTTTTCCCTACCTAAGGTCATAAGAAAAAGAAACAACAGCACTAGAACACAAAAAAACTCTGTGAATTTCCAAAAGCCAAAGTTTACACCCCCTGTAATATTGCCATTTACTACTGGTTGATGTCTGACCTAGTCAGACAAGAGGGACCTCTAACTGGATTCCATCCAGTTAATTATCAGATCCAATGGGATCCTGAACCCAGTCATATTTCTGTCATAAATTTCTAACCAAGTTTGGATTAGAAATTTGCTCAAACAAACTTGGAGAGCTCAAAACACAAATCCATAATGCTTTGTGTAAGAGTTAAAGAAAGAGAAAAGAAACACAAAATGCAGCTCAACATTAAAGTTAAAGACAGATTTATTTTTGAGAAAATATACCTGAGGGGCTTCTGGCCAATTTTGGTCAGGAGCACTTTCTCTTACAGACTAAGAGTATATATTGGTTTTAGGCTGAGGGTGCTTATCACAAGCTTGGAATGTTTCTGTGTGAGGGAGAAGTTTTATGGAGGGATTGAAATGTCTCTGGGTGGAGAGGAGGTTATCTTGGGGATAACATCCTTCTGACCAGAAAGGGGTTATTCGCAAGGCTGGCATCTTCCTGGCCGGAGGGAGGTTATCTTGGGGCTAGCATGTCTCTGGTCATTGAGGAGTTTGGAATGTTTCTGTTTGGAGATATTATTTGTGGTTTATGGTTGTGCTGACCTTAGCCATTAGGCTGATGCCCTTTGGATTTAGGCAGTTTTTGATCAAGGTGAACTTTAGAATGAGGGGCTTGTCCAAGATGGCGATGCTCCTACTCTGTCAATCCGGACACCATAGTTACAACAAAGATGAGGGGTAGCATGTTCTTTCTGGCTACTTCTTGCTGATGAAGGGCAGAGAGTTTTCTGGTCTCAGGTTGACTATAGGAGCAATGCCGTCTGTAGGTGTTTTTGCATAGTTGTCTGTGGAATGGCCATGATCCTGTTGTCTCTACCAAAAATACAAAAACAAAATTAGATCTGACTTTCCCAGGTACTGCAAGAAAGCCAGGGGAGGACAGATCTTAGCCATCAGCTGGATGACTATCTGATGTTGGATGTTCTGGTTGGAATAGGCAAAGGGCCTCTTTGACTAGAGCTGCACAAGGAAGACAGATGGAGAGAGAGAAGGGAGGATGAGGGAGGAAGAGGAGTGAAGAGAGCAAAATACCCATTGTGGGCAGTCAGAGGTGGATTCCGGAGACCTGAGGGTTTAGAGAACTTCCTGGGGAATAGCCCCAGCCAGAGCCTTGCAGTCCCCTTCAGGTTAGTTGTCCTCCTCTCGCAAATCGGTCAAAAAGTGAAATGAGAGAAAAGATGGGGTGTGTGGCCAGAAACCCTCAGGATCCAGGAATTAACTCACGATGAGCTGCCATTGCACACTGCTTCCTGGGTTGCAAGAGACTCTCTGTCCCCAGAACCCATCCTGGGTTTCTGCACCAAATGTAAGAGTTAAAGAAGAGGAAAGAAACACGAAATGTGGCTCAACAGTTAAAGACAGATTTATTTTAGAGAAATAAACTTGAGAGGGGCTTCTGGCCAATTTCAGTCAGAAGCATTCTCTTTTACAGACTGAGTATATATTGGTTTTAGGGTAAGGGGGCTTATCACAAGCTTAATGTTTCTGTGTGTGGGATAAGTTTTATGGCAGGGTTGGAATGTCTCTGGGTGGAAAGGAAGTTATCTTGAGGCTGATCTCTTCCAGCCAGAAGGGGGTTATCTCGGGGCTGGCATCTTCCTGGCCAGAGGGGGCTTATCTCAGGGCTGGCATGTCTCTGGTTGGGGAGCGGTTTGGAATGTTTCTGGTCAGGGATGGTATTTGTGGTTTATGGTAATGCTGACCTTAGGCATTAGGTTGATGCCCTTTGGATTCAGGAGGTTTTTGATCAAGGTGAACTTTAGAATGAGGGGCTTGTCCAAGATGGTGATGCTCCTGCTCTGTCAACTATCACACTGACATAGCTAATATTGTCTGGTGATTTTCCAGATGACAACCACTCTCCTAAAAAATCTGCCAAAGGAACATAATGATCTGAGTTTGGATAAAAGGCTGACAAAGAGATACCATATTGAAAATGAAATATAATGCTATCATGAAATAATGGCTTTACAATATAAATTTGACAATGATAGAGAAAGCACAAATAAGTTCCACAAAACTGAAAGGGACTTAAGCCCCTACCTTTGTTGGTCATTCATGCATAATGAAAGATAATTCTGATTAGATTGCTCTTCTCTAGAAAAAAAGCACATGGCTAGTTACTGTTAGTAAGTTTTGTCATCAAATATAGTATGAATCGTGGGCATCATCTTTCCACATATGAAGAACACTACAAATATTCTAAGGGTCTAAATTATAAGAAAATACAAATAGACTAATAACTCCATGAAACAATCATAATAATGTAGCAATGTTGCATTCACTAAGTAACCATTTATGAGATCAAGATTTTACTCTTTCATTATAGATATGGGAACGCAGCACTGTCAGTGGAGATGTATTCCTGTAAGAAATACAAGACATATAATAAAATATATTTGTAGAAATTCTAATATATTTAATTTTAATTTTAGTCACCCATAGTTTTAATCAAGTAAAACAGATGTCAGGAGATGAATAATTATTTACCTTTGTCAACATAACTATAAAAGGAATACTAATTCTCACTATTTTCCTATTTGCTCCATTATATTTGAACATTGGATAATGTTTGATACTCTGTGTCATACTCATTTTCTTAAATTTTATTTAAAACTTTTTTTGTTTTGAGACAGAGTTTCGCTCTTGTCTCCCAGACTGGAATGCAGTGGCATGGTCTTGGCTCACTGCAATGTCCACCTCCTGGGTTCAAGTGATTCTCCTGCCTCAGCCTCCCAAGTAGATGGGATTACTAGGTGCCCGCCACCACTCCTGGCTAATTTTTTGTATTTTTAGTAGAGACAGGGTTTTGCCATGTTGGGCAGGCTGGTCTTGAACTCCTGACCTCGTGATCTGCCTGCCTTGGCCTCCCAAAGTGCTGGGATTATAGGCGTGAGCCACTGAGCCCAGCCTATTTAACTTTTAAAACTATTAAGTTATTAAATTGGTTTACAAAATGTCTCAACACAATTGCAATTTATTAAGTGTATCTCATGTTTCAAAATCCTTCCCTTAGAAAGACATTAAAATTATTTAAAATCAAAATATGTTTCACAAAATATACCAACACAAAGTATTGAATAATTGACTCTGTAATAAGCCTAATAACGAATGAGTAAATTACAAAAATTTTATCCCTAGCTAGTAGTGACTTCTAAAGGGGCAATTTCAGTAAAAATTGTAAGTTCAAAAAAATAGTATCTTTAAAAATACAATGAAGACATAAAACTTGAAACTTCTAAGTTAAAAAAACTGTCAAGACAACTTTTTTCAGACCAGAATATAAAATGGTTTTTTTGATTTTTATTCCCTCACAATCATGGAGAATCAAACCAAAAATAAATATAGAAATTATTCAAGAATGTCAGATATTTTTGAAATTATTTTTATAAGGTAGATATAAACAAATAAAATATTTGTTTTCATAAAGGGGGTTACACAGGTTTTCTTAGACTATAAATAACAAGAAAGCAGGAACTATTTTCTACATTTGTTCCAAATAATAAGTGCTATTAAATGCTCAATCAATATTTCTTCAATAAAAAACCAGCATTAGTATCCAGTGTTAGAACTAAAAACAACATTAAAATTATTTCAATGAATCATCTTGAAATAAAATTTAAAGAACTATCTTTTTTGGCTGTGCGCGGTAGCTCATGGCTGTAATCCCAGCACTTTTGGGAGGCCGAGGCAGGCAGATCACCTGAGGTCAGGAGTTTGAGACCAGCCTGGCCAACATGGTGAAACCCTGTTTCTACTAAAAATACTAAAATTAGCTGGGCGTGGTGGCACATGCCTGTAACCCCAGGTGCTTGGGAGGCTGAGGCAGGAGAATAACTTGAAACTGGAAGGTGGAGGTTGTAGTGAGCTGAGATCTCACCACTGCACTCCAGCCTGGGCGACAGAGCAAGACTCCATCTCAAAACAAACAAACAAACAAACAACAAACAAACAAAACTATCTTTTTTGCTGTGGTGATTCTTTATCAGGTAATGCATGATGAGGCATAAATGACCAACGTAAAACATTCCAGACTGGAAAAAATCAGTTAGGGGAAACATTTTTTTCCTTTTAAAGATGTTGTAGGACTTTTCCTTAGTTCAGCTAAAGGCGGGGTCCTTGTCACATGGTCATGAAATATTAGGCTCACAGACAATTTGAAGGGTGAGAAAAATGGAATGTATTAAGGATAAGGGGGAACAAGGGCCCTTCAGCAGTACGAGAGTCCTGCTAGCACAGGCTTCCTGCTTCACAGATTGAATTCCAGGTTCCACCCAGGAAGGGAAGGGGCCAGGCTCCCCCCACCGCGAACTTCCCAAGGCTCCACCCCAGTGCACACTCCTCCCAGTGTGCAGGCCAGTGGGAGGTTCTCTGATGGCCCCTTTTTACTCAGCTGCCTCATTCCTCCCTCTAAAGAAGTACATCTAACTACCGTTAGAACAAGGATACTGCTTCCTGCTATCAGGAGCAGTTTGGGGACTCAGCTGTCCCCTCAGAGCCCTATCTAAGGGTCCCTCGCAGAAGGGGCCAATATCCGAGGCTGCAGCTACCTGACCATTCAAAGTTTGATGGCTGAAGGTGAGAAGAGACCCAGCAGGTTATTAGAAAACATGTATCAAAATGAAATAAGAGGAGGGGTAAGGACAGCTCAAAAGTCCCAAGGCCTTTCACCAGTTTGCACAGGGAGAGGGAAGCCAAAAGCCCAACTGGTAAAACAACAACAACAACAACAAACTTGAACTTTTTGCCAGCATATTGGGCTTCTGGGTTCCCTTACCCTGAGCCCAGTGCGAAGCCAACCAGTTTAAGGTTTGGAAAATTAACTTTTTCCAGTTTGGAGAATGCATCTGAGGAAAGTGTTCCATAGTATGGAGACACAATTACCTATCTGTGAAGAGAGGACAGAGGAGGAGAAAGGAAAAGATGTTTATATCAAAGGAGTCCCAGTGTTTCAAGATGCATTCGAAAAGGTCGTAGACTGAAGATGAATGGCTACTCATTTAGAAAGAAGGAAGAAGAGTGCCTGGCTCCTTTCTCCTCCTAGCAGATATACCCATGGTATGTGAGAGAGAGAAGGAAGAGTGTCCTCTTTCCCACTTCCATCCTTGGATCCCTGAGTCCTGGCAACCTTGACAGGTGCCACCCATAAGTGCCAAAGCAGCTTGCACCCATGAAGCAGGGAGGACCTAGAGAATAAAAATTATCTACTGTTACCCATGTCTCTAACCCACCTACTCTCAGTAGCCTTGGAGTTCCCTAGACCTCATTTATGCCATGGATACTACTCACCCATAAAAAGGAACAAAATAATGGCATTCATAGCAACGTGGATGAAACTGAAGACCATTATTCTAAGTGAAGTAACTGGGGAACAGAAAATCAAACATCGTATGTTCTCACTGATAAGTGGGAGGTAAGCTATGAGGATGCAAAGGCGTAAGAATGATACAATGGACTTGGGGGACTTGGGGGAAAGGGTAGGAAGTGGGTGAAAGACAAAATACAACACATTGGTCAATGTACAGTGCTCAGATTATGGGTACACCAAAATCTCAGAAATCACTACTAAAGAACTTGTCCATGTAACCAAAAACCACCTGTTCCCCAAAAATCCATTTAAATAAAAAACAAAAATAAAAAAATTTAAAAGTCTAGGATAGGAAAAAAAAGAGTCTTATGAATCTATAAGACATACTTCTGTCAGCGTGCCTAATAGGTTTACATATTTATGTATTGTGTACACAACGTTTCTCTACTATAAATATAAATTCGTTGTCTTAAAGAAAAATACAAGTGCATAAATCAACCATTTTATCAATAAAAAAGACTAGTCAAATGGTTTTTCAAGTTCATGTGACTTAAGTAAATTTTTTTATAAATAAGCTGGCTTTCAAGTTATTGGCAAAATAATATTAGAAATGTTGTAAGAATTATTAGCACTTTTGTTTGCATTTGTTGATCAAGTGATTTCATGATTATTCCTGCAGAATATTGGAAGATTTGCCATAAGGGTTATAGAAGTATAAAACCCAGCCCAAGACAGAATGATCTTTGCTTGTGTAATTTTTGATAAATAGGACATGGAATATCTTGGTTTAATGAAAACAGCTAAATTCTGAGTTATTGGTAAAAATACCCTTATATTTAACCTTAAGAGTCTCATTTAAATAAACATCTGAAATTCACAGCTATAAAAATGATTAACAGGGAATTCAATTTAAATAATGACTATCAAAGTTTTCATAAATAATCTAGGTAAAAGGGGGGCAAGGTGGCTAACGTCTGTAATCCCAGCACTATGGGAGGCTGAGGCAGGTGGATGACCTGAGGTCAGGAGTTCGAGACCAGGCTGGCCAACATGGTGAAACCCCATCTCTACTAAAAATACCAAAATTAGCTGGGCACAGTGGCAGGCACCTGTAATCCCAGCTACTCAGGAGGCTGAAGCAGGAGAATCGCTTGAACTGGGGTGACAGAGGTTACAGTGAGCCGAGATCACGCCATTGCACTCTGGCCTGGGCATCAAGAGTGAAACTATCTCCAAAAAAAAAAAAAAAAAAAAAAAAAAACTAGGTAAAATATTAAATAAATTAATCTGGTAAGTGTTACGGAGTAAATGCTTGTAAAGAGACTTGCCATATGATTGGGGATCTAAGATTATTAATAGATATTAAGTAGGTAATTTCCAACTTAAAAATACAGGAAAACATTTTTTAAATGTTCTTATTAAAAGGTAAATATCTCTGTTTAATTCAAAGCTTCTTTAAAAGTTATGTATAAAATAAGGTAAAAGAAACCAGGAAATAAGAGACATAAGAAAGTTAAAGATATAAAGAGGTATTTTTGGTAAAGGTGAAAAGGAAACAATTTTCCATAAGAAGGCATTTTGTGTGGTAAATTTTTTGTCCTAAAATGACTAGGTTGTTCAAGAAAGAGAATATTTAGGCAAAACAGAAAGTTTAAGCATGTTGTGCGTCATCTACATAGGTTGTAGTAAGGTTAGTTAACAGAAACTTTGTGTTTTTTTTAGAAAATGAGGTTGTATACTTTAGTTGGGTATGATTAAGAATTATAATGGTCTTTCTAGAGGTGGGTCTTTGATATTAACAAAATTACATGAATACAAAAAATAATTGGTTAAAACAAGATTTTATTTAAAATATTTATTTGTTTATTTATGAGACAGAGTCTCACTCTGTCACCCTGGAGTGCAATGGTGCGATCTCAGCTCACTGCAACCTTTGCCTCCTGGGTTCCAGCGATTCCATCTATATTTCTGAGCTACTGTCCATAAATCATGGACTTCCATAACCCCCTTGCTCAAGTTTAATAATTCGATAAAACTACGCACAGAACTTAGCAGAGAAACTTTCCCTATGTTTATCAGGTTATTATATAGGATACAACTCAGGAAAACCAAATGGAAAAAAAAAATGTATAGGACAAAGTAAGGCAGGGAAAAAATGGGGTGGCTATCTTGATAAACTGTTTATCTTGATAAACAGCCATGATTAAGAACCCTCCATCCTTTGTGTTCTGTAGGAACAGCTTACTGCAAATAAATACCCTTTTCATTATGACTTAGATGATGCTTCCTGTTTTAGATATCACAAATTCACAGACTCTCTAAATTCTCATTTTTCCCTCATAAACAAGTAATTTTGTCTTCAGTGTTCAGAACAAAATACTTGTTAAACAAACTTTGCTTAAGTTTCTCTCCTTTCCTCAGGCTCCCGGACTCTGGTCCACCTTCAGTCTGAGCTAACATATACCCCGCCTTTATGCCCCTCCTAAGAAAAGGCTGACTTTAGGGTGAAACATTCTGTACCCTTCAATGTGATTTTGCCATTGTCCATTCTCCTCTCTTTCTCCCACCTTCCTTCAATCTTGTTTGCTCCTCTGTATGAAACACAGCCCTTTTCTCTCTTGAGATGATTGTAGATCTGATGCTTGATGCTTTCCCCATTGCAATACTCTTTTTGAATAAAGTCACTTCTTACCTACATCTGAATTTATTTGACAGTATCAAGAAACAGCCTCGGGATAATAACAATTACACCCTCACAGAGGACATCACAACCCGCCTCCCATCTCAACTCTCACCATGTCTGCCTGTGCATTCCCAGCTTTCCAGGGCTCTGTAGCTTCACTCAATATAAAGCCTCCTTCAATGGCTGCTCTGAGCATGCTGGGAAAGCTCCAGGGGAAGCTCCCCAGGAAGAAATGACTATGCTATTCATGAACTCCTTTGACAGGTCAAGATTGGCCTTAGCCTGCAGTCAACAGGCTCAGGTCTCTGATTTCCAGTCAAGGTTATTCATTTAGTTTTCCTTTGTTTGTTTTGTTTTTTGAGACGGAGTTTCGCTCTTGTTGCCCAGGCTGGAGTGCAATGGTGTGATCTCGGCTCACCACACCCTCCACCTCCCGGGTTCAAGCTATTCTCCTGCCTCAGCCTCCCAAGTAGCTGAGATTAAGGTGTGTGCCATCACGCCTGGCTAATATTGTATTTTTAGTAGAGACGGGGTTTCTCCATGTTGGTCAGGCTAGTCTCGAACTCCCAACTCCAGGTGATCCACCCTCCTCAGCTTCCCAAAGTGCTGAGATTACAGGCGTGAACCACCACACCCACCTACAGAATAGATTTATCCACTATCACAAATACTCCATCGTACAAAAAGAGAAACTGGTTTGTTTTTTTTTTTGTAAATCACCAATTGACCTACCACAATTTCTTGTGGAACTGTATTAATTTCTCTGCAGGTATAAAGGAAAAGAATTTTTCCTTCTCACCCAGTAATATCCCTAAAACAAAGCCATGAGATTCTGCTTGAAACCACCCCTGGAAGGTACAGACCTCAGATACTTATTACACATTCTCAGGAGAAGAACAAATAAAAATAAGAATTTTTAACAAATTAAATATATCATTAGATTTTTTTCTGATAGTCACATTTTTTATTTTTTTGAGAATATTTTCCTATCTTTCAAGATCTGTCAATAAAATGCATTGAATACTTAATAAAAATGCAAGTTGAAATAAGAAAACAAATCTTGTCAAGATGACACACTCAGGGTGTGGCAGTACTGGCTGGAATGTTAATACGCCTGACTCTAGTGTCAGGTCATGATATCCTATCATATGGATCCTCCCACCCCTATTCTGCTCACTGAAGTACTCAGTGACCACTCTCTGGAGAGCCTCTTCACTGTGCCCCTGGGTGTGCCTGGAGTGCATTTTTCTTTGCAGGTCATTGCATCATCTTGCTAGAATGGATTTTCATTGTCTTTGGGGATAGTTTTTCTCCCTTCCCAATTCTGAAAAAATCCACATGGTAGGAATCATTTCTGTCTTTCCCCTAAATATCACCATTCAATTGGCTGACCAGCAATGTGTCTCCAAGTAATGGAAACTGGGGTTGGAAAAAGAAAATTTTTATGCCACAATGATTTACCTTTTTAAATAAAGGGTAAAGCAGATTTATAATCACCTGCCAGTAATAAAGATTCAAGTTGATTGTCTACAAATAAAATATCACTGGCTCTGATGTGTAAGTTCTGGACTTAACATGACAGTGCATACACTGCATGGGACAGGTACTATACATATCTGGACACCATAAAGAGTATTGAACACCTGCATTTAAACTACTGAATTAGTATGTACCTCACTTGGCTCAGTAATCCACCTGCACCAAACTCGTATCAAAAGTCACTAAATCTCTCATCTACATTATATATATTCTGTAGATACACAACTACAAAATGTACATACTATATAAACAGTTTGAATCAACATGAAGTCCCATTGTTTTTGACAATGTACCACAGATGGACATTATCATGGCTAAAATCTATATAATATAGATGAGATTATAAATCTGAAGTTTTAACATTAACAAAAGAAAACCCAGAGCATCTTGGTAAGTCTTGTTTTTATTTTCTTCCTGAGAGTCAGTAGAATGGCAGCTGTATTTTGTTATGTTAGTCCCATATATTTCTGTTAACTTTATTATTTACAAAAAAGTTTTGCTTGTATTTGTAGAAAGGTAAAATAAAGATTTAAGATTTTTGTTAAATATGGAGATTAGTTATGTATGATAAAAAGAAATGTGCTTTTGTTTATTTGTTGCCAATTAATGTACATTAATTTTTTTTTTTTTTTTTTTGAGACGGAGTCTCACTCTGTCGCCCAGGCTGGAGTGCAGTGGCGCGATCTCGGCTCACTGCAAGCTCCGCCTCCCAGGTTCACGCCATTCTCCTGCCTCAGCCTCTCCGAGTAGCTGGGACTACAGGCGCCCGCCACCACACCCGGCTAATTTTTTGTATTTTTAGTAGAGACAGAGTTTCACCGTGGTCTCGATCTCCTGACCTCGTGATCCACCCGCCTCGGCCTCCCAAAGTGTTGGGATTACAAGCGTAAGCCACCGCACCCGGCCAATTTTAAAATGCATTAAAGCAATAGCAAAGAAAATAAAGAGATGCCATAGAAGTCTCTTTCTCTTCATGTTTGCATGCAGAGATACACTGCTTCCTAAGGATATGTAAGGAGAGATGTGGATTTTAATTTTTGAATCAGATTTTTCAAATGTACTTAAAATATAAGCAGCAAAATTTTATTAATCTTAAACTCAAGCAAATTCCAATCACAGAAGCAGAACTAATTAAAACATGTTTTAATTGAATATACTTCCTAGGTTTCTCCTAGCAATCCTGTTATTGTTTCATGATCCACTTGAAGAAATAAAGATATGTGGAAAAACAGTCATTGCCCGAGATTGCCCTCCATTTTATAAATGCTCCATTTATGCTGAAACAATCTGAATAGACACGGTGCTTTTCGTGCATCTGGTTGGAGGACAGAAACTCCCAAAACTTTTCTATTCAGCTGTTGGATCCACAACTTGCTGTTGAGCTCTAAATCCACATCAGGAAGCCCAGGTAAAAACTGAGAGTTGGCTTCTCCCTGGTAATCTAAACAGATGCTTACTGAGCCTGAAATGCTATTTTCCCACCACCTTCTGCTGACTGCTGCTTTAGCAAAATAAAGATTGGCCATGAATCTACCAACAGCACCTCACTTTAAGGCCTGGTATGTCAGCATTCTCCATCATACTCTGAGACATAGTATGTGGGAGACATGACTTTGTAATTAGGAGCTTAAAGTGTTTCAGGAAGACCACATAATCTAGTGAGAAGTGAATTAGCAATATATGAGAGCATGTAATTTCATGCCAAGGCGGGTGCTGTGAACTTGATTATATTAGTGTGTAAGTTAAAGCAGCTGGGAGAGGCAGACCAGAAAATATAGTTGCTAAGCTGAGTCCTGAGAGAAGGGCAACTGCACCTTCCACCTCCCACATGCAGCACTCATCAGCACATCTTCCCCATGCTTTCCCATTGCTCATATTCCTCCAGTGGAAAAGAAGGGGGCCAGGCACAGTGGCTTATGCCTGTAATCCCAGCGTGGTGGCTCAAGCCTATAATCCCAGCACTTTGGGCGGCTGAGGCGGGCAGATCATGAGGTCAGGAGATCGAGACCGTCCTGGCTAATATGGTGAAACTCCGTCTCTACTAAAAATGCAAAAAAAAAAAAATTAGCTGGGCATGGCGGCGGGTGCTTGTAGTCCCCAGCTACTCGGGAAGCTGAGGCAGACGAATGGTGTGAACCTGGGAGGCGGAGCTTGCAGTGAGCCCAGATTGCACCACTTCACTCCAGCCTGGCCAACAGAGTGAGACTCCATCTCAAAAAAAGCAAAAACAAAAAAACAAAACAAACAAACAAAAAAATAAAAACAGAAAGGAAAGGGCAAAGTTCACATGCAAAAGGGACTGCTGGACTTAGAAAGGTGGAGAAATAGGTGGGCCCAGGATAATATTGGTGAGAATGCTGCTTTTTGTTGATTTAGTTACAGAGCTCTTGAGCTCATCATGAATAGAAATAGGGTTGATGCAGAGCGGCTATAAGCATAGACTTGGGAGCCAGGCTGATTGGGAATTTAAGTCCCAGCTTCACCTTTTATGAGCTCTATGATCCTGGACACTCCACCTCTTACTATTCAGTTTTCTCCTCTGGGAAAAACAGATAACAGTACTTAAATCCTAGGATTCAGAAGAGTTCAAGGATTAACTCAGGTTAAGATAAGTGAAACAAGGGAGAAGCAACTGTTCAGACAAGAAATAAAAGGAAATTGACAAGACAAGGATTTCAATTTGAATCTAAGAATCATTTAGGGTATCTGTTACAATTTTAGATTCCCAGGCCTCAGCCCCAGGAATTGAGATTCATTAGTTCTGGGGCCCAAAAGGCTGTTTTATAAAAAGAAACTTACAAAAAGTCACCAAAATAACTCAGTTTCTGTATGCCCTTACCAGTTCCCCACTAATGTGAACATCTTATGTTGACATGGTACATTTGTTAAAACTAAAAAGTCAATGTTGACACATTACTACTAACTCCAGACTTCATCAGGTTTTCCACTCATGTTCTTTACCTGTCCCAGGATCAAATACAGGATACCATACTGCATTTAGAGAGGCTGCATTTTTTCACAAGCTCTTTCAGCTGATAAGAGGGAGGTGGGTGGGGATCACATCTTGAAAGACACTGGGACCTTTAGAGGAATGAACCAAAATTGCTGCATCCCCAAGTTGGGGAGGTGAAATGCAATTTTGAAGAGGAGAATTGGTGGAGGAGATGAATATAGAAGGCTGATTTTAGAGGTAGAGATGGAATCCTCTCCATTAGATGAGAAGGGGTTACCTTCAGAATAAGGCATTAATCCCAGAGAAAATAGGTTTTGGAAGGAAGGGGTACAACCTCATACTCAGGCTAGATTGAGAATACACGAGTAGGGTTGTGAGTAGGTCAGAATCAGCAAGTGCAGCAAATTGGGAACAGGTGTTTCAGAGACGCACGCAGAGGGCTCACATAAGGGAATTACAAGGGGTCAATTAGCTTGCAAGCTACATACAACCTGCATGTTCCAGAACCTGGTGCTAATGTTTTGGCAGTGGGTCACAATGACAAACATCAAGCACTGACACATTGGAAAGTAGCAGAAAAGGTAAGGGTGAGGCTGGGATAATCAATTTTGTTTAAGGAGGGTTCTAAGGGTCTTGGGTGAAACGGGCTGGAAGAAGAGGTGGATAAAACACTTGAAGCTCTGCTTGTAAGTCAGTTGTCACACTGAGGAGACACAGGAGTCACCAGCTTGAAGTGACAGGTAAAGGTTTATAGAATTGAGAAGGTGAAGATGAAGCAATATATTTTTTTAAGAAGCAAGGAGCCTATTTTGGGAATCCATGGAGGTCTTTTGAAGTAGATACTACTCATATTTTACTAAAGACCTTAGGTTCTGGGACTACCACTGAGTTTTCCTAATCACAGTCCAATTGCTCAGCTTCCTAACACCAGTTATAAGAGTCACCTAACCTGTTCCTTTTTAAAGAATGTTAACCATTTTCCAATGGACTCAAGATTCTTATAATGTCTATACCATTTTTCTTTTCCAGTTAGTTGTTCTTTCTGTACCCTAGAAATCCTAAACCACAAGCTGATATTCTTTAAATTTCACATTAAGTACATATTCTGTCACTTGCCAAATGCATTTAAAAGAGCTCAGTAGACGCAAGGCGCAGTGGCTCATGCCTGTAATTCCAGCACTTTGGGAGGCCGAGGTGGGCGGATCACAGGGTCAGGAGTTCGAGACCAGCCTGAAGTGGGCACCTGTAGTCCCAGCTACTCGGGACGCTGAGACAGGAGAATCGCTTGAACCCAGGAGGCAGAGATTGTAGTGGTGAGCTGAGATTGCACCACTGCACTCCAGCCTGGGTGACAGAGCTAGACTCTGTCTCAAAAAAAAAAAAAAAAAAAAAAAAAAAAAGATAGACTTCAGTAGAAATTGCCTTAGAAACCTGTGTCCTAGGGGGCAGGCTTCAGTGAAGGGCTCCTAGATCATCTTTTGCATTGCTTGCTGGCACAATGTTGGGCCCAACTGGGTAATAAGTGTCTGGCCATTAGACTTAAGGTCATCTAATCCTTAACTTGACAGATTCTGGGTGTTCTCTACAAATTTGCATAGAAACTAGCACTTAACTGGGAGATTTCTCTGCCAGCTGTCAAAGATGTAGTTCCATATTCAAGGGTGCTGTGTGAGGAAATAATGAAGCCACAGAAATCTTACATGTGGTTAGGGAAAGGGCTGGGTGATGAAAGACTCTAGCTAACCAGCACACTGCAGGAAAATTAGTTTCCAGAAACACTGCATAACCTGAATACAGAATCAAGAGTAATTTGGCTTTTGGTTAAGATTGGCTTTGGCATTTTTTTTTTTCGAGATGGAGTTTCTCTCTTGTTGCCCAGGCTGGAGTGCAATGGCATGATCTTGGCTTACCACAACTTCTGCTTCCCAGGTTCAAGCAATTCTCCTGCCTCAGCCTCCGTAGCTGGGATTACAGGCATGCACCACCATGCCCAGCTAATTTTAAATTTTTAGTAGAGATGGGGTTTCTTCATGTTGAAGCTGGTCTCAAACTCCTGACCTCAGATGATCCACCTGCCTTGGCCTCCCAAAGTGCTGGGATTACAGAAGTGAGCCACCGCACCCAGCTGGCATGTTTTTTTAAATCAAGGAATAGTGTATTTGGAAATGTGGGAAAACTACATAAAAAAAACTGAACCTTGAGTTGTAATAAAATCAGGATTTAGTGTTGCTTGATTTCAGTAATGTATGGGTATCTAGGTTACATAAAAAGAAATGTGAATAAAAGACCAGGATAAAATTTCTCTAGAAATATTGAGCCCTAAGATTAGGTAGTTCATCTCAGAATAAACTATATAAAACTGCCAACAGGCAACTGCTTTTGTGCTACAAAAATGGCCATTTCACTTGGCTCAAATACATATTTCAGATCTTTGTCTTTTCCTTGTAATGAAGATGTAAAAGTTTTAGTTCACACTCTACCAGAGTAAAATTTCACTGGGGTCTGTATTACAAAGGTTAAAATAACCCAAAAATCAAAGTAAATTTGAGCTTTGGTACTCAGATAATCCTTTTCATAGTCTTATGTTAAAGAACTTATCTTTCCCGGGTATCAAACTCTAAGAAAACTGCCATAGTTACCACCTACTAGCAACTTAGTTTCCATGCCCCATAACATTTGTCAGAGAACCTGCCCACTTTCAGTGACATTTATATTCTTACTCTAAGTTGACCCAATTTTCCTTTATCTAAATGATTGTATTCCCTTCTAGAATTCAAGCCAAAGGAGAGAACAATGTTAGTGTTCCTTATTCTATTGATTTACTCTTTTTTTTGAGACAAAGTCTTGCTCTGTTGCCCCAGGCTGGAGTGCAGGCATGATCATGGCTCACTGCAACCCCTGCCTCCCAGGTTCAAGCAATTCTTGTGCCTCAGTCTCCCGAGGAGCTAAGACCATAAGCGGTTGCCACCATGCTTGGCTAACTTTTGTATTTTTAGTAGAGAAGGGGTTTTGCCATGTTGGCCAGGCTGGTCTTGAACTGCTAGGTTCAAGTGATCTGCCTGCCTCAGCCTCCTAAACTGCTGGGATTACAGGCGTGAGCCAGCACGCCCAGCCCTGACTTACTCTTGAAGTCATGAATTTATGTCCAGTGTCCCTCTGCCAAATTGGTTTTTAAATCTTTGACCACTCATATATGTCAGGACTTCTACTTAGTTAATGGCATATTATAAGGTGCAAACCATCTTATAAACAAGGATTCATCATACACTTTTTCTTCTAAGTGTAATACAGATCATTGATTCTAGTTTGCAATTTATCAAGATAACATGATAAGTTGAAGATTTTACCTTAGGTACTAAATAATTAAAATGGATAAAAATACACCAATATTATCAGGATTTAGTGAGGATCACTGAAGCTGAGTGGCTAGAATTTTAATTCTAAAAAAAAAACCAACAGTGATTTATTTTTAACTAAAATGTAAGCTTGAGAACAGTGTGCTAAAGTGAAATTATGTGGTTTAAGTCACCCTCTGTACAGCAACTTTAATTCTACTTTCTGTACTTCCATTTTGTTTCTGTGTAACTGAAAACTTCAAACACTCTCGTTCTAATTCTACACTATTCCTGGAAATCCTTTCTCTTTGGTATATTTATCTAATTTCATATTCTAATGTGTTTTTCCTCTCAGACAAAATAATCAACTATTCAAAGATGCTATCTAATGCACTATGCCACTAAGTGTTGTGGCCAGAGTTATTTTAAGTGTAATAAATTATCTTAAAATTGAGGGCTGGGCATGGTGGCTCATGCCTGTAATCCTAGCACTTTGGGAGGCCGAGGTGGGTGAATTGCCTGAGGTCAGGAGTTCGAGACCAGCCTGGGCCACACAGTGAAACCTGGTCTCTACTAAAATACAAAAAATCAGCCGGCCGTGGCGGCGTGCGCCTGTAGTCCCAGCCACTCGGGAGGCTGAGACAGGAGAATTGCTTGAATCTGACAGGCAGAAGTTACAGTGAGCCGAGATCGCGCCACTGCATTCCAGCCTGGGCGACAGAGCTAGACTCCATCTCAAAAAAAAAAAAAAAAGAAAGAAAACAAATATTACATCTTAAATACGGGCATGGATTAAACCAACTTGTGTATGGTCAAGGCAACTTACAAAAATGCTTTAAGACATATCAAGACTGATATAAACCACTTAAGTTAGGCAGAGATGCAACACTATGTGAATAGAAGTGTTATAAACACACTCGCTACATTTTAATTAAATCGTTTACTAGGTTTTCTTTTAATACAAACATGAGAAATGAAAACCACATCAATTGTAGCATTTATTTTGAAAATAACATTGCAATCAATACTCCAATCTCTAAGCTCTGCATTCCATAAATGATACTTTTTCAGGAGGTAGGATTCCTAAGGTTTATGGAAGTTCTTTCTAAATAGCAGGACATGAAATATGATACCTGCACCCAGGCTAACATGTGGGATAATAAAATGTATTACATCACCTACTACTATTAGGGTCAAATTCCTTCTAATTTGTTACACGTGAATTAACACAGATCCTCCTCTTTATCACATCTAGGGAAAATAATTTGAGGTGATCAATGCAGATAAAAGCCTTGCAAAGAGCTACTTTACAAGAGAAAAGAGCACTTTATAAAAACACAAGAATTCCAAAAGTCTTAGTGTAATTTTAAGCTTTGATACTTGTAGAAGTAACAATGCTACAAACATTTATAAAACATCATTGAAAAGCTTGTTGTATTTCTTTCACGTTTATTTAGTTTTGCCATTTTTTAAAGTGACAGTGTCTCATTATGTTGCCAAGGCTGGAGTGCAATAGCTATTTACAGGCACAATCACAGTGTGCTGCAGCCTCCAAGGCTAGGCCTCAAGTGATCCTCCATTTAAGCCTCATGAGTAGGTGGGACTACAAGCATGCCTAGCTCCTGAGTATTAAGCTTTTAATTTATTGTTTCAGTCCTTCTTGAAGATAGCAGATATTGACTGAAACTAAAAGTTTAACATTCAAATTCTGCAAAATAAAGCCAGAGGCAGTGGTACACACCTATGGTCCCAGCACTTGGTAGGCTGACATGGGAACATTGCTTGAGGCCAGGATTTTCAGGCTGTGGTGCCTTATGATTGTGTCTCTGATTAATCTTTGCACTGTAGCTTGGGCAATATAGTGAGGCATCATCTATTAAAAATAAAAAGAAGAAATACAATTACACTTTCAAATGATATTTTGTAAAGATTTACAGCATGTATACATATGCTGCAGTCCTCTGGAGGGCCTAGGCACACTATATTAAAGCTAAAAACTGCCCTGGAACTTTCAGGACACCTCATATTTTATTATTTTTGTATAACCACTGGATCACCATGTTGCTTGGCACTATGAAAACATCTTTGAATACATTTACTTAACAATAAGAAAATTTATCAGCAAATGAGAACCACTATAGTTCATAAGAAATATACCATAGAGCTTCATAAAAGTAGATAATCAATAACCAATACTTTCTTTTTATGACCCCAAACATGCTAAACTGCTAATAAGAAGGGCTTACAAAGGATATGAATGGCAAATGTTACTTGGCAGCTTTTGCTTGATGATCGCCAGTAACTGTAGCTTCCATGGTAAAAGTAGGAAGGAAGAGCCCTTCCATACCTGACAATGCTGGGACTGCTCCTAGTGGCTTTAGGAGTTGTTAGACTCCCATGTTTTAACAGTGATACTGCACTGATTCCAAATGCATATGCAGGAATATTGGGGAAAAGAAAAAAACATAAAAGAAACAGAAAAGTTATCTTTAAAATCTAAAAAGTTAAACTTGTTTTAAAAGCCTTACATAGTTCACAGCTATCAGCCCACACACTAAGCAAATATCTGTGCGTGGGCAGGAGTCTTCACTTTGGAGTGGTTTTTATAACTCTGTTTACACTAAACAGGACAGAAGAGTGTAAGAAGTGTGTTGTTGCCCTGACAAGGTCCCATTCTTTACTACGAAGTGCAATCTTAGTTGTCCTTGAGTTAACTTGAATTGAGGTGTTTCTTCTTTTGAAAATACTAACTTTTCTAGTTCTTTAGCAGGAGAGGTGATATTTTCCTGTCTTTTTTGATGAGGGGTTCAGATGTTACATTACTCCTCATTTCTTCCTTCAGAAGAGGATGGCATTAGCATGCTGAAGATGAATTAAATCATCAGCACTCAAAGACCCGTTCTTGGCAGCACTATAGAAAACTTTGTCTTGTTCCATCCTTGAAAAAGCCTAAGAATGTCAAATAGAAAAGAGGTACAATTTTAAAAAAGTTTCCAACCTTTTAACAATCACCACTGATGATAAACCACACATGCAAACTCCTTTAGATAGTTCAGTTACGGCTACTTTATTTATTTATTTATTTATTTTTGAGAAGGAGTCCCAGGCTGGAGTGCAATGGCACAATCTCAGCTCACTGCAACCTCCACCTCTCAGGTTCAAGCAATTCTCTGCCTCAGCATCCCAAGTAGCTGGGATTACAGGCGCCTGCTAACACGCCCAGCTAATTTTCATATTTTTAGTAGTGACGGGGTTTCATCATCTTGGCCAGGCTGATCTTGAACTCCTGACCTCGTGATCCACCCACCTCGGCCTCCCAAAGTGCTGGAATTACAGGCATGAGCCACCGCGCCCAGCCCAGTTATAGCTACTTTGGCTGAGGTTTACACTGCCAAGTTCTGTCAACTGATTAAGGTAATCTCAGGGCTAGAATTAGATTGCTGGAGCAAAGGAGAACTTATTTTATTAAGTTACTTAAAAATTGGGCTCCCAAAGATGTCACAGTATTGTGACAGGCTTCTAAGAACAGTATCATGTTACCTGTGCACTTGTTCCTTAAACATAATGAATGTACACTTTTGCAAAAAGTTAGTTTATTAATCTGTTCAAACCCTACTCAATGTACAGTAGTTATTACATACTCAAAGCAAATTTTAACGATGCAGGCATGTGCTAGATTGTATTGGAATATCAAAGAAGTCTAATGACTCAAGCATCAAAAGGCACTACTTCACTTGCACATTAATTATGATAGATAATGTGTTATTTTAAAATACTTCTCAGGTACCACAGAATGTGCCTATTTTAAATGTTCATCCTTGTCAGCTGTAACTCTGCTGTGTACTTACCAAAAGTCACAAACCATAAATATTACTCTGTCTCATAAAAGTTATCATTTCCAGTAAAATTCCATGTACTTCCTGCATCCAGTATTTGAGACACACACACCTTATATAGTTTAAGTGCAGGTCTCTTGGCTTAGGCACTAATGCTTTGTCTAACGAACCCATGGGACTGACTGCACTGTGGTATATACAGTAGAAAATGACATAAATTTGCAAACTGAGTAATAAAAAATAGTCGAGTGGTAAGTGCATTATGTATGTAGACATTGCTCAGAATACAATAACAAGAAATCATTTATATATGATTATTTGAAAGGGTAAAGGTTCAAAAGGGAAAGATTACAAATGAATTAAATTTGATTAAAATATTCTGAATTATGCTCACAAAAGAGAAGATAATATCTATAATTTTCAAATAATGTGGATCCTTGTAAAAACCATAAAAGATACAGGAAATAGAATGCCAAAAAGGTAATAAGCTCTTCAGTATGTTAGTTAATTTTGAAGCTTTCCATTTTTCTAATCACTACTTAATATGACCTAGTCACAGATGTTGGCATTGGTGTTTGACTGAAAACCCACCTTAGTAACTTCGTAGCCTTACCTCCAGATTCCATGCTCTTTCTCTGTCAAGAAGATAAACTGGCGAGTACAGGCTGTTGTTGTGTGCCAAGGTGCGAAGATCGAAGTAGAATCTGCTATAAACACTGCTAGTAATGCTGATATTATAATTAATTAGCTTCAAGAATTGCCTTTCCAACTCATTCCCGGGGAAGGAGAAACACAACAAAACCAACACAGGATAATGTTAGTTCAAAAACATTATTCTAGTGTAAGAAATGTGGTAAAGCCATCATGTGCTCTAGTTTACTAGAACACATGAAAGAACTCACACTGCACAGAACCCTATCGATCTAAGAAATACAAGAAAGCATGCAACTTTCCCAGTTCTCTTTGAAAACTTAGAAAAACAAAAACAACATGAATGTAAAAACTGGGTTAATAACTTGATTTTCCCACATGCTTACAAAGACATATTCGAATTTAATATGGAGAAAAATGACATAATCTTAATAAACATGGTAAAGCCTTCAGCTTTTTCATTTCTTTGAAAACATGAAAGGATTCAAAACCCTTATAAATACAAACATCCGTGGTAAGGCCTTCAGTTGTTCCAGTTCCACATGAAGAATATAACTCATTTCTGAAATAAAAACTGTGAATGTATAGAATGTGGAAATGCCTTCATTTACGTGATATTTGCTCCAAGACCCCGATAACACACACTGTAGATAGACCTTACAAATATAAGAAAGCACACTGGATTGGAACCCTAGTAGATTACCAAACACAGAAAAGTTTTCAGTTTTAACAATTTCTTCAACACTTATATGAAAATTTCCCCTACAGGGAAATCCTCTCAGTGTTCCGAAATTGGAGAGCCTGATGCAAACTGATTGTGGCATAATCTTTAAAAACGTGCATACGTAAATGTTATACTACTTATAAATATTTTGTTTCTCAGCGATTCTTCATTTGAAAGGGTCTCTGTCCTTACTTCCACTTCTTTTGCAAGAAAACACTGAGGTCAGAATTTTGTAGATATTCCTTAAACAATATTAAATGAATTTAATAAGCAGTGTTTTTTGTTAAGTCAGTTAATAAAATTTTTCTCTGTTTATTTAAAAATATCACACTGAGCTACTAGAATAGCTCCAAATTCTTTTTTGAAACAAATACAGGCTATGCAGGTGGATTCCTACACTAATGTCCAAACAGGGCACAGCTGTTTGGAGTCCATTCTGCATCCAGCACCCTAAGTTTGGGATGAGGAGAAAGGGGACAGCCTTCTCTGCACTCATGCAGCTGACTCAGGGCTCATTCTTGAGGGTTCCATTGCACAACTCAGACTCCATGCTCACTCCCAAGGCACCGCAATAGTGATCAGATGACAGAAATGATGGATGCCATTTATTAGCTGTCACTATTACGGGGCAGGAATACTCTTTACACTTAAGACGGTAGAAAGATCAGAGAAACACCTTGGCTAGACTAAACCCATTTTATGACAAGCCTTTTGGTAGGGCGCTGGGCTTACACAGTGTTTCTCCTAAGTTGGAAATGAAACCCCAAGGTGCTCAGCACCTGTCACCCCTGGCCAGAACAGAATGTGGGGATGAGTTGAATGCAGTGAGAGGGGAACAGGCTGGGAGCAGCCCTCTGCCAAGTGATTATTCAGCTGTCCCGGCCGAAGATTTTTGTTTGTTTGTTTGTTTTGAGACAGGGTCTTGCTCTGTCGCTCAGGCTAAATTTCAGTGGCATGATCCCAGCCTTTCAAGTAGCTGGGACTACAGGTTCATGCCACTTAGCTGGGCTACTTTTTTTTAAATTCTTTTTGTAGAGACGGGGTCTCACTTGTTGCCCAAGCTGGTGTTAAACTCCTGTGATTAAGTGATACTCCCACCTTGGCCTCCCAAAGGCTGGTATTACAGACATGAGCCACTGTATCCAGCACTTTGTCAAATGTTTAAATAAATATAAAACTAGAGAAATATTACCACTTCCATAGTAATCCCTGTAAAGACTTAACTGTATAAAAACAATTAATACCTCAACAACATATTTGGTTTCTTGGTTTTAAAGTTTTATCCATTGGCTAAGTCAACAAATGCTTGATGGTCTCTGGTATGGAAAGCAGTTAGGATATAAGTAGATACGTGGTTTTCTCATTTGTTTAACTGAAAACCCCACTGAAACTACTTCTAACATTAGTTTCCTATTCATATAACCATAAGACTATAGGAATGTAAATCAGATAATGCTTTAATAATCAGCTAATCAGGAGTTAATTTACTATAGGAATATATGCACTTCATAATCTCTTATGTTTTTCCACAAACATATTTTAAATGTGTAAAATACAGTATTTTATATAATTAACGTTTATTAATAGAGGCTTAGTTATTGAAGAAAATCATTATGCCTGCAGGATATGTATCTTCTTAGTTTTTTGTTGTTTTTTAAATGGCTAATAGCATACCCTTTACAGGCACAGCAAATTTTCTGAATAGGAGCTGCTCAGTTTAACTTATATGTATGTATGTGTGTGTGTGTGTATATGTGTGTGTGTATATATATATATATATATATATATATATATATACATATAAAATCCTCATAGCTTAGCTGCCACATATAAGTGAGAACATATGATATTTGATTTTCCATTCTTGTGTTACTTCACTTAGAATAATGGCATCCAGCTCCAACCAAGTTGCTGCAAAGGCCATTATTTCATTCTGTTTTATGGCTCAGCAGTATTCCATGGTGTATATATTCCACACTTTCTTTGTCTGCCCATTCATTGATGGGCATTCCATATTTTTGCAATTGTAAATCGTGCTGCTATCAACATGCATGTGCATGTGTCTTTTTCATACGACTTCTTTTGCTTTGGGTGAGATTGCTGGATTGAATGGCAGTACTGTTTTCCATAGTGGTTGTACTAGTTTACATTCCTATCAGCAGCGTAAGTGTACCTTTTTCACCAAATCCATACCAACATGTACGATTTTTTTATTTTTATTTTTTGAGACAGAGTCTTGCTCTGTCGCCCAGGCTGGAGTGCAGTGGCACGATCTCGGCTCACTGCAAGCTCCGCCTCCCGGGTTCACGCCATTCTCCTGCCTCAGCCTCTCCGAGTAGCTGGGACTACAGGCGCCCGCCACCACGCCCGGCTAATTTTTTTGTATTTTTAGTAGAGACGGGGTTTCACCGTGGTCTCGATCTCCTGACCTCATGATCTGCCCGCCTCGGCCTCCCAAAGTGCTGGGATTACAAGCGTGAGCCACCGCGCCCTGCCGATCTTTTAATTTTTAAATTATGGCCATTCTTGCAGGAGTAAGGTGGTATCACACTGTGGTTTTCATTTGCATTTCCCTGATAATTAGTGATGTTTCTGAAGGAAAATATATTCTAACAAGACAAACAGGTGTTGAAAAGTTTTAAGAAAAATCTGATAAACACTAATTTTTAAATGGTTCAATTTACAGTCCAAAAGAGTTCTTTACAATCAACAGCAGAGGGACAAGATAAATGTACATTACACACTTTGTTGCAATGTTTTACATTTTCTAAAAATCGTGGGCATAGCTCCTGTTCAGAGCATAGATCAGGGTGCTTCTGCGTTCACAAACAGCTTTGTGTAGAACTGGAGCTGGCTTCTGCCACCACTGCTTCTGGAGCTCACATCTGTGGAAACCTGCACATATCTCTGTGTGTTCTCTGACCTTGTAATTAGAACTAGAGCCTCACTGGATTAGCTGCAGGTTTTGAGAACAATTTAGCTGCCATTATAGTGGAGCTAAGTGTTCATAATTACAAATTTTGCTCCCTTCAAGAAACCAGTTTACAGACTGATGATAGTAGTGATTAAGAGCACTTCAGCTTCTGCAACTTTCAAAGTACTTCTGTTTGTTTCAAATTCATTTTCTGTTACATCCTTTGCTAAAATGGCTACTAGCAATATCACCGTGACAACTCAGTTTCTACTATTAGCAAAGCAGTAATTTAGCAGCCATTTCAAAACCAACCGACCATCACTAGTGAGTCTCTTCTTAGTCACAAGAATCCTCAATTCACTTGTAAATATACAGTGTAGTAATTCTGAATGAAAGTCTTTAAAAATGTTTTTGGGGTATATTATAGGTATATATATTTATGTGGTATATAAAATATTTTGATGACTACAACATGTAATAATCACATGAGGGTAAATGAAGTATCCATCACGCCTCAAGCATACCTTTGTTTTACAAATAATTCAATTACACTCTTTTAGTTACTGTAAAATGTACAATTAAATAATTCTTGAGTGTTGTCACCCTGTTGTGCTATCAAATACTAGATCTTGTTTACTCTTTCTAACTATATGTGTGTACCTATTAACCATTACCCCATACTCCTCATCCCCCATACTACTTTTACCAGCCTCTGCTAACAGTTGTCCTACTCTATATCTTCATGAGTTAAATTGTTTGAGGCTGGGCGCCATGGCTCACGCCTGTAATCCCAGCACTTTGGGAGGCCGAGGCGGGTGGATCATGAGGTCAGGAGTTCGAGACCAGCCTGGCCAGCATGGTGAAACCCCATCTCTACTAAAAATACAAAAATTATCCAGGCGTGATGTTCTCACTCATAGGTGGGAATTGAACAATGAGAACTCATGGACACAGGAAGGAGAACATCACACTCCGGGGACTGTTGTGGGGTGGGGGGAGGGGGGAGGGACAGCATTAGGAGATATACCTAATGCTAAATGACGAGTTAATGGGTGCAGGAAATCAACATGGCACATGGATACACATGTAACAAACCTGCACATTGTGCACATGTACCCTAAAACCTAAAGTATAATAAAAAAAAATATTAAAGGAAATCTTTCACACAGAAAAGAAAGACAACACACAGAAATATGTATCTATAGGAACAAATAAATAAAACACTAAAATGGTTAAGTACATGAATGAAAAAAAAAGTTTGCACTGCAATTAAAATTTAGACAAAAAAATGAGTGTTCATTTAAACCATTTAAACAAATATATAAATAAGTAAATTTAGTAATGTTCTTTTAAAAAAAAAAAAAATTATCCAGGCGTGGTGGCACGAGCCTGTAATCCCAGCTACTCGGGAGGCAGAGGTAGAAGAATCACTTGACCCCAGGAGGTGGAGGTTGCAGGGAGCCGACATAGAACCACTGCACTCCAGCCTGGGTGACAGAGCAAGACTCCATCTCAAAAAACAAACAAACAAACAAAACTGTCTTAATTTTTAGTTCCCACAAATAAGTGAGAACATGTGAAATTTGTTTTTCCGTGCCTGGCTTATTTCATTCAACATTTCCATCCATGTTCTTGCAAATAATAGGATCTCATTCTCTTTTATGGTTGAATAGTACTCCATTGTGTATATGTACCACATTTTCTTTAGCCACTCATCTGTTGATGGACACTCGGAATGCTTCCAAATCTTGGCCTTTGTGAATAGTGCTGCAGTATACATGAGAGTGCAGGTATCTCTCTGATATACTGATTTCCTTTCTTTCGGGTATGTACCCAGCAGTAGGACTGCTGGATCATATGGTAGCTCTATTTTTAGTTTTGAGGAACTCCAAACATTTTTCCATAGTGGCTATACTTAAATTACATTCCCACTAACCGTGTATGAGGGCTACCTTTTCTCTGTATCCTCACTAGCATTTGTTATTGGCTGTCTTTAGAATAAAAGCCATTTTAAGTGGGGTGAGATGATCTCTCACTG
This sequence comes from Hylobates moloch, assembly GCF_009828535.3. NCBI lineage: Eukaryota > Metazoa > Chordata > Mammalia > Primates > Hylobatidae > Hylobates > Hylobates moloch. Next base: position 87,574,485 of record NW_026652278.1, read on the forward strand.
TAATTTTGATTTGCATTTTTCTGAAGATCAATGATATTGATGTTGAGTATCTTTTCATATACCTATCTGCTATTTGTATGCCTTTCTTAGTTTTGAAACAGGGTCTCACTTTGTCACTCAGGTTGGAGTGCAGTGGCACAGTCACAGCTCACTGCAGCCTCAACCTCCCAGGCTCAGGTAATTTTTGCACCTAAGCCTCCCCAACAGCTGAAACCACAGGCACGTGTCATCATGCCTGGCTAATGTGCCCTCTTTTGAGAAATGCCTATTCAGATATTTTGCCCATTTAAAAAATCAGATTAGATTTTTTTCTGTGGAGTTCTTTGAGCTTCTTAAATATTCTGGTAATTAATCCCTTGTCAGATAGTTTTCAAATATCTTCCCCCATTCTGTGTGTTGTCTCTTCACTTAGTTGATTGTTTCATTTGCTGTGCAGAAGCTTTTTAACTTGAAGTGACCTAATTTGCCCGTTTTTGCTTTGGCTGCCTGTGCTTATGAAATATTTAAGAAATATTTGCTGAGTCCAGTATCCCAGAGAGTTTTCCCGATGTTTTATTTGTTTCATATTTCAGGTCTTAGATTTAAATTTTTTTTTTAATTTTTAATGTTTTAAAAAATAGAGACAGAATCTCACTGGTTTCTCCAGGCTGGTATTGAACTACTGGGCTCAAGCAATTCTTCTATCTTGGCCTACCAAAGTGCTGGGATTACAGGTATGAGCCAAGGCACCCAGCTGAGATTTAAATCTTTAATCCATTTTGATTTGATTTTTGTATAAGGTGAGAAATAGAGGTATAGTTTCATTCCTCTGCATATGAATATCCAGTTTTCCCAGAACCACTTATTGACGAGACTATCATTTCCCCATTGTATGTGCTCGGCACCTTCGCTGACAATGAGTTCACTGTAGATGTATAAACTGGTTTCTGGGTTTTCTATTCTGTTCCATTGGTTTATGTGCGTGTTTTTATGCCAGTGCCATGCTGTTCTGTTTATTATAGCTATAGAGTATAATTTGAAATCAGATAATGTGATTCCTCCAGTTTTGTTTGTTTTTTGCTCAGGATAGCTTTGGATATTCTGAGTCTTTTGTAGTTACATATAAATTTTAGAATTCATTTTTTATTTCTATTTCCATAAAGAATGTCATTTTTTTTTTTTTTTTGCAGACTTGTGGAGGTACCACATTGGTGGTCTGAGATCAGACCTGAAGGAATTCTCTGGATTAGCAGACAGGGACTCACTTCTTCTCTGACTTTCCCACAAATGAAGTCTGTCTCTCTGTGCTAGGCTGCCTGGGGCTCAGAGAGGAGCAATACAAGCACCCCTGTGGCCACCACCTCTGGGACAGCACTAGGTCTGAAGCTGGCACAGCACTGTGGCGGGCCAAGGCCCACTGTAACGCCTACCCGCTGCCACCTATTTCACTCAAGGCCCTGGGGCTCTACAGTTAGCAGGCAGTGAAGCCAGCCAGGCTTCTGTCCTTCCCTTAAGCGCAGTAAGTTTCCCTGGTCCCTGGATGGGTTCAGAGGTGCTGTCTGGGAGCCAGGGCTGGAGCCATAAACCTTAGACATCTACCAGGTGTTCTGCTCTACCATGGCTAAGCTGGCACTGAATCCACCAGGCAAATCCATTCCCACACTTCCCTCCCCTTTCCCCAGGCAGAGTAGTCTGTCCCCATGTATATCATCAACACAGTCCCATGGGGATTACTGTCAGGTCACCACTGATTGTCACTCAATACCCAAGTGCTCTCTCTTGTGGTGAATGCTGCCTGGCCTGGAACTCACACTTCAGGGCAGTGGGCTCCCCTCTGGCCCAGGGTCGGTCCAGAGATGCCATCCAAGAGCCAAGACCTGAATCGGGGACTCCAACAGTCCACTTGGTGCTTTTCTCCACTGTAGCTGAGCTGGTATCTAAGCTCAAGAAAAATCCTCTTAACTCTTCCCTCAGCTTTTCTTAAGCAGAGGGAGTCTCTCCTCATAGCCACCACAGCTGGGAATGTGCTGGGTCACACCTGCAGCCAGCACATCTCTGAGTCTCACTCGAGGCCCATGGCATGTACTACTTGGTCACCACTGATGATTCTTCAGGGCCCAAGGGCTCTTTCATCAGAAAGTGATGAATTCTGCCATTACTTTAATGGCAGTCCCTTTAAGGCAGCAAGTTCCCTTCTGGCCCAAGGTTTGTCTAGAGATGTTATCCTGAAGCTGGGACCTGAAATGGGGGTCCCATGACTCTGACCAGTGCCCTGTCCTACTGTGGCTGAGATAGTATCCAAGTTGCAAGACAAAGTCCTCTTTCCTCCCCTCAAGCAGAATAAAGAGGTCTCTGTCAGACCTGTGAGCTGCACTGTCTAGGGTTGGAGGTGGGGTGGGCAAGCACTCCCTAGCTGAGCCAGCTGCTGTCTCTGTAGGTCACATGCCCCTAAATACACTGGCTTTAAGGGCAGCACAGCAGTCCTCGTGGCCTAGACAGACTTTCAGGTTTATTAAGAACCCCAGAGTATTTTATCCCACAGTAGCCAGTAGCCTTTCACAACTCAAGTTCCAACCACCGGGATAAACAATTCCTCCCTGGCTAGGGCTAGTCCAAATGTTTCCTCCATGGGTGGGCATTGGATAAGTGCAGCCTTATTTTGCTTTCTGCTATGACAAGGCAGCGCTGAATTTAGTGCAAAGTCCCACAGTTGCTGTGCTCTCCCTACCCCAAGCATGTAGCCCCTCTCCTCACCACAGGTGCACTGCTGGGACATAGGGGAGGAGCGGCATCAGCAATTCAAGACTGTCTTTTCTACACTATTCAGTGCTTCTTTCAGTGATATGAAGTTAAAACCAGGTACTATGAATGTTTACCTGATTTTTAGTTCCTATGCAGGTGCTTTTTTTATTTAGATAGTTGCTATATTTGCTATTCCTGTGGGGAGCACAATTGGCAGAGACTGCTATTCAGCCATCAGGCTCCACCTTTGTGACTGCATACATTCTGAAAGACAGTCTTAACTGGAGTAACAGGCAAATGTAAAAAAAAAAAAAGAAAAACTAAAACCCAAAACCTCTTGCCACTGCCTGTCATGATCTTGATCTTCATATGGTGCTCAATGTCATCAAGAGGTATTCCTTCAGGTTTCCCTAAGTGTCACCCACAAAGCCATTCTCACTGTCTAGTGGACACTGTGAGAGCCTCTGCTGGAAATGCCTCCCTGGCTCTCTCTACCTACCAGCTCCAAGGCCCTTCCCTTTACAGCAGTCATGAGGCTACACTGGAAGAAAGACCCCATGAAGCTTCTGCTTCAGCGTCATGTTGGTGCCATCTGTGAGCAACCCCATGACTCAGCAAGATTTCTTGCACTCTCACAGGTAACTCAGGGCCCCCAAAGTGCTGCTGTGATTGTATGAGTGCCCCAGGAACCTCTTGAGTGTGGTGAGCACTGGGTGCTGCTCCAGCAATGTTTCTCAGACTGCCTGAGGGGAACACTGGAACTTCTAACTCATCAGCCCAATTTCTAAACACATGCAACACTCCTACTGGGATGGGACAGGGGCACAGGGATCTGTGGCTATTCTGTATCTCAAGGTTTCTATAAAACAGAACTTCAGATAAAAGCAGGGGGAACACCAGAAAAGGCAAATTCACAATGTGTAACTCAGGGTGAAACTACACAGTTTTCACAGTCCAGAGGCCCTAGATCTGTCACTGACCAAATAATTATTTCAAAGGCCACATATGTGCTCCTTACAAAGAGACTGGAACTTGCACACAGCTTTGAAAAAGCCATAAAGATATTTACTGTACTATTATGTTCTGGTAGTACACTGGTAAGATAATGCCAAAAATATTCACCAGAAAAATACTTTTCAATTTATGAGCAGATTATTAAAACATCAATTTACCAAGACCTACCAGCAGACAATGAAAAATATGAACTATTGTTCTAAAGCTGGATGGAAAAAGTATGTGGTGTTTACGCCCATTTTCATTATCTGCACAACGTAAACTTTAAAAATATTTCTTAAACTGTTTAAGTTTATGGGAGCACATAAAGTACTGACAAATGGTTAGAAAGTTCACAAAAACCATACAAGCTCACATTTCTTCAACTGTAATGTTCTCAAAGAGCTTGCAGTAGTCCTCATTCCACACAGTCATATCACTCCAAACCTTGGAGGCAAGAAGAATGGCTCCCAAGACAATCCTCTTCCAGTTAGTTGGACAAATGTCAATATCAGCATAACTTACAAGTCTATGTACATCTGCAAAACAGAGCACTGGCCTTTGATTTAGCTCAGTTTAAGTGCTGTGATAAGAATTCTTATGAATGACAGATTTCTTCTGGTTTTGACCAGAAAGTAAGTGCTTATGTTCTACAGAGATTTGCTTGATCAGGCCAAACAAGGGGCCATATCACAATCGTAGGTCAGATACTTCTGCTACCTACTCTGCCCATAGAAATTCACAGCCCAATTTTGGTCACAAGAATGACCGTATATCTCAGCCAAGGGCATCATGAAGACAGGCAGTGTTGTCACCTTCACACTTATAAAAGACAGCAGACATACAGGCCCAGTGTAGATTAAAGTCATTCAATAAATCCTTAAATGCCTACATATGTAATGTCTCACATGGAGCTGGTAGGTAGATGGGAATTTTACAAGTACGTCAAGCTTGAATATGTAAAGCCCATGTAATAGTGAGCAAATGTGAACCTCCTTTTCACAAAAACTCACCCTTCTGTGGCACTAGCTTTAAAAACTGCTGGTCAAGAGAGCCTCCCGGCAGCTGCTGTGTAGAGCAGCATGGCAGGAGCAGGTCTGTGGGGTTGTAAAACATTCCCCATATTCAGTTGCTCACTTGGTAAGAAACACATGTGTATAAAGGATGGTCCTTCTCACAGCCCCTATTTTGCACATCTTCATGATCACTTCATAAAAATTTATTCTGTCTTACATCATCTGCAACTTAGACAATTCTGCTGGTTTTAAGGTGGAAACAGCTGCCAGTCTCTGTATCCCTGGGATTCCTCTACACCTGCCAGACAGTTGGTGAGACAATCCCATGAATTACTTTACGTCTATCAAACATCTGTCCTACAAAGAATTGGGCAAAGTGAATAGCTGAGTAAAGATTAAAGGTGAGCTGTGAGGTGTTGTTACCTCAGAGGGTGCTCTGCAGAACAGTATGTCTGTAAGCTACTTGAACTCTTTACATCGAAACAAAAGGAAACAACTTTATATAAATAAGCAAGTTCATTCTTGTCTGAAGGGTATCGGATTGCAGAACACTGCCAGATCTGATACTGATCTGAACACTGCCAAACTCAAGTATGTTTTCAAAAACAAATGGCTATTGAACATGATGTTTTACAGATTCTGCTTCCTTTCTCCCAAACTCTGCGCTCTCAAGTATTTCAAGAGTGAACCTCCCTCCCAGGGTTCAACTGCGTAGGAATCAGAGACCTCTGAAACAACATGGCAAGTCCTCTACTTCCTGTCCCCTTTCCTGCTAAGCTGCTGACCTGCTGACACTCATCTATGCCACGTGCCCTCCTGGGTGAGTTTGAGAATTCTTTATTCCCACTGATGCCAACTCCTCCCTCAGTGCAATTGATCCCATGTCACTTGTGCAGCACACTGTTCCCACAATCACCTCTTTCTGAAGATTTTCTTCCTCTCTACCAGAAATTTCCTCCAAATTGTGTTTCCTTTGTCCCCATCCCACTCCCCACTCCTCTCCAACTGTGTCCTCTCACTGGTGCTCACAGCACCATCCCCTCATACATCTCCTCATCTTCCATCTCTCCTTCAGCTACACTGCCTGCCCCTGCTGACACGACTCTCCCAAGCCTCCTCTTGCCAACAGGCACTTGTCTCTTGTGTCTTCACGCTGACAAACTAAAGCTCTGCATACATTGCCATTTACCTAGGTGTTGGGGCCAAATGCCTGCATTTCAGTTCCCCTGCTCCAATCTGTGTGCAATGCCTCTTACGTCAACCTTCACTGGTGGTCTGCATGGTTTGATGGTGACCCACAGTCCGTCACTGCTCACCTGTATTACCCTAGTTGCTTCTTAACCCTCTTCGCTGCCTCCACTCTGCCTCCCAACTATGGCTTACTGTCCCCAAAGCAGCCAGCATAACCTCTTCATTTAGAGCATGGCACTCCCCTGCTCAAGATCTACCACGAGCTTCCCATCAAACTGAAGTAAAACCTTAACTTCTTCCTACGGCCTACAAGCCAAAAGGCCCTGTGAGCTATGGTACTACCTGAGGGGCCTCATCTCCAGTGTTTCCCTCGTTCTTCACTCTGACTATGCTGGTCACCTTGCTGTTTGTTCCTCAAACACACGAAACGCATTTCTGTCTGTCTTGGCAGTCATCCTGCTGCCTGTAATGTCAGCACTCTTTCCTGTCATTCCTTCAGTCAGGTCACGGTTCAAATGTCAGCTCTCTAGAGGGGCTCTTCCTTATCTACCTAAAATAGCCCCCAATCACTCTGTATCCCTTTATCCTGCTTCCTCTTCCTGCTGTTTCATACTACCTGAGAAAATACTTAAGTTCCATCTTCCTAGAATATAAGCTCATAAAAGCAAGAACTGTGTTCCACCTGTCCTCTCCTCTACCCCAGCACTTAGAAGAGCGGCACAGGGTCAGCATCCAGTGAGTGTTCACGAATCAGTCACTGCTTGGCAGCATTCAGCACTGTGACTACAGCTTCTCCTATCTTGAACTCTTTCTCCTTTTATTATCCTCTTCTGCTTTTCCTCTTCCCACTCTAGTAGCCACTCCTCTGGGGTCTTGTCCCTTAAATGATAACAGTCTTTACCGACCTATTTTCTGTCCATTTTATCTGTTTTTGAGACACGATCTCACTCAGTTGCTCAGGCTAGAGTGTAGCCTCCACTTCCTGGGCTCAAGTGATCTTCCTGCCTCAGCCTGCCATGTGCCTGGTGCCACAGACATGTGCCATCATGTCCAGCTAATTTCTTAATTTTTTTTTTTTTGTGTAGAAATGGGTCTCACTTTATTGTCCAGTCTGGTCTTGAACTCCTAAACTTGAGCAGTCCTTTCAACTTGGCCTCCCAAAGTGCTGGCATTACAGGCATGAGATACCATACCTGGCCTTACTTTTTGTTTTCTCAAGATACAGGGTCTCGGCTGGGCGCAGTGGCTTACACCTGTAATCCCAGCACTTTGGGAGGCTGAGGCGGGTGGATCACGAGGTTAGGAGATTGAGACCATCCTGGCTAACACAGTGAAACCCCGTCTCTACTAAGAATACAAAAAATTAGCCGGGCGTTGTGGTGGGTGCCTGTAGTCCCAGCTACTCAGGAGGCTGAGGCAGGAGAATGGCATAAACCTGGGAGGCAGAGCTTGTAGTGAGCCAAGATCGTGCCACTGCACTCCAGCCTGGGCGACAGAGCGCGGCTCCCTCTAAAAAAAAAAAAAAAAAAAAAAAATACGGGGTCTCATCATCTGGCCCAGGCTGGACTCAAACTGCTGGGCTCAAGTAATTCCCCCACCTCAGCCTCCCAAGTAGCTAGGACTAAAGGCATGAAACCACCATGCCCGGCTTGTCCAATTTCACTCTACACACTTTCTTGGTATTTAAACAGCTGCTGTTGCTCTTCATTCTGTAGCTCTACATCAGATTCATGTTCTAGTCCTGTATATCAAAATGATGACTAGACTCTGCTACTCTGCTCTCTCAAAGGCACATCAAGCTTAGCCCACTTACAAAACTCTCCCTTTTCCAATCCAGCTTTCCCTCCTGCATCACCTATCTCTCTACATCTGGAAGCACCACTCCTGCTTCCCTGTAGCATGTGCTAAGAGTTCCAAATGACTTGCAGCTCCTTGAGAAGGCCTGTATCTTGTCCAGTGCCCTTTGAGGGCTTTGATTCAAGTGCACAGCAGGAGTCTTCTCCCCTAGACTCTAACTGGATGTTAAAGAAGTATTGACTTAAGTATTTTTTCATTCCTGGCCATGCAGTTGAGTTTCCTCTATAGGTTTGTTGTGGGGAGGAGTAAGACTATTTTTAACAATTTGAACAGAATTTATTATTTAAAATGATAGGTTTACAAAAGGAATTTGTAGGGATAATGTAAATGTAATGACACAGCTATGGTTTGGTAGACCAACTGGAACCACATTCCTGGGCAACTTCATGAGCAGGCACAGATGACCAGCAGGGATAAACACACATCATCCAAGGAACAAAGAATTGAGGGCAGCAGCTGTCAATGACAACATGCATCAGAATTGCCTGGGGATATACCCTGGGACTCAGCTTAGACCTACACTGGCATCCCTTCCTGCCCATCGGCCAGATGGTTTTGTTACTGCTCCCCATTCCAAGCCCTCCACGTACCCTGGATGTGTGTGCACTGTGTGTGCATGTATTTATGGATGTGTTGGGGGAGAAATCAGAAATCCCTCCTGCTGCCTTTAATAGCAATTGTTCTGTGATGAGAAAAGCAATTGTGACATTTTAAGCCATAATGATGATTCAACTAAAATGTGTGTATTTGCTTTCAAAAGTTTCTCTTAAAATTCTGAGATAATTTCAGAAACCTACTGTATTAGAAAACAGGACCATACCACCCTGTTTACAAGAAGAATTTCTAAAGCTGCTTTATAAATAAAAAATATCTTACCAAACTTACGATTGCAAATTCAGCTGTTAGCCTCATGGCTTTAAACAGAGTATGAACAAATCTGAAAATCAATTTGTGTTCAGGACCATACTTAAAATATTCCTCCAAAACCTCTTTTCACTGAAAGAAGAAAGGATGCAATGTAAGTATCCATTGAAGGAAAAACCTGAGGTGCTCTTAAGACAGCAGTGTTCACATTTGTGCCCGTGTGTCACTTATGATAATTTTGATTGGTGAGATGTCTTTTAGTTTTTTACAATATGAACAGTAGGATCCTGAAATACCATAATGATTTAATACTCATCAACATTCACTTAAAATACCTATTTATGGTATTTCTGAGCTTAAGCTCAGAAAATGTTTATATTCTTTTTTACCCTTTCCCTCACATAATTCCATCCAAATGTAAGCTGCTAGTAGGCTTTAATGTCTTACTGACTGTATGTCATTGTTCTCTGCAATAAACTTTGAAAAAATATAGTTTCCTGTAACCAGGAGGCTCTAAGCCTGTGCTGATAAACACAATAGTCACTAGCCACATGTGTCTATTATGTACCTAAGGAAGTACATTTTTAAATTTTTACACCATGTAAGTTGATATAAACAAATTATTTATTTTTTGTTTGTTTGTCTGATTTTTTGAGACAGATTTTCGCTCTTGTTGCCCAGGCTGGAATGCAATGATGTGATCTTGGCACACTGCAAACTCCGCCTCCTGGGTTCAGGTGATTCTTCTATCTCAGCCTCCCAAGTAGCTGGGATTACAGGCACATGCCACCATGCCCGGCTAATTTTTATATTTTTAGTAGAGACAGGGTTTCATCATATTGGCCAGGCTGGTCTCAAACTCCTGACCTCTGGTGATCCGCCCACCTCAGCCTCCCAAAGTGCTGTGATTACAAAGTTGTGAGCCACCGCAACCAGTGAACTTAAATTATTTTTAACCCTCTTCATAAAAATCATGAAGTTTGTTAAAAGTATTTACATATACTTATACTGCTTGATACTATTAACAATTATCTTTTAAAAAGATATGTTTTCTGTTACTTGGATAGTATATTTACTCACATTAGCTCACTAATCAAACATACCTGCAGATCAGTTCTTATTCCAGCATGTTCTTTTTACAACACTTTTAAAATAAGATGACTAGATGCCACATGAAATGGGGAACAAGACTTAAAGAAAGATGCCTTTGACTGCGGGTATGAAACAGATACAAATCTATGATGAAAATACAGACTCAGGCCGGGCATGGTGGCTCACCCCTGTAATCTCAGCATTTTGGGAGGCCAAGGTGGGCAGATCATGAGGTCAGGAGATTGAGATCATCCTGGCTAACACGGTGAAACGCTGTCTCTACTAAAAATACAAAAAATTAGCCGGGTGTTGTGGCAGGCACCTGTAGTCCCAGCTACTCAGGAGGCTGAGGCAGGAGAATGGCACGAACCCAGGAGGCAGAGCTTGCAGTGAGCTGAGATCGCACCACTGCACTCCAGCCTGGGCAACAAAGTGAGACTCCGTCTCAAAAACAAAAATGAAAGAAAATACAAACTCAATAAAAGTGACACTTACTGGGCCGGGTGCGGTGGCTCACGGCTGTAATCCCAGCACTTTGGGAGGCTGAGGTCAGGAATTCAAAACCAGCCTGGCTAACATGGTGAAACCCCATCTCTACTAAAAATACAAAATTAGCCGGGTGTGGTGGTGGGCACCTGTAATCCCAGCTACTTGGGAGGCTGAGGCAGGAGAATCGATTCAACCTGGGAAGCAGAGGTTCCAGTGAGCCAAGATGGCACCATTGCACTCCAACCTGGGCAACAAGAGTGAAACTGCATCTCCAAAAAAAAAAAAAAAAGTGACACTTACTGTAAGTGGGTGTAACCATTCATAAAATATGCCCAAAGATGTATCTGCATCTCTATAAAATAAGAATGTGTATTACTTCAAAAACTGTTAATATCTTAGTATAATATCTGTTTAGTAAAATAATGCCTCCTATGTGCCTATGTGCTTTGGTGTTTACTTCACCAAAGCAAACAGCTTTTACAAATTCTCCATGATACTGACTTGCAGAGGGTTTCCTGACCTCTTCTTCCTCAGCACAGCATGCCTTGTACTGTAAAGTCTTTTATACCATAACCAGTCAGAACTGCCTGTAAGTATTGACCTTCCCTAACAGGCAATGGCAATAAACCAAACACATTTTCACTCCTCTAACCACACACTGAAACACAAGAGTGTTTTACAAAGCAGTAGTGGTGAGCAATAATCTCTTTAGAACTTTAATAAATGTAAATGTGATTCACTTTTGCTAGCTTCCTTTAATTTAAACTACTGAAAATAATAAATACATCATGAGAATATACTACAGAGAACTAAAGAGAAACATCAGTTTCATTTAAAAATACAACTGGGCCAGCGCAGTGGCTCACACCTGTAAAATCCCAGCACTTTGAGAGGCCAAAACAGGCAGATCACTTGAGCTCCTTTAGGAGTTCAAGACCAGCCTGGGCAACATGACAAAACCCTGTCTCTACCAAAAATACAAAAAAATTATCCAGGCATGCTGACACACATCTGTGGTCCCAGCTACTCAGCAGACTGAGGTGAGAGGACTGCTTGAGCTGAGATCATGCCAGTGGACTCTAGCCAAGTGACAGAGTGAAACTCGGTCTAAAAAAAAGGTACAACTATCATTCTCAAAAATAAATGAAGCAGTCACTCATTCACAAGGAAATGTGTCACTCATGTCACAAGGAAAATAAGTATTTATTTCCAATGATAAAATTTAAGCTTTCCTGAGGACTTTGAAAAACTTGTTCCTTCTACTGTAAGTTTGACAGCTTCGCAATACTTAAAGACGTTTTAAAATAAGATTGGTGGTTAAATTTAAAAAATGATTTTTGATACAATAAAACATAAACCAATATTTTCCAAATAACTAATGCATAATATTATAAATGCAAGTATGTGGGGAAAGAACCATTTATTGTGCAAGAAAGATCGGTGAGTACTGAAAATACATTTGCTAATATGAAAATGCCACTGTAACTAAGAAACTAGCACTTGTGAAGTTTTGATTTAGTATTAAAGAATACCCACAACTGTCTTAAAGCTTTAAAAATACACATTTTACCAACTACATATTTGCATGAGGCTAGGTCATCTTACTGCTTCTTTAAAGCAAATTGCAAAGAAAGAGCTAGAGAATCCAGCTGTCTTCTATTAAGCTCAACACTACAGATTTTCAATAATATAAAGGCATGACACACTTTTTACTCACCTTTTTATCATAGAAAAGTTATATTTTCACCTAAAATTTTATGTTAACAATATTGTTCTTAAGGAATATTTTCTATTGTCACAACATGGGTCATGGGTTACTACTGACATCTAGTTGGTAAAGGCCATCAATGTGGCTAAATTTTCTGTAATGCACAGGACAGTCTTCACAACAAAGCATTATCTAGCTCATAATATCAATAGTGCTAAGACTGTGAAATCTAAACTAAAAATGGATTTTGAAAAAAATCTCAAGTTTATATTTCTATCAGAGTAGATATCAATATAATCAACATAAAATCATACTCATTGGGATACTCAATCATTTAAGAATTTAAAAAGTTGCAGGTGGAGCCAAGATGGCTGAATAGGAACAGCTCCGGTCTACAGCTCCCAGCCTGAGCGACACAGAAGACGGGTGATTTCTGCATTTCCGTTTGAGGTACCAGGTTCATCTCACTAGGGAGTGCCTAACAGTGGGTGCAGGACAGTCGGTGCAGTGCACTGTGCGTGAGCCGAAGCAGGACGAGGCATTGCCTCACTTGGGAAGCGCAAGGGGTCAGGGAGTTCCCTTTCCTAGTCAAAGAAAGGGGTAACAGACGGCATCTGGAAAATTGGGTCAGTCCCACCCTAATACTGCGCTTTTCCAACGGGCCTGGAAAACGGCACACCAGGAGATTGTGTCCTGCACCTGGCCCGGAGGGTACTATGCCCACGGAGTCTTGCTGATTGCTAGCACAGCAGTCTGAGATCAAACTGCAAGGTGGCAGCGAGGCTGGGGGAGGGGCGCCTGCCATTGCCCAGGCTTGCTTAGGTAAACAAAGCAGCCAGGAAGCTCGAACTGGGTGGAGCCCACCACAGCTCAAGGAAGCCTGCCTGCCTCTATAGGCTCCACCTCTGGGGGCAGAGCACAGACAAACAAAAATTCAGCAGGAACCTCTGCAGACTTAAATGTCCCTGTCTCACTGACAGCTTTGAAGAGAGTAGTGGTTCTCCCAGCATGCAGCTGGAGATCTGAGAACAGACAGACTGCCCCCTAAAGTGGGTCCCTCACCCGAGCAGCCTAACTGGGAGGCACCCCCCAGTAGGGGCAGACTGACACCTCACACGGCCGGGTACTCCTCTGAGACAAAACTTCTGGAGGAACGATCAGACAGCAGCATTCGTGGTTCACGAAAATCCGCTGTTCTGCAGCCTCTGCTGCTGACACCCAGCCAGACAGGGTCTGGAGTGGACCTCTAGCAAACTCCAACAGACCTGCAGCTGAGGGTCCTGTCTGGTAGAAGGAAAACTAACAAACAGAAAGGACATCCACACTAAAAACCCATCCGTACATCACCATCATCAAAGACCAAAAGTAGATAAAACCACAAAGATGGGGAAAAAAGAGAGCAGAAAAACTGGAAACTCTAAAAAGCAGAGCACCTCTCCTCCTCCAAAGGAACGCAGTTCCTCACCAGCAACAGAACAAAGCTGGATGGAGAATGACTTTGACACGTTGAGAGAAGAAGGCTTCAGAAGTTGAAACTACTCCGAGCTACGGGAGGAAATTCAAAACAATAGCAAAGAAGTTAAAAACTTTGAAAAAAAAATCAGACCAATGGATAACTAGAATAACCAATGGAGAGAAGGGTTTAAAGGAGCGGATGGAGCTGAAAGGCAAGTATCGAGAACTACACGAAGATTGCAGAAGTCTCGGTAGCCAATGCGATCAACTGGAAGAAAGGGTATCAGTGATGGAAGATGAAATGAATGAAATGAAGAGAGAAGGGAAGTTTAGAGAAAAAAGAATAAAAAGAAACGAACAAGGCCTCCAAGAAATTTGGGACTATGTGAAAAGACCAAACCTATGTCTGATTGATGTACCTGAAAATGACAGGGAGAATGGAACCAAGTTGGAAAACACTCTGCAAGATATTATCCAGGAGAACTTCCCCAATCTAGCAAGGCAGGCCAACATTGAGATTCAGGAAATACAGAGAACACCAAAAAGATACTCCTCGAGAAGAGCAACTCCAAGACACATAATTGTCAGATTCACCAAAGTTGAAATGAAGGAAAAAATTTTAAGGGTGGCCAGAGAGAAAGGTCGGGTTACCCACAAAGGGAAGCCCATCAGACTAACAGCTGATCTCGCGGCAGAAACTCTACAAGCCAGAAGAGAGTGGGGGCCGATATTCAACGTTCTTAAAGAAAAGAATTTTCAACCCAGAATTTCATATCCAGCCAAACTAAGCTTCACAAGTGAAGGAGAAATAAAATACTTTACAGACAAGCAAATGCTGAGTGATTTTGTCACCACCAGGCCTGCCCTAAAAGAGCTCCTGAAGGAAGCACTAAACATGGAAAGGAACAACCGGTACCAGCCCATACAAAAACACGTCAAATTGTAAAGCCCATCGAGGCTAGGAAGAAACTGCATCAACTAACGAGCAAAATAATCAACTAACATCATAATGACAGGATCAAATTCACACACAAAAATATTAACTTTAAATGTAAATGGGCTAAATGCTCCAATTAAAAGACACAGACTGGCAAGTTGGATAAGGAGTCAAGACCCATCAGTGTGCTGTATTCAGGAAACCCATCTCATGTGCAGAGACACACATAGACTCAAAATAAAGGGATGGAGGAAGATCTATCAAGCAAATGGAAAACAAAAAAAGGCAGGGGTTGCAATACTAGTCTCTGATAAAAGAGACTTTAAACCATCAAAGATCAAAAGAGACAAAGAAGGCCATTACATAATGGTAAAGGGATCAATTCGACAAGAAGAGCTAACTATCCTAAATATATATGCACCCAACACAGGAGCACCCAGATTCATAAAGCAAGTCTGGACTGACCTACAAAGGGACTTAAACTCCCACACAATAATAATGGGAGATTTTAACACCCCACTGTCAACATTAGACAGATCAACGAGACAGAAAGTTAACAAGGATACCCAGGAATTGAACTCAGCTCTGCACAAAGTGGACCTAATAGACATCTACAGAACTCTCCACCCCAAATCAACAGAATATACATGTTTTTCAGCACCACACCACACCTATTCCAAAATTGACCACATGGTTGGAAGTAAAGCTCTCCTCAGCAAATGTCAAAGAACAGAAATTATAACAAACTGTCTCTCAGACCACAGTGCAATCAAACTAGAACTCAGGATTAAGAAACTCACTCAAAACTGCTCAACTACATGGAAACTGAACAACCTGCTGCTGAATGACTATTGGGTACATAATGAAATGAAGGCAGAAATAAAGATGTTCTTTGAAACCAATGAGAACAAAGACACAACGTACCAGAATCTCTGGGACACATTCAAAGCAGTGTGTAGAGGGAAATTTATCGCACTAAATGCCCACAAGAGAAAGCAGGAAAGACCCAAAATTGACACCCTAACATCACAATTAAAAGAACTAGAAAAGCAAGAGCAAACACATTCAAAAGCTAGCAGAAGGCTAGAAATAACTAAAATCAGAGCAGAACTGAAGGAAATAGAGACACAAAAAACACTTCAAAAAATTAATGAATCCAAGAGCTCGTTTTTTGAAAAGATCAACAAAATTGATAGACCGCTAGCAAGACTAATAAAAAGGAAAAGAGAGAAGAATCAAATAGATGCAATAAAAAATGAAAAAGGGGATATCACCACCGATCCCACAGAAATACAATCTACCATCAGAGAATACTACAAACACCTCTATGCAAATAAACTAGAAAATCTAGAAGAAATGGATAAATTCCTCGACAAATACACCCTCCCAAGACTAAACCAGGAAGAAGTTGTATCTCTGAATAGACCAATAAAAGGCTCTGAAATTGTGGCATTAATCAATAGCTTACCAACCAAAAAGAGTCCAGGACCTGATGGATTCACAGCCAAATTCTACCAGAGGTACAGGGAGGAACTGGTACCATTCCTTCTGAAACTATTCCCATCGATAGAAAAAGAGGGAATCCTCCCTAACACATTTTATGAGGCCAGCATCATCCTGATACCAAAGCCTGGCAGAGACATAACCAAAAAAGAGAATTTCAGACCAATATCCTTGATGAACATTGATGCAAAAATCCTCAATAAAATACTGGCAAACCGAACCCAGCAGCACATCAAAAAGCTTATCCACCATGATCAAGTGGGCTTCATCCCTGGGATGCAAGGCTGGTTCAACATACACAAATCAATGAATGTAATCCAGCATATAAACAGAACCAAAGACAAAAACCACATGATTATCTCAATAGATGCAGAAAAGGCCTTTGACAAAATTCAACAACCCTTCATGATATAAACTCTCAATAAATTAGGTATTGATGGGATGTATCTCAAAATAATAAGAGCTATCTATGACAAGCCCATAGCCAATATCATACTGAATGGGCAAAAACTGGAAGCATTCCCTTTGAAAACTGGCACAAGACAGGGATGCCCTCTCTAACCACCCCTATTCAACATAGTGCAGGAAGTTCTGGCCAGGGCAATCAGGCAGGAGAAGGAAATAAAGGGTATTCAATTAGGAAAAGAGGAAGTCAAATTGTCCCTGTTTGCAGATGACATGATTGTATATCTAGAAAACCCCATTGTCTCAGCCCAAAATCACCTTAAGCTGATTAGCAACTTCAGCAAAGTCTCAGGATACAAAATCAATGTACAAAAATCACAAGCATTCTTGTACACTAATCACAGACAGAGAGCCAAATCATGAGTGAACTCCCATTCACAATTGCTGCAAAGAGAATAAAATACCTAGGAATCCAACTTACAAGGGATGTGAAGGACCTCTTCAAGGAGAACTACAAACCACTGCTCAATGAAATCAAAGAGGATACAAACAAATGGAAGAACATTCCATGCTCATGGGTCAGAAGAATCAATATCGTGAAAATGGCCATACTGCCCAAGGTAATTTATAGATTCAATGCCATCCCCATCAAGCTACCAATGACTTTCTTCATAGAATTGGAAAAAACTACTTTAAAGTTCATATGGAACCAAAAAAGAGCCCGCATTGCCAAGTCAATCCTAAGCCAAAAGAACAAAGCTGGAGGCATCACGCTACCTGACTTCAAACTATACTACAAGGCTACAGTAACCAAAACAGGATGGTACTGGTACCACAACAGAGACATAGATCAATGGAACAGAACAGAGCCCTCAGAAATGATGCCGCATATCTACAACTATCTGATCTTTGACAAACCTGACAAAAACAAGAAATGGGGAAAGGATTCCCTATTTAATAAATGGTGCTGGGAAAACTGGTTAGCCATATGGAGAAAGCTGCAACTGGATCCCTTCCTTACACCTTATACAAAAATTAATTCAAGATGGATTAAAGACTTAAATGTTAGACCTAAAACCATTAAAATCCTACAAGAAAACCTAGGCAATACCATTCAGGACATAGGCGTGGGCAAGGACTTCATGTCTAAAACATCAAAAGCAATGGTAACAAAAGCCAAAATTGACAAATGGGATCTAATTAAACTAAAGAGCTTCTGCACAGCAAAAGAAACTACCATCCGAGTGAACAGGCAACCTACAGAATGGGAGAAAATTTTTGCAACCTACTCATCTGACAAAGGGCTAATATCCAGAATCTACAATGAACTCAAACAAATTTACAAGAAAAAAACAAACAACCCCATCAAAAAGTGGGCAAAGGACATGAATAGACACTTTTCAAAAGAAGATATTTATGCAGCCAAAAAACACATGAAAAAATGCTCATCATCACTGGCCATCAGAGAAATGCAAATCAAAGCCACAGTGAGATACCATCTCACACCAGTCAGAATGGCCATCATTAGAAAGTCAGGAAACAACAGGTGCTGGAGAGGATGTGGAGAAATAGGAACACTTTTACACTGTTGGTGGGACTGTAAACTAGTTCAACCATTGTGGAAGTCAGTGTGGTGATTCCTCAGGGATCTAGAACTAGAAATACCATTTGACCCAGCCATCCCATTACTGGGTATATACCCAAAGGACTATAAATCATGCTGCTATAAAGACACATGCACCCATATGTTTATTGCGGCACTATTCACAATAGCAAAGAGTTGGAACCAACCCAAATGTCCAACAACGATAGACTGGATTGAGAAAATGTGGCACATATACACCATGGAATACTATGCAGCCATAAAAAATGATGAGTTCATGTCCTTTGTAGGGACATGGATGAAACTGGAAAACATCATTCTCAGTAAACTATCGCAGGGACAATAAACCAAACACCGCATGTTCTCACTCATAGGTGGGAATTGAACAATGAGAACTCATGGACACAGGAAGGGGAACATCACACTCCGGGGACTGTTGTGGGGTGGGGGGAGGGGGGAGGGACAGCATTAGGAGATATACCTAATGCTAAATGAGGAGTTAATGGGTGCAGCAAAACAACACGGCACATGGATACATATGTAACAAACCTGCACATTGTGCACATGTACCCTAAAACCTAAAGTATAATAACAATAAAAAAAAGAATTAAAAAAGTCTCAAAGACCAACGAAAACACAAATAATTTGCTTCAATATTTTAGTAGGCACAACATAGCTTATGATGTCTAGAGCTGTAACCTAACACTGAGCTTAATATCATGCAAAGTAATTAGCTAGAATAACAAGACAGGTTTAAAAAAGCTCATCTTTGCTTGATATGATAATATATTGCCAAGGTCACACTGTGGAAGGAAAAAAATATTCATAACAATAAATGCTATCATTTGTTAGGCTTGAAGACATTTTTTAAGAGGTGGGCAGAGAAAACTCTCCTACCAGCTCTGAAATTCAAATCTTATAGTTCAGAACAGTATCATAAGGGCACTTTCTTATTTTTGTTTCTTGGCTTTCAGCAAAAATATGAGAACCAAAATGCAAGGCAGTATGCTTTTAGAAGACATGTTTCTGTTGATGATTATAATATATAAATAACAACATATTTCCCTGTTATATGCTCTTCTACCCACAAATCTTTCATCCCATGCAATTTATTTTGTGCATTTATCTATTTTTTGACCCAGAGTCTCACTCTGTCACCCAGACCGGAGTGCAGTGGTGTGATCTTGGCTCACCAAAACTTCCACTTCCCAGGTACAAGGGATTCCCATGCCTCAGCCTCCCAAGTAGCTGGAACTACAGGTTTGCACCATTATGCCCAGCTAATTTTTCTATTTTTAGTAGGGACAGGGTCTTGCCATGATGGCCAGGTTGGTCTCAAACTCCTGGCCTCAAGTGATCTGCCTGCCTCGGAACTCCAAAAGTGCTGGGATTACTGGCATGAGTCACCGCACACAGCTTCATGCAGTTTACATCTATGTGTGCATATGTTTAAGCCATACAGTAGTGTTTTCTTGTTAAGATGTTAGGCCCTGCATTTTAGTTTAGTTCACTATCTCCTACCACCCATTTTTAATTATTTCCCTAAAAATACATAATGAAAGTGCTTTATAACAAAATTATTTGAAATCACTTTTGCATAATTATTAAAAAATATATTAGTAAACATAAGGCACACAGGAAATCAATGATAGGTGCAGTGATCCTAAAATATGCAGTGCTGACAAGGCAGTATACCATAACACGGTGTAGTATGAATGGCAGCTACCTTCAATTAGTTTAACTGAAATATTTATCAACAGATACACCTCTTCAGATACATGTAACTGTATTCCTAAGTTACTCACAGATGCTGTGTATCACAAAACAAGAGGTTCTCTTACATAAGTTATGTACTTCCATTTGCCCTCAGCATCTAGAATGAGACTCAAAATAACTGAGGGAAAGAAAATCTGAATTTTAATAATAGGTCTATACAATATTACACTTTTTAAAAAGCCTGTAACATTAGCGTTTAAGATGGATATGTCTACAGTGCTTCGAGTAGTTTTCATCTCTAAAATCATTTTAAAATCACAGAATTTGAAGTTACATGCTGGAGAGGACCAGTGACCTTACATGACATTTAATCCAACATTCATTTTACAGATCAGGGAAACAAACCTTAAAACTGACTTGCCCAAGGTCCCACCAAATAGGAGCAGTTTCTTGTCCTAAACTAAAATTAAGCAGTGTCTCTCAAACTTTGCTGCACATTAAAATCAACTGAGGAGCTTTAATAACTGCTTCATTTTCAACATGAGACTTTTAAATTTAATTAATTAGCATTGGGTAGGACTTTGGGCATTAGGGTTGTTGTTAAAAATTTCCCTGGTGACTTCAAAGTGCAGCAAAGTTTGGAGTGATTGAGTTGGCATGAAAATCAGAATCTTCTGGAATGCTTTTCTTCACAAGAAGATGCCTCACATCCATTCCTATTTTCCTAAAGGGCTTCTCAGTGCCTAGAGATAGAGGGAAGGTTGAGGTGGGAAGATACAAATGTTTGCAGACATGTATTTTGAAAAAAAACCTTGCAAAAGTGATTCCAATGAGTTCCATCTACCCCACTGACAACAGTGCACTACTAGCCTGTAATAAACATTTTTCAAAATCTTTTCTTGAAGCCAATTTGCCCTATTAATTTGCTCAATAAACGTTTATTTCACTAATAGTGAATATACCAAATGATAATTTCTCAAACTTGTTGATGGGAAATTAAAACTTACTTTACTTTCAAAAGTAGTCTTCTAAAAATTAGAATGAGGAAAAAAGCAAGAAATTTGTTTGAGCAAGATTAATGTTTAAAACTACTTTAAATTGTATGCTAACACATCAAAACTTTGAATTCAAAAGAAGCCAGGGATACAAACCAGAGTGTTTTTTTTTTTTTTTTTTTTGGTCAAGGATTTAGAGGTTTGGCTGAATACAGACATTTAGTGATTACTCAATAGGTCCCAAAGCTCAGGACTTGAGACAGGGTTTGAATCCAGTTTTCACTGAAACACAATTTCATCTCTACTACTGTGATAAGGGAGAGAGGGAAGTGACATTATTATGAGCGTAAACTTGCCTCTTTGTTGTTGCAGTTATTGGTTTTAGAAACGGAGTTTCACTCTTGTTGCCCAGGCTGGAGTGCAATGGTGCGATCTCGGCTCACTGCAACCTCTGCCTCCTGGGTTCAAGCGATTCTCCTGCCTCAGCCTCCCAAATAGCTGGAATTACAGGCGCCTGCTATCACGCCCAGCTAATTTTTGTATTCTTAGTAGAGACAGGGTTTTGCCATGTTAGCCAGGCTGGTCTCAAACTCCTGATCTCAGGTGATTGGCCTGCCTTGGCCTCCCGAAGTGCTGGGGTTATAGGCGTGAGCCACCATGCCTGGCCACCATGTTTTTTTAAATTACACTTTAAGTTCTGGGATACATGTGCAGAACGTGAAGGTTTGTTACATATGTATACATGTGCCATGGTGGTTTGCTGCCCCCATCAACCCGGTATTTCTCCTAATGTTATCTCTCCCCTTGCCTCCAAATCCCCGACAGGCCCTGGTGTTTGATATTCCCCTTCCTGTGTCCATGTGCTCTCATTGTTCAACACCCACTTATGAGCGAGAACATGCGGTGTTTGGTTTTCTGTTCCTGTGTTAGTTTGCTGAGAATGACAGTTTCCAGCTTCATCCATGTCCCTGCAAAGGACATGAACTTATTCTTTCTTATGGCTGCATAGTATTCCATTGTGTATATGTGACACATTTTCTTTATCCAGCCTATCATTGATGGACATTTGGGTTGGTTCCAAGTCTTTGCTATTGTAAATAGTGCAGCAAAAAACATACATGTGCATGCGTCTTTATAGTAGAATGCCTTATAATCCTTTGGGTATATACCCAGTAATGGGATTGCTGGGTCAAATGGTATTTCTGGTTCTAGATCCTTGAGGAATCACCACACTGTCTCCACAATGGTTGAACTAATTTACCCTCTCACCAGCAGTGTAAAAGCATTTCTATTTCTCCACATCCTCTCCAGCATCTGTTGTTTCCTGACTTTTTAATGCTTGCCATTCTAACTGGCATGAGATGGTATGTCATCGTGGTTTTGATTTGCATTTCTCTAATGACCAGTGATAATGAGCTTTTTTTTCATAAGTTTGTTGGCCACATAAATGCCTTCTTTTGAGAAGTGTCTGTTCATATCTTTCACCCACTTTTTGATGGGTTTGTTTTTTTCTTGTAAATTGGTTTAAGTTCCTTGCAGACTCTGGATACTAGGCCTTTGTCAGAAGACATTGATATTCTAAATTAGCACTTTCCAAACTGTGTTCTAAAAATCAATACTCATGATCCAAGGAGGTGATAATGATGTACACTGGACAAACACAATGGAGCTTGTGGTGGTGTTGGTTGTTGTTCCTTTTAAAATAAACTTCATCTCAGGGTGCTCTCAAAGCGCATCTTTGTGGCCCATGAGGTTCTCACGCACAATGGGAGAAAATCAAATGCAGATACACTGTGGTGCCAGAGAGAAAAAGCTGTTCCTTCTTCCAAGACTAATGTCCAAAGTAGTACACATTGATTTAGTCCTGCAATGCACTGAAAAACTAATATTTCACAAAAATCATTCAATAAAGGGAACCTATCCTTCTCATTGTGTTCAACATTGTCTTAAGGCATAAAGGCATCAAATAAATAGCTACACTTTTTCGGGGATTGCTTATTTGCTGATTTTTCCTTCCACCATGATGTCTAAGATTAAAAGAGAAATTGATACTTAATATTTAGAATCTAATATATAGTTGACTCCAATTTCTTAAAATGATTGCTGAAGAGGACAACCAAATGGCTGAAATAATTTTTGAATAAAGGAGTCTATCCCTTGGCATTATAGTCGTACTCACGATTTTAGTGTAATTGTAAGATGAGGCTGGCTGGCTGTGCTGTCATCAAGGAATATTGTCGAACATGAACTGTATTGTTGAGTAAAATGCTCAGTAGATACCTGAAGGGGAAGGGAAGTATAAGATAAACTTATCAAAGTATATTTTTTCATTGGTTAAAATGTCAAATTTTTCAAAGCACCAGGATATTTCTTACACTCCATGAACTGCCTGAGTGTGGTATCATGTGCACTCTATAGAAAACCCATCTGAGGCTCTTAACTTCCACAGAGGATGTTTGAGATATGGATTATAAAATGCTACCCTTAATATGGTACCTATCATCAAATCTAACAAGGATTTTATGAATTCCCTTTATAAATAATGAGAAAAGTTTAAAATAAGGTTTCTTTTTTTATAGTGACATAAAACTGCTGAGAATTTCTATTTCCGTTAATTATTTACTACAGTAAAATGTAATTTATTGAGTAATATTGGCATTAGACCATTTTACTGCAATGAATACAAGACTAAGACTAATGCGTTTACTAAGTTACTAATCCTAAATGTATTATTTCAGGCGATATTGTGACAAAACAAGTGTTTCAGATTCAGAGGCTTGTGTACCAGGGCTGCTAGGCCACCAACAAGTGAGGAAGACATAGGTTTCTCTAGTCCTGTTTTCTTATGTAGAGGATAAAAAGAGTATCACTTAAATATTCTCACATCCTGAAAACAGATGACAACTTAAAAAATTTAACTTTCACTTCATGTTTAAATAAGACTGCCATGACATGACTCAAATAAGACTCTCAGAGAATACTTTCCATTCATTTTAAAACTTGATAATTTTATTCTATGTATCATTTGACCTGCACCTAGGCATTTTCCTGCTCTACCCCTGTTCTCTGTCTGGAATAATGCTTTTCTCCTTCCTTGTTTCAACAAGCTTGACTCCATCTACCCTCTTGGATCTCTTTGCCAGTAACCTCACCAAAACATGTTTTTTTGTACACTAACTGATTACAAGATACTAATTCTAGCAGAGTATTCTCCTCATGAGAAAGTACACCTCTCCATAAGAGTAAGGGAGAGCCCTAACTGTTCCTACCTCCAGCTGCTCAGCATAAAATTTTGAATAAATCAAAAAGTTCAAGTGTTTGACAAATTAATTCAGTTATAATTTGGAAGGTAAGTCTTACTACATTTAATTACAGCAAGAACACTACTAATGGTTTACTTCTTATAGGTATTATTTAAGGTAGTCACAAAATAGAAACAAATCTAACTTCAGTCAGCATAAATCACAGAGTATGAAATTTTACAATCTTTAACAAGAAATGGAAGGGTTTAGTTAGTGGTTTTAAGGTTTAATGACAAAAGCTAGAAAATAATCATACCTCATATTTTAGTAAGTCAAAACCAAAGCCTTACCATCAAAGGTCCAGTACCCATTGGACGCCAATGCCCAACCACTGACTTTTTCCACTGTACCTGCTGCCTCTCATTTTAACCCATTAAAAACACTAAAGCTGTTTTCCTTGTAGAGGTCCTTCACCTCCTTGCTTAGTTATATTCCTAAGCTGGTTTGTTTGTTTGTTTATTTATTTATTTATTTATTTATTTATTTGCAGCTGTTGTAAAGGGGTTGAGTTCTTGGTTTGATTCTCAGCTTGGTCACTGTTGGGGTATAACAGAGCTACTGATTTGTGTACATTAATTTTACGTCCTGAAACTTTTCTGAATTCATTTATCAGTTCCTAGGAGTTTTTTGGAGGAGTCTTTGGGGTTTTCTAGGTATACGCTCATATCATCAGCAAACAGTGACAGTTTAACTTCCTATTTACTGATCTGGATGCCCTTTTTTTCTTTCTCTTGTGTGATTGCTCTGGCTAGGTCTTCCAGTACTATATTGAATAGGAGTGGTGAGAGTGGGCATCCTTGCCTTGTTCCAGTTCTCAGGGGGAATGCTTTCAACTTTTGCCATTCAATATTATGTTGGCTGTGGGTTTGAAATGGATGGCTTTTATTACATTGAGGTATGTCCCTTGTATGCTAATTTTGCTGAGGGTTTTAATAATAAAAGCATGCTGGATTTTGTCAAATGCTTTTTCTGCGTCTATTGAGATGATCATGTGATTTTTGTTTTGAATTTTGTTTCTGTGATGTATCACCTTTATTGACTTGCATATGTTAAACAATCCCTGCATCCCTTGTATGAAACCCACTTGATCATGGCAGATTATCTTTTTGATATGCCATTGGGAACTACAAAACATTGCTGAATGAAATTATGGATGACACAAACAAATGGAAAGATATCCCATGCTCATGAATGGGTAGAATCAATATTGTGAAAATGACCATACTGCCAAAAGCAATCTACAAATTCAATGCAATTCCTATCAAAATACCATCATCATGTTTCACAGAACTAGAAAAAAACAATCCTAAAATATGGTACTAAACAAAACCCCATATAGCCAAAATGAAACTAAGCAAAGAAACAAAAGTGGAGCCATCACATTATCTGACTTCAAACTATACAGTAAGACCATTGTCACCAAAACAGCATGGTACTGGTATAAAAATAGTCACATACACCAGTGGAACAGAATAGAAAACCCAGAAATAAACCCAAATACCTTCAGCCAACTTATCTTCAACAAAGCCAACTAAAACATAAAGTGAAGAAGGTAAACCCTATTCAGCAAATGGTGCCAGGATAATAGGCAAAGCCACGTGCAGGAGAATGAAACTGGATCCTCAACTCTCACCTTATACAAAAATCAACTGAAGATGGATCAAGGACATAAATCTATGACCTGAAACCATAAAAACTATAGAAGATAATATCAGAAAAACCTTCTAGACATTGGCTTAGGCAAAGACTTCATAACCAAGAACCCAAAAGCAAATGCAATGAAGACAAAGATAAACAGGTGAGACTTAACTAAAGTGCTTCTGCACAGGAAAAGGAACAATCAGCAGAGTAAACAGACAACCCACAGAATGGGAG
This sequence comes from Hylobates moloch, assembly GCF_009828535.3. Classification (NCBI taxonomy): domain Eukaryota; kingdom Metazoa; phylum Chordata; class Mammalia; order Primates; family Hylobatidae; genus Hylobates; species Hylobates moloch. The sequence goes on from NW_026652278.1 coordinate 87,600,207, forward strand.
AAAATCTTCAAAATCTATACATCTGACAAAGGACTAATATACAGAATCTGCAAGGAACTCAAATAAATGGGCAAGAGAAAAAACAAACAATCCCATCAAAAAGTGGGCTAAGGAGAGAAATACACAATTCTCAAAAGAAGATATACCACTGGGCAACAAACATATGAAAAAAATGCTCAACATCACTAATGATCAGGAAAATGAAAATCAAAACCACAATGCCATACCACTTTACTCCTGCAAGAATGGCCATAATCAAAAAATCAAAAAATAATAGACGTTGGTGTGGATGTGGTGAAAACACTTCTCTACAATGCTGGTAAAAATTGAAACTAGTACAACCACTATGGAAAGCAGTGTGGAGATTCCTTAAAAAACTAAAAGGGGTTGGGCGCAGTGGCTCACGCCTGTAATCCCAGCACTTTGGGAGGCTGAGGCGGGCAGATCACGAGGTCAGGAGATCGAGACCATCCTGGCTAACATGGTGAAACCCTGTCTCTACTAAAAATACAAAAAATTAGCCGGGCGCTGTGGTGGGCACCTGTAGTCCCAGCTACTCAGGAGGCTGAGGCAGGAGAATGGCATGAACCCGGGAGGCGGAGCTTGCAGTGAGCCGAGATCGCACCACTGCACTCTGGCCTGGGTGAAAGAGCAAGACTCTGTCTCAAAAAAAAAAAAAACACAACTAAAAGTAGACCTACCATTCAATCCAGCAATCCCACTACTGGGTATCTACCTGGAGGAAAAGAAATCATTGTACAAAAAAGATACTTGTACATGTATGTTTGCAGCAGCACAATTTGCAATTATAAAAATATGGAATCAGCCCAAATGCCCATCAATCAACAAATGGATTAAGAAATACCATTCAGCCACAATAAGGAATAAATTAATGGCATCCCCAGCAAACTAGATGGAATTGGAGACTATTATTCTAAGTGAAGTATCTCAGGAATGGAAAACTAAAGATCATATGTTTTCATTCATATGTGGGAGCTAAGCTATGAGGATGCAAACGCATAGAATGATACAATGGACTTTGGGGACACAAGGAAAAGGGTGAGATGGGGGTGAGGGATAAAAAACTACAAATTGGGTTCACTGGATACTGCTCAAGTGACAGGTACACCAAAATCTCACAAATCACCACTAAAGAATTTACTCATATAACCAAATACCACCTGTTTCCCCCAAAACCTATGGAAATAAAAATATATAAATAAATAAACTACAGCATTCTTCCCAGCAAATATAAAATAACATGAAAACTCAAGTTTACATTTTCCTCTCTCCTTTTTGGCAGGACAAATTTTAGATATGTTTTTAAATAATAACTTTTTTCTTTTTCTGAGACAGGGTCTCCCCTTGTTGCCTAGGCTGGAGTGCAGTGGTGCAGTTATAGTTAACTACAGCCTCAAACTCCTGAGCTCAAGCGATCCTCTGCCTCAGCCTCGTGAGTAGATAAAACTAAAGGCACATGCTACCAAGCCTGGCTAATTTGTTATTTAGTGTTTTTGTAGAGATGAGCTCTTGCTATGTTGACCAGGCTAAAAATAAACAAATTTTAATTAACTTAAATATTTCTAACACTTTGGGCATTCATGAAAACAGCCCCGTCTATGTTGTGAGGTAATGGGATAATATGGCAGTGAAAGTTTGAATAAAAATATTAAACAAGGCCTTAGGAGAAAAGTATAATATGCTTATTACAGATACATCACTAAAAAGTTGTCTGGGTTAATACCATTAGTTATATTGAAATTAAACTTTGATTCACATGTAAATATAGGTCCTAAATTTGGATTAAATATAATAGATTGACCACAAATTTATTTCCTCTGCCTCTGGAAGTCTCGTTAGTCATACATAAAATACAGGTTACACACAGGATCAAGAGAGAAGGTTGACAGAGATGATTTTTAATAAATGCTGGGACATAAAAAGTACATAAAGGAGTGGTAAATAACACAGAAGCACAACTTTAGTCCCTATAGAAAGTGACTGGAAGAGAAGCAAGCCAGTTTGTCTTGCAGAACTAAAGGCAGGCTGTGAACTTACAGGTAAATGGAACTTTGGAAAATAGGGTAAAATGTAAAACAAAAGCCAGCGAGGTCAGAAAATCTGTGGTTAGAGCCCCAAGTCCACCTGTCCACCCATCCGATAAGAAACTTAGATGTGTGTTCTCTGGATATACCAAACCTGAGAATTTCTAGGTTCAGAAATACCACGGCTTAAACCTGAGATATAAAGAAAACTGTACACCAAAAATAGAACTCCAACTTGCTTCCCCAACTCTGCTTTTGGAAAGCAAGTGGCCATTCTTTTACTTCCCAGGCAGAAAATTGGGAGATTCTTTCTCAGAAGAAACTGAACTGGCTCGAATAAAGATCCCCAGATAATACACTGAAGTCCCAAAAATGAAAAGCTAGTTTGGCTTCCAAAACCTCACACTGAGTGCCACCAGTTAACAGAAGTCCTGCTTCCAAATAAAGCCAGGGACCACCACACATTGGAGGGAAGCCTCCAACAAGAGACATCAAAACAACAGAAAAAAGGGATTCATGGACCAGTCAAAATAAGGAGCAAAACTTGGATGAAACTGGAAAACATCATTCTCAGTAAACTATCACAAGGACATAAAACCAAACACCGCATGTTCTCACTCATAGGTGGGAATTGAACAATGAGAACCCATGGACACAGGAAGGGGAACATCACACTCTGGGGACGGTTGTGGGGTGGGGGGAGGCGGGAAGGACAGCATTAGGAGATATACCTAATGCTAAATGACGAGTTAATGGGTGCAGCAAACCAACATGGCACATGGATACATATGTAACAAACCTGCACGTTGTGCACATGTACCCTAAAACCTAAAGTATAATAATAAAAAAAATAAATTTAAAAAACTACAAAGAAAATCTAAAAACACTCTGAAAAAGATATAAAATTCAATAGAAACATTAGAGTAAAAAGTCACAGAAACTGAAAAATCGAAGGGGAAAAATTAAAAACCAATGCAGGTATACTGGTCTAAGCAGCCAAGTGTCTGAATAACAAGGCTATCAGAAAAAAAGGAGCAGAGAAAATAAAAACATTTTCAAGAAGAGATAGTCTTCAGACTTAGTAGCCTCAATAAAATGAAAAGATTCCCACCAAGCTATTATGAAATTTCAGAATCTCAGTGAGAGAGAATCTTCTAAAAACTTCCACAGAGACATAAAACCTGGTTATAAATAATGTATCTCACAACGGCAATAGAGTCAAGAACAACACTGTAATGAGAGCACAATTGTGAAATATCTTCAGAACCATAAAGTTTAGATTCAACCTAGAAGTTTACTCTGTATCAAAATGGAGGGATTTTAAGACTGGCCAGATCCCTAAACATCTCTGCCCGGGAAAACGTGCTCAAGTACAACTAGTGAGCATAACAGGACAGAAGGAAACAGAATCTAGGACTCAGGTGATCCCACACAAGATGGCAGTTATGTGAGATCCCAAAAGACTTTAAGGCGCTAGCACAGAAAAGCAGACATCAAGCATATCTAGGGAAAGCCACTCTATATTGAACTAGGATGACTAAATGCCAAAGAAAGTTACCCCCCACCCCCGGCAAAAAAAAAAAAAAAAAAGGAACATTTGTGTTTTAGCAGATGGAAAGTATCTTTGAAAGGCACGTGATAAATGCTGCAACACTTGGGGGGAAAACAGCTGTTAGAAAACAGGCAAATGAATATAGTCAGAAAATTAGCTTCAGTCTAAAAAAAAAATGGATGTGAAAGCAAACAGACCAGCCAGGGGCTACTTATTGCATTTGGCTGGGTAAAGTAACATAGGCTAGAGAAAAAGAGATGATCCAGAAAAAGTGCTGAAATGCTCAGATTTCAGAACTGTTTCAGAGAAAGAATGAAGGACATATAATGCAGAGGCACAGTGAAAACATCATATGACTTAGCAGTGAATAGAATTTGCATAGTCATAATCATGTAAATATTACTGATTTAATTAAAAAGTGTGCTACAATTGGAAGAAACAGAGGGAGAAAAATAAGGTCATGGTGTAGTGAGGAAGGAATGCTTTCACCTGCTACAACAAAGTCAATAGACAGTGCTGATAGTTATTCTATTTTTGTTATTTGTTATTCTGTATTTGTTATTTTGTTATTTGTTAATTCTTAGCTATTCTATTTTTGGTATTTGATTAAGAATATGATTAAATATTTAAGGCAGATCTTTATACCACAACCAGACTATTGAAATTTAACTTAAATGTCAGAAATTCTTAAAAGGTGGACACACTAAGCTGAAGACTTCTCTGGATAAATTTGACACTTAGGAAAATACAAAAAGAGGTCCATGCTATCACCACTGTGTCCCCATTATAATTTAAAGGAATCAAGAGAGACATATTTTTATATCAAACTCTCAATTTCTTAACTTTTTGACTGTTTACATACATGCTTTGTATAGTTGCTTTTTCTTTTTTCTTGTACTAAGAATGAAAAAGAAAATGGTCACTTCTGATACAAATACCATAAAATAAGAGTAGTAGTTAATGTCTTACTAATTACTCCTAAATGAGGAAAAATTCCATTTAAAAAAATTACTTTCAACAATTTATATTTAAATTATCTGGCATGATAAATCTCATAAAGTAAATCTAATAACTTAGTTTTACTTTTTGACCTAGTTTACTTTTTGTTTCTGTTACATACAAATGAAAGAATCCTTGTGCACAAAAGGGCAAAAAAAAAAATGAGGCCAGATGAAAAAGTTAGCTAATAAAAAAGTTTAACTCTTGCATATATGAGCCATGAGTATTTTCTCATTCTGCATTTACACATAGCTTACTTTATTTGCCAGAATCAAAGCGTTAACAGCTCTAAGAACTACTTTCTAGCCAGGCACCTATCTCTGGATGCACCAGAATAGCTGTAAGCATCTTGAACCACACTTAGTGATCATCTACTAATACGTCACTAAAAACAAAACAACTGGGAAGTAACTCATCTTAAATTTAAATTTTAAAATGACTATACAAACCTGATTGGACATGGTGTCTGCAGCACAAAAAATCATTTTTTTCTTAAAAAAAAAAAAAAAAAGGCCAGCATAATAAAAGCTCCAAGAGGACTTGGGCCATGCTTTGTTTCCTACACCGCCTCCACCTTTGATGCTGGAAGGGCCTTGCAGGCAAACATTCCTACCACTGAAGAGTGAGGGACATGGAATAGCTTTTATTTTACCTCTTCCATGCTCTCTATGTGTGAGAAGCCCATAGCTCTGGAAGGAACTGGGAAAAACAACTCTGACATGGTTTGGGTATTTTCCCCCTTCCAAATCTCATGTTAAAATATGACCCTTAATGTTGGAGACAGGGCCTAGTGGGAGGTGTTTGGGTAATGGTGGTGAATTCCTTATGAATGGCTTGGTGCCATCCCCATGGTAGAAAGCAAATTCTCATTCTGGTAGTTTAAAAGAGTGTGACACCTTCCCTCTACCTGCCTCTCTCTTCTCACTGTGTGGAACCACCTGCTTCCCCTTTGCCTTCCATCATGATTGTAAGCTTGCTGAGGCTGTCACCAGAAGCAGATGTTGAAGCCATGCTTGTACAGCCTGAAGATCTATGAGCCAATTAAACCTCTTTTTGTTATAAATTACCCAGCCTTAGGTACCTCTTTATAGTAATGCAAAAACAAACACAAATTCTAAACAGAAACAACTTACTCAAGACAGGCAAAGTCTACTCAAAACTGCAAAAAGAAAGGTTACAAACTCCCATATTTTACTGTGCTGCATTACTTCTCATATTATTATAGATCCTCACTTGTATTCTTGCTGCTGAAGTCAACTGGAAAACTTGGCGGTGTATGGCTTTTTAGCAAACAAATGAGGATTTAACATAACATTAAGGAAAATAAGCAGAAGTAGGGCATGTTTAAATTTACATCAGATGAAAAGGTTAATAACTTAAAAGTTTCGAGAAGCATAAACTTGGATGTGATAAATGCATGTGATCAGAGGACTGTGCAAGAGGAGGCCAAAATCACAGATTCAATCTCTGTTGATGAACAACTATGTTTTTTTTATTTGTTTAAATGGAAACCAAGCTGAAGCCTAAGTTCTATCTTTAAAATGTACTCTTAGGAGCAAGGGAAAAGGGGCAAAGAATTATAAATAAAGATAAATCTATGACTCCTCCATCACATGACAAATTCTGTTGATAAAAAGATGGCAAAATGTATAAATAAAAAGTTTACATGATTTCACTAACACAGTAACAACTAAAAAAAAGTCTATCACGTATTAAGACAAGTGAATATGTGAAAAGTTGAAAAAATTAAACCAATATGAGTTTTTCTAAATACTTTGTATAATACACCTGATCAAACAACAAGAGTTTTCAATCTTTTTCTTGGCAGAAAAAACAATGTTGTCTCACCATCTGTTTGAGATTTTCTCAGGAATATTGTTCTTGCCTCTGGATGGTCAGAAGGGTTGGGCTCCAAAGGTGTATCTATAGAGGGAGAGAAGAAAAAAAGATGTGATCATTTATAAAAATTTATCAACTCATTTATTTGACTGCTGCATTTAGGCTATTTCACTACCTCTACTTTTATTCTTATCCATTGAAATGAATGTATAGACATAAGATGAAGCCAGGCAAGATGGCACATGCTTGTAGTCCCAGCTACTCAGGAGGCTGAGATGGGAAAATCACTTGAGCCCAGGTCAGGAATTTGAGGCCAGCATGAGTAACATGGTGAGACCTTCCTTTATTTATTTATTTTTTTAAAAAAGGTAAATTTGCCTTTAAGGTGTGTAAAATCAACTGCATAGAATAAAACAAGATGGCAGTATGTTTTAAAAGACAGGTCTATTTTATAGGCAAAATATAAGATGTATTCTGGAGTTTTAAAAATTTTTAAAAAGTAAATTCAGCATATCTGTCTTTTCCATGTCATACTGAGGACATGGAACCTTAGTTCTGTTGAGTAGCTGCCTTCCATAGTCACATGAGATCTCTAAGTCTTCTTCTTCATTAGCAAAATGTAGGGAGAACATATATAGGCCTTATTTGTTATTGCAAAGAGCCAAATGAGACATACATAAACTGTGCTGTAATCCTAAAGAATGACAATAAAGAGCCTTTTTTGGGGTCTCATCCAACACTACCCATCTATTAACTGGTGTGTAAAATCACTCAGAGGCTTTCCTTACATCACCAAGTGGAGTATGTTTACGCAAGTACTTACATGCTTTGTGTATAAAGGTATAATGAATTAATTCACATATTTGTTTATTCTAAATTCTTAAATATCTTGAAAAGTGAGTATAGTACTCCAAGTTACAAAGTCACACTCATTATGAGTCTTAATTATTCTACCTCTGAAAAAAATAAAAGCCCAACCAAAGTTTTTTTTTTTTTTTTTTCACTTTAAGTTCTGGGATACATGTGCAGAACATGCGGGTTTGTTACATAAGTATACGTGTCCCATGGTGGTTTGCTGCAGCTATTAACCCATAATCGAGGTTTTAAGCCTCACACGCATGAGGTATTTGTCCTAATGCTCTCCCTCCCTTTGCCCCCCACCCCGTGATGGGCCCCAGTGTGTGATGTTCCTTTCCCTGTGTCCATGTGTTTTCATTGTTCTTTTTGCTTAGGATTGTCTTGGCTATACGAAGCCCAATGAAAGTTTAAATAGAAGAGCTATAAGACATTTCCTCTACAGTAATAAATCTCTGGCTTTAAATGAAACCAAAGAGCCAGTGGAATTAATATTTTTATGATACAATGTTTTCTATTTGGAAAAATTTAGTTTTTATTCAAGAACCATATTGTTACCCAGAATTCTTTTTACTTAGATTCACCACTTTGCAAAATTGTAGAGGCAAACCAACTAAGTGTTTTCTCTTTTCTACCCCCTCCCATCCCCCGCCTCTCCCAGCAGTGTAGAGACTGAAAAACTCTAACTTTCTTATCTTTGAACAAGATGCTAGTGTCAGGAGGGGGAAGGACAAAGGGGAAGCCATGGCAACAAACACTCTTACACAGGCAAGGTCTGACATTTTAACCTTCAATCTTTATATTACACATTCAAAGTCTACATTTACGTTTTATGTCTTTTGAAAGTTTTGACCACGAATCATCCCCACCTCTCTTTTAGAACGAGGAGGTAAATAATGTCTGTTAAGTTGCCAGAATAAATCTGGAGACACATTTTGTGTTAAAGTAAGAAATTTAAAGTAATCAGAGCCTCATAAGTCAACTCCTTTGGGGGAAGCCCCCACACCCATTTTTCTGCAGCCCTGGCCATGACATTTCACACCTTTCCCAATTACTTTAAGCACCCTGCATTTACTTTCCTTCTGTGTTCAAATTAGAAGAAACTAAGCAGCTTCTATCAAGGTGACTTAAAGCAACCCATACAGTCTCTCCTATGGCAACCTGCATTCTGATTTTAAATAAGAAATCCCCAAATATTTCAGTATGAATAGTCCTGAGACTTGGCTACTTTAACAAAGGAAACAATTAGGCACTTACCTGGTTCCTTCACTTAGGTACCATCTGGATAGGTATAAAGAGAATGGGATGGGTACTGGAAAGTTGGGATATTTGAGTTTTTATTGAGAAAAGGAAGAGAATATTCCAAAGAAGACCTCAACAAAGTCCCACGGGATACTAAATAGAGCTACAGACAAGAACAGCCACAAATAAATGGTCCCATGCCAGAAGGGGAGAATGAGATGAGGGAGCAAGAACTGGGAGTTTTGGAGGGAAGGAAAAAATTAACTGGACTCTGTGGGAAAAGACTAAGGGGTGGGAACGCAAGGCAAATCCACGTTTTGTTCCTGGACAGCCCTAGGATAGCTGGCTATGGGCAGAAAGGAGCCTGAGGTGGAGGATGCCTCCGAGAGGAACCTGGGGACAGCAGCAGCCAGAAGTGTGCCGAGGGCAGATGGCACCTGTCACCTCCTTACCTTCAGGCATCTCCCGTTCACAGATGTGGTGCATGTGGAGGCCCTCACCAGCTTCAAAAGTCACCTCACCAGGCTCTACAGAAGCAGCCACAGGCACTCCTGCTATCAGGTCCCCAGCTGCTGCCTCATAGATCTCAGACTCACAGTGACACACTGACCCCTGGTGCTTGTGCAACTCGGGGCTAGCCCTGGGGCACACACAACAGGTCAGTATGTTCCCCATAGGGCGCCTCTACTCCTGTCACCACCTGTGCCTCTGCTTACAGCTTTGGCCACATACTCCCGCTGCCCTAGGCCGAGGCTATGCTGCACTTGCAGAGATGGTCTTGCCCACTGCTCGCCTGCCCACCTCACAGCCTGGCCCCGGCCCCTGCTGGGGCTGTGGGCCAAGGCCTGTGCCCTGCCACCTCCTCTGAGTTGACTTGTCTGGGAGGGTGAAGACCAGCCAGCTTATTTAATAGGTTGTGAACCCAACAAGTGCTGAAAGACACAACAATTGCCTGAAGAGAGAACAGATGGAGGTCCTCCTCCTTCTGCAGTCACCTACAGACTGAAGCCCACTGGCCCAGGTGGGAGCCCAGGCTTGTGGCTCACAGTGCCCCACCCCACACTTCACAATGCCCTCCCCGACAGCTCACAATGCCCCACCGTGGCTGCCACCCCTCCCCCACAGCTCAGAATGTCCCTGCCTGGGCTGTCCCATCCTGTGACTTATGCTGCTGCTGCTCTCCTGGCCCCTCCTGCAGTGCCAGTGGGACTAAGATTTTCATTCATCACCACCTTCCTGACCTTTCTAGTCCTAAGAAAAGCATAAGGTGTTTCCTTACTTGAAGCCATCTTCCTCTATGAGTTCTACACAAACCCTCAGTTAGTAGAGTGGGTCCCATTAGCAATCAACTTGAGCAACTTTTATTTGCTGACTGAATGTAGATATGCCTCAATTGTTGACTGCTTTTGTAACGAAATACTCCTCTCCTGTCTTCCAATGAGTGCTAGTTTTTGTCTGCAACTTGACCATAGCAGTCCCTGGGGCCCTAGCTCTACTCTCAATAAAGAATTATGGCTGTGTGTCTTGAATCACACCTTAGGACCCATCCTGCCTCCACCTCTTTCTCCATAGAATAGAAACCTAGCTTGTCCCTCCAAGTTCTGAAATGCTGAAACTTACCAATTCCCTTTTCTCCCCTCTGTTTCTTCCTTCCATGGCAAGGACTTTCAGATTTTCTCTCTTTTACTGACAAAGCATTAAGCATGATTTTGTCATACAAAATAGCCATAAAGTGGGGTACCACAGTCCTAATTCAATAAAGATGAATATTCAACATCTGGCAATCAGTATGTGCCTGACAGTGTTCTAACTACGCTATGCTCATTTAACCCTCAGAACAATCTCATTTTACAGGTTTTACAGAAGACATTGAAATGGAGAGGTAAGTTATCTCCCCAGGGTCACACGACTGCTCAGGCTGGGGCCACGACTTGATCCCAGGTAGTATGAATTCCCCAATTACTCAAGTGTGATTATCAGAAAGTGTATTGGTCCATTTTCACACTGCTATAAAGAAATACCTGAGGTTGAGTAATTTATAAAGGAAAGAGGCTTAACTGACTTATGTTCTACATGGCTGGGGAGGCCTCAGGAAACTTATAATCACAGTGGAAAAGGAAGCAGGCACTTCCTGGTGGCAAGCCAGAGAATGTGAGCATGTGAAGGAGCAATGGTCAAACGTGTAAAACCATCAGATCTCATGAGAACTCACTCATTATCATGAGAACAGCGTGAAGAAAACTGTCCCCATGATCCAGTTATCTCCCACTGGGTCCCTTCCTCAACAACAAGATGAGATTTGGGTAGGGACATACCCAAACCATATCAGAAAGTAAAGGTAGAAGTCAAGCTTGGAGGGAAAGTGACATAGTAGATTAGTACATTTTTAAAAGAAAAACATTTTTTTTGATGTGGATTTTAAAATGCCTCCCCCTCATTCAACATTGATTAAGTCCCTTCTACATGCCAGGCACTGTATGTGTGAAACAGTCCTTTCATATCTTTTTTTTTTTTTTTAGACGGAGTCTTGCTCTGTTTCCCAGGCTGGAGTGCAGCGCAGTGGCGTGATCTAGGCTCACTGCAAGCTCCGCCTCCCAGGTTCACGCCATTCTCCTTTCTCAGCCTCCCAAGTAGCTGGGACTACAGGCACCCGCCACCACACTGGGCTATTTTTCTATTTTTAGTAGAGACGGGGTTTCACCGTGTTAGCCAGGATGGTCTCGATCTTCTGACCTCGTGATCCACCTGCCTCAGCCTCCCAAAGTGCTGGGATTACAGGCGTGAGCCACTGCATCAGGTCAAAACAGTCCTAACTTTTAATGCTCATAGGCAGATACAAAACCAAAGGCTTAAGGAGTCAGTTTTCTGAGACCACACTTCTGGACAGGGTATAAACCTGGGATACAGGCCTACCTCTGTTTGACCCCAAATTTGATGCTGGGATGGTTTTAATTTTATTCTGAAAATTTGAGTCATTGAGCCATACAAAGGTGAAGAGTCTCTGTCAGATGTGTGTATAGTGGTCTGTATAATAAGGAAGGACTGAAGGAAGTAACAAGACCAATTAAGAGACTTTATCTAAAAGAAGAGTAATAATAAAGGCAGTGGCAGTGACAAAAGTCGAGGAAAAAGTTTTCTGATCATTTCAGAGATGGAATAGGAAGTGCATGGTCAAGAGATGTGAAAGAAGAGGGGAAGTAGAGAGAAAGCAGAGCTGCTCAGGCTCTGCTGGGGAAGACTGGGTATGTAGCGGTGCCTTCCTCCTGGCAGAGAACGTAGGAAGTGAAATAGGTAAGGAGGAAAAGATAGTTTTTTTACTCTCAGTGTCACATAAAATGGAATTCTATGGTCAAAAGTTGAATATAAATCTCTGTAGGCTAAGTCCATTTGTAACATCCCAACATATGTTTTCAAAAATAATACACATACTAAATCAAACCATTAAGAGTAACTGGGGAAACTTTCTAAAATTTGCATACTAATAATATCACCATTTTTCATTTATTACTTTCATGGGGCAATTCTGAATCTATGGTTATAGCAAATGAGGCATCTTGTATAAAATAAAGCTACTACATGAAACAAAACATTTAAAATTCTATTGTCCTCAGAGAATAGAGAATGCAACTGAAGCCATGGGCATGGAAGTGATTACCTTGAGAAGTTGTGTATAGTAAGAAGAATTGGGAAGAAAAAAAAAAACCTGGAGAATAGGGTGATTTCCACGGCATTAAGTGAAGCTTGCCAAAGTGAGCACTGGGAGTCAAGAGACCTGCATATAAATCAGGAATGGCTGCCTCTGTAAGTCATTAGAAAGGAGATGATGTCTGCTTTTCATTTCTATAACAGCAGCACCTAACACAGTGCCTGGTCAATAGGTACTCAACATGTATTATCTCAATGCACAGAGTCAAATGTTGCCAGGAGGGCAGGAAAGCTACAAACTGGCTATGATAACTTAGTGATTGGGCTTGTGTGTGTGTGTGAGTGAGCTGGATGTCAGGTAATGGGTAAAGTATTGAACTGGAGGTGAGAAAACAATGACACAAACTGAGGGCTTCTCTTTCCAAGTATTTGGCTAAGAAGAGAGATGTAGGTAGTAGTTAAAGGGTAAATATGGTAAAGAAAGCCTTTTATTCCAAGATTCAACAAAAAGAATGAGTATACTTCTATGTCAAAGGGAAAATGCCAAAAGAGAAAATACATTTTTGAGTTTAAAAGAGAAGGGAGAACGAATGCACAAGGGCCCCCAAAAGGCACAAGTGCATGCAATCCGGATCAGGGCAGATTAGCTTTGGACTTCTACAAAAGCAAGATGGGAGAAAGGACCATGTCATTCCAGAGATATTTCTGGTAGAGGAAAGGTTTAGGAAGAGATCTTTTGATGACCTTTATTTTAATAGACTTTTCAAAAAACTGCTGTGGGAAAAAGGATACCATGTATAGAAAAGTCAACAGTTCTTGATACATCTAACAACAACAACAAAAAAGCTTGATACACTAAACAAAACCCAAATAATATCTTCCCTAAAAGTGGATAACTGGAAAAGCAATTTGAGCATAAACCAAGGAGTTCAATTACCAATAAGTATATCAAAAAAGTGAAACATGGGTTTAATTTTTCCCACAAGGAGTTAAAAGAAGAAACAACAACTTTCGGGGAAGAGGAAAAAAGAAGAAGAAAATTATGTGCAATTCCAAAATGTGTGAATATTTACAAACTCTAACATAAGTTCACTACAAAAAGGGCCAGAAGAATCATCATTGTAGGAAGCAATGGGTAATTTCAAAAATCAGGCAAGAAGGGATGATTCATATGTAATTCAATTTTGTTGAAAATATTTAAGTTCGAGGACAAAAATAGGTGATAAGTTGAAATGTGGGAAACCACAGTGGAAAAAAAAAAGAATTCAAGAAAGTTCAGTTTCAGTAACCAATATCTAGTAAAACCCTCAGGACCTAGTGGTTACAATCTGCATTAATAGCATCTGAAGACCTAGAAATATCATTAGATACCATTTTGGATAATTTTTGTAGACTTGAGATGATGTCTATTTAAAGTTACAAAATAGTGCCTGCACTTAACAACAGACACACTCAAAAACAGGTATCCATGACTTTACTTTTACGTTTTATTTTTTTGAGACAGTCTCACTCTGTCCCCTAGGCTGGAGCACAGTGGCACAATCTCGGCTCACTGCAACCTCTGCCTCCTGGGTTCAAGCGATTCTCCTGCCCTCAGCCTCCTGAGTAGCTGGGATTACAGGAGCATATCACCATGTCCAGCTAATCTTTGTATTTTTAGTAGAGATGGGGTTTCACCATGTTGGTCAGGCTGCCTTGAACTCCTGACCTCGTGATCTGCCCTCCTCGACCTCCCAAAGTGCTGGGATTTCAGGTGTGAGCCACCGCACCTGGCCCACAGATATCCATGACTTTAAAAATGGAAGAATTTTAAACTCTCTAAACAGGAAAATATTGGGAAGCATGGTTATGAAAATAGATTTTAAAACATCTTGGTTGAAGACAATATTGAAGTACATTAAGAAAAATCCTATACTACCATGATATTGGAAAGTCTGAGAGAGCAAAGAGAAATAAGTTAAGAGTACTGTGCTTTGAATTAATCAGGAGCTTGATTCTGTGAAATGAGCTGAGACCTTGTTTCTTTATGGCTCCAAAGTAAACTAATTAATTCATCCATTCATTCAGTACCTATTTAGTACCTGAGCCCTTAGCAAACATGCCGCACACTCTATGTAAGTTCTGGGGATATTGCTTGGACCAACATAAACAAGGTTCTTATTCTTGTAAAACTTATCTTCCAGTAAGGGAGTTAACAGACCGTGTTGCCTGCTTTACCTAGGATGACTACTGATCTTCAGCTATCGGATCTTCATTCCAGACAATAGGGTAGAGGGATTAAAGAAGGAAGGTTTTTTAGAAGGTACTCATAGCACAGTGCTTACAAATTATTGGCTTAAAACTTAGTCACAAGACCATACCTAGCTGCAAGGGAGGTTCAAAAGACATAATCATACAGCTAGGGTAATGAATACAGAAGAAACAATTGGATATGGAAAGGAAACTAGCATGCTATTCCACATTCTCTAAAGAAAGATTAGGGAAGTTTTGGGTTAAAGCAAGAATAATCACAATAAAATTTTACAACTCTTTGCAAGCATATATGAAAACATACAAAAAAGGTTGTAATGATCTTTTCTTAAGCTGAGAGGACATAAAAAATGAGAAAAATTAAATTATAAAATGAAACTTTGGTTTAGAGGTAAGAAACATTTTATGACAGTCAAGAGATCAGGGTTGTATGGTATATTATGTGAATGTTGTGACTCATTGGTTTCATCTTGGATATAATAACTTGACATTTTGTAAAAGTCATTTTTCATGAGAATTTTTTCAGGTGCCCTATAAAGTCCTGTCCCACCAGAAGTGAATAATAATCTTCCATATTCATGAGATATCTTAATGGCATCTTCTACAGTCATCCATTGTTTAGTTTAGGTAAACCTGGGAATCACTTTTGGGTATTGTCTCATCCAACTTCTGTTACCCACCCCCATCATAAGTCATGAAGGTCTTGGATATTTTGTGCTCTAGCAATTAATTCCTCATGAATCCTGGAGTTATTTGCTATTCCAGTCATTTGTCCTACTTCCCTTCCCTTAAGCATAATGAATTTGCCACCATTAACTTCTAAACCATATGGAATTTGTACATGTGATTTGACTTTGTGAGCAAAAATTCTATGGATGTCTTGAAATTTGTGCCTAGTATAAAACTTTATTTTCAGTAGAGATTATATTTCTGCACTCAGGCAGCTATGTAACTTTCACTGTTATTGCTGGTTAGGCTTTGCAGACGTGATGATAACCTCCTAGGTTCTCTGGAAGAGGGACATTTCTTCAGGATGACGTTGTAATATTTTGTTAGGTAAAATCTTTTATCTATCTAAGTCAATAGTTCCTAATGTCTTGAGTAACAAGACTAGTACTTTTTATTTTTGTTAGCTCTGTGAGTTAATGTGACCAATGCCTGAGGTTGAGTAATCAGGCCAGTATCAGACTGGTCTTTGCCAGAACTTTTTGCCTAATACATTTCTCTATTGTTTTCTACAGGTCACAAGATGTTAATACGGGTTCTCGAATGCTATTTTTTAAAATGTTTTGTGAATGACTGGCAACATGGTAATTTAATTTTCAAATATAATTTACAAGTGAAATGTGTAGGACTTCAATAAGGTACAATGACCTAGATCCTGAGTATGAGCCCGTTGGAAGAAGCAAATACTGCATTGAACAAGCTCACTCATGTCTGCTTACACCAGTCACTTTTGAACGCTCAATGGCAGGCAGGGGGAATGACCTGTGGTTGACAGATGTCCACTCAGTATGACCCTGGATTGGACACATAGTTACCTTGGGTCAGGCCAGCCATGTGTTGTTGGACTATTCCTTGGAGATACACTCTTAGTGACTTGTTAAAGTACCTGAGTCATTAGATGCCTGTAGACTATGCCCACTGATATTTGCATTAGGTGCAAGCTGCCTAGCTGTGCTGACACTGACTGAAGCTGTGAGGTTTCACAATGACATGGCAGCCAATTACATATGCTCAGATGTACCATGTATCAAGAGCTATTCACATAATCAATTAGGCAATATCATTCTACACACAGGCAGTAATAAAGGGAGTAAAAAACCACAACAATGACTCAGGAGACCAATGTACCTCTAGAAGAGTCCAGTGGGTCCAGAAGCCCTTTGGATACTGGTCAGAGGCTCCTTTTGGGCAGAGATCACAGCAGCAGCCACCACGTATGGAGAAGTTCTTAGAGTTCTCATGGACAAAGCTTCTGAAGGCATCTTGGACAAGACCTTGTCTTTGCTGGTTTTATGATCCTCTGCAGATGGGTCCATTCTCATTTTCTCAGCCACCTTTCACTTCCTATCAGTTCATTTCAGGTCTCTCATGATCCCAGGCAGCAGTATTTGTTATCATCTCAGTCCATTCATACATGTTTATCCCTTTGGGGATGAGGGGACAACTTCATTGTGGACTTAATTCTACTGGAGATGAGTGACCTCATTTTAAGATATTGGGGTCACAAATTATTATCACATATCATCAGGGCAGACAATAGCTACAACCTGGGGCTGAAAGCAGATAACTCCATTTATTCTGGAAACATTCTGTCATGATTATGGTGCCAGTTACCGTGAGGGACTTCATTTTTTCCATCTATTTTTTACAAGATTTGAGTCTGAACTGCTAATATTCTACTGATTTATGGATGAAGGGACTGACTGCACCATTCCAGCCTGTCACAGCACTTGCACCAATACTTCCATTTTAAGAGTTTTCCACCTTGTCCAGAACTACAGTCCATTAATCCTCTCATTTTCTCTATTAAGAGAATAAACAACACATCTCATGTACATACCCACACCCCTCTTCTCCCAAGTACCAAATACACAAAAATCCAATCTCTCTCCAGCTAAGCAATTTTAGATAGTCACTTTCTCATAATTACTTTAAGCTCCCTGACTCAATACTTGTCTTTTCTCTGGCTAAATCTCATCCCTGGATGAGCACCACTTTGTGTTGGCTCAATGACACCACTCAGCTGAACCAGAAAAATATCAAAAAGTGGTCAGAGGTGTCATCATAAATTCAAATTACTTACACAACAAATTGGCCCTAAATATTTCCAAAAATCAATAAAAGTTTTGTTTCTCCAATGACATCATTTCTTCAGAAACCCAACATGTATAACCAATCTTTTCTATGTTCCTCTAACTTTTATTCAACTTCTTTCACCTGAATATCTTGCCATATCACTCAAGGAGAAAATATATCCCATTAGGCAAGAGCCGATCATCTTCCCATCACCTAAGAAAATTATATGCACAGGATGCACCCACCTCCTCTTTCTCTGCCTTATCATGTCAGAAAAAGTACCTCTCCTTTTCTCACAAGGCAAATCTGAGATAAAAGATTTACATGGCCTATAATTCCAGCACCTGGGGAGACCAATGCAGGCAGACTACTTCAGCCCAGGATTTTGAAACAAGCCTAAGCAACTTAGGGAAACCCATCTCTAAAACAAATACAAACAAACAAGTAGCTGAGCATGGTGGTGTGGTGGCACATGCCTGCAGTCCCAGCCACTCAGTGTGGGGAGCACTGAGGTGGGAGGATCACCTGAGCCTGGAAGGTTGAGGCTGTAGTGAGCTGTGATCACACCACTGCACTCCAGGTGGGGCAACAGACATTTTTAAAAGGATCTTCTCTGTTAAAAATGATCAAATAAACGATGGCTATGAGGTTGAGGTGGCTCCAGTACGCTCAGTTCCTCCTTCAACAAGCCAAAACTTGACTCAATATAAATAATAAAAGGAAACTTAAGCTTAACCAATCAGAAACCACCAACTACCATCTGACCAGAGACTTTCCACTGTGATGTTCCAAATGAGGCCACTGCTCCACTTTACCCAATCAAGTATTTTCTTTTTCTTCCATATTGGCCATATAAAAGTCTTCCCCCACCCTCCCTAAGCCTCTCTGTTGGAGCTCTGGGATGCTTGCAGTCTCGGGCTGCCTGGTTTATACATTTCTGAATGCTCAAATATACTTCATAATGTTTCAAAGAACCTAGTTGTATCTTTTAACAGCTCTCATGGTTATGTCATTGTTTCTGGATTTTCAAGTTCTACTTCCTTCATGGGATTGATTCTCAGCATGTGAACACGTTCTCTTCTACCATCGTAAAGACTCTCCTAATACGGGCAATTTCTTACAAAACTATACACACTCTTACTATGTGATCCAGCAGTTGCACTCCCTAGGTCTTTATCCAAATGACCAGAAAGCTTATGCCCACACAAAAACCTGCACACAGATGTTTATAGCAGCTATTAAAATAGCTGCCAAAAGTTAGGAGGAACCAAGATGTCTTTAAGTAGCTTAATGATAAATACAAATGTGATATATTTAGAAAATGAAATATTAATCACCTCTGAAAAGAAATGAGCTATTACTAACTGTGTATTACACACTAAATGCATATTACTAACCGAAAGAAGCCAATCTGGAAAGTTATCTACTCTATGATTCCAAGTATATAACATTCAGAAACATGCAAAACTATGGAGAGTGAAAAGATTGGTGGTTAGGAAAAGAAAGGATAAATAAATAGAGCACAAGATTATTACAGTAATGAAAATACACTGCAGGATATCATAACAGCTATAATGATACATTCATTATACATTTCATTCTCATTATACATTTCTCCAAACCCTTAGAATGTGTGCCATGAAGAGTATCGCTCTGGGTGATGATGATGTGTCAATGTAAGTTCACTGACTGTAATAAATATTCTACTCTGGTGTAGGAGGTTGTTGGTGGAGTGACCCAAGAGTGTACAGGAATTGAGGGCATATGGGAACTCTGGATTCTGCACTCTATTTTTCTGTACACTCAAATCTACTCTAAAATAATAATGTATCTTTAAAAATCTATTACTATCACGTAGCCCTTTTCAAGTCTCCAACTGTTCTGAGCCAGTTCTATTAAATCTCAGAAAACACTGGTTAATAAGCTAGCTCTGACCCAACTGGCAAGAAGAGGCAGAAAAGACCCAGGCCAGGGGAGTATATTGCACATGCATGCACCAGGAAACTGGAGGAAGCTTGGAGACCCTTTAGCCTGGTCCTGAGCCTGTTGAAACTGCAGTTACAGGCACAGATGCCTGGGGCACCAATCTCAATTTGCCAACATACAAGGTCACATGAACACAAATGCACAGTCTCCTCTGCGATTGGTAGCTAAGGATGCTAGGCCATGATTGGACTAGGATGGGAGATGATCTGGGGACAATAGCTTCTGTAGACTTTTGTTGCCTCTTCTCAGCCCTAAGCATTTCACTTTACTCTTGCCACAGGCAGCAGGGAGGCTCCCTATGTACATCATCCCCACAGCCTATAGCTTTGTCACCCTCAGTCTCATACCCTCCTATGGCACAGTCAGTCAGGACATCCAACCCTGCAAACTCAAGGGTGCACACATGGCCAAGATAATGGGGTGAGCAGAACCCTCACCTTTGATCTGCAGACAAATGCCCCCTACCTTCTGGGCCTCTATCAGCAACTGGAGGCTCTGGAAATTTCCAGACACATACCAGTGTTCTGGACTGCAGGCTGCTGCCCCATCCTATGGCAGAGTAGACCTTTTCTCCACCAGATTGCCCTGTTATCCAGTTGAATGAAATGTCTTTTTAACATAGAAACAGGGCACAGAAACTAGTGTTCTTTGGCCCTGAACCCCATCACACTGTCTGCAGGTATACACCCGTCCTTAGCAAATACCATAGATTTGAGGACTCAGTCCCTGGAGTGTGGTCATTGGCTTTGCTTTCAGAAAACATCAAGGTACTTTTGGCAAGCCTGCAGACTTCATGAAGAAAAACAAAAACATAAACAAAACCAAGTGATGAACACACACACACACACACACACACACACACACACACACACACACACACCAAAGTGACTAACAGGATGTCCCTCCAGGACATTTGCAGAGAGGGGAGCAGAAAACATCCCAGGGGCCTTTCACAGCTACTTCCTTGAGCCCGTTTTCAGACAGTGCTGTCTAGACCTGTCTCAGCCCAAGCACTGCCACCCTGATATGCAGGAGCTGGCTTGCTTACCTGAAATTCAATATCAAGAAACTATCTCTTGGCCAGGTGTGGTGGCTCATGCCTATAATCCCAGCACTTTGGGAGGCTGAGGCAGGTGGATTGCCTGAGGTCAGGAGTTTGAGACCAGCCTGACTGACATGGTGAAACCTTGTCTCTACTAAAAATAAAAAAACTAGCCAGGTGTGGGGGTGTGCCCCTGTAATCCCAGCTACTTGGGAGGCTGAGGAAGGAGAATCGCTTGAAACTGGGAGGCGGAGGTTGCAGTGAGCTGAGACCAGGCCATTGCTCTCTAGCCTAGGCAACAAGAGCAAAATTCGTTCTCAAAAAAAAAAAAAAAGAAAAGAAAAGAAACCATCTCTTCTACTTAACATTAACAGGAATTTCCTCAAGCAGTGTCCTCATTGGCAGGGTGGAGTGTGGGAGTTTCTTAAAAGGTGAGGTCTCTGCCCACCACCTAGAGAACCTGGAAATTTCCATCAATGCCACAAAGTCCAAATCACTGGATAGTGCTCCAATGTATGGCAGATTAGATCATCTCTCCATTAGATCGGGGTTTCTATTCCATCAAATGAAATGGCTTTTCTATTACAGGGTCAGGATAAGGGATCAAAAGGGTCTTACAACTGAACTCCAGTGTACAGTCTGCACAGACACTAGGCTTGTGCAAATATGACACAGCGAGGCCCCAGGACACTTGAGCCAGCTGAATGCACTGAGTTTCAGGAAACAATGAGATACATTCAGCAAAACAGTGGGCCTCATGCTTAAAGAAATCAAGCCAAGAACACACACATCACTCTGACACACCCATACAAAGACACACACACACACATGCAAACACATATGCAGACACCCTAGTGGCCAATAGGTCCTTTTACCAGGAACCTGCAGACAGGAGAGCAGAAAGCCTCCCAGGGGTCCATCACTGTACTTTCTGGAGCCCCTTATCAGATGGCCAGCCCCGGGACAGCACTGTTTTATCCTGGTCCAGCCCAAAGTGCCATCACCCTCTGATGTGGGAGCTGGCCTCCTCACCAGAACTTCTCTGTCAGACAAATTTCTCTTCTTTTTAAAATGGTGAGAGAGAACCTTCAGACAGTGTTCTGATCAGGGTGGGTGGAGAGGGGGGATTCCTAGGAAGTCAGGCAGGGCAGGGCTGAAGCCCTCTGGGTTAGCTGTGGGCTTTTGATATAAAGGCAGATAAGACTGGACAGGTGGGATGTTAGTGAGGGGATGGACTGGGGTGTGCTGAAGAACTCCAGTTGGGAGTGTTTTGTTGCTCTAACTGAGTTCCTGAACCTAGGTAACTCATAAAGAACAGAAATTTATTCTCTCACAGTTCTGCAGGCTGGGAAGTCCAAAATCAAGAGGCCTCTGGAGAGGGCATTCCTACTACATCCTCACATGGAGGCAGGTGAAAGGGAGAGAGGAGAGATGTGATGTGCTCACATGACAGAAGAGTGACAAAAAGTAAACTGAATCCTTCAAGCTCTTTTTATACTTATATAAGACGTAACTATTTTTTATGTATATAAAAAGTAACATCCCCCTCATCTACTACAGGGTAGTAGATACCACCCACATATGGGAAATACAGAATAGATAATTTATTCTCTCCTTTATCAGTTTTCCAAATAATACGTAGCTTTTTTACCTAAACACCTCCATTAGGCTGCAGCTCCCAACACTGCTGTCTTAGGGATTAGACTTCTAACAGATACATTTTGAGGGATACATTAAGACCACAGCAATTGTAAAACCAAAGAGTATCTGAGCCAGGTCTCAATCAATGTAGTAGTTTATTTTGCCAAGGTTAAGAACATGCCCAGAAGAAATAAACACAGAATCACAGACACAGTCTGTGGTCTGTGATTTTCTCCAAAGATGATTTTGAGGGCTTCAATATTTAAAAGGAAAAAGTGACCTAGAGAGGAAACAGGAAGTGTGTGGTGATCCTCATGTTGCAAGAGAAAAGGAGCAGGTAGGGAAATAGTCAATTATGTACTGATCTTATGCTCAATAAATCAGCGCTTGATTAGATAAGATGAACAGGGTAGCTACCTGTGGAAATGTTTAGATTTTTATCTGTAACTGCTTACAAAGCCAAGGAAAGGCGGCTTCTTGCATGACTCAGCTTTCAGGTTAACTTTTTTTCTTTTGGCATAGTAAATTGAGTCCCCAATTTTTATTGTCCTTTCATACAATGATCAATCCCTAGATCTATTATTTCACCAGGAGTTGCAAAATAGTAATATTCTAATGCTATCATTACACCTTCATTTATTAGCTGAAATACTTACATAAAAAGTAACTTCCCCTTGATCTGTTAGTTATCCAGTGACACCACCCACATAGGAAATGCAGAATAGATGAATTATTCCCTTATCAGCTTTCCAAATAATAAATTGGATCACTGGCAGCCTTTTTCTTGCTCGTAAACTTATCTATTATAATTACAAATCCATGCATTTATTGCTGTTACTATACTAATTGAAGCTCCAATTGTCCTGTTTTTGGACAGTAGGAGCATCGTGTCATCTCCTAGGCCCTCTGATATACCCTAGTTATGTTTCATAGCATCCTTATTTTATGATGTGTCAGGGTGATCCAGAATTATCTCATACATCTTCTGTCCAGATCTAAATTCAGGCATTTCTCCAAGGAACTCTGATCTCTTTTTATAAAAAATTGTTATTTCCAGAATATAGCCTGGATATGAGAAATGCTGCCTTACTAAGTTGGTCCTTGATTCGTGCCTTTTTCTGTGAATACATACAGGAGTTCTCCTTCCTTCTGGGTTCTCTTTTTTTTGAGAGTTAAAACATATCATGACACGAATCAAGTTAAATTATGCCTCTGAGTTTCAGTTTCCTTTTCAGACTATTTATTTTGATGATTACATGAGTTAGTACACAGAAAATGTATAGAGGTTTTTGCAATATACTTTAGGTGATCAGTTAATTCTCAGTGCAAAATGTGCAAAGGGTGAAGGGGGGAACTCCCATCAGTCCTACCTAACTGGATAGCAAGCTCCTTAAAGCCAGGATCATAGTTCTAAACCTCTGTGTATCCACCATAACTCCTAGCACAATGCTTTGCATCAATCTTGAGCTCAAGAAATTATTACTCATGACCAATAACCATCATATTAGTTGCATGAAAGTGCAATAACATATGTACTTTCAAACCAAATAACAAGAAGAAAATCTATAAATAGCAACCTGTAAGTATCAAATATTTCTGTGTATTGTTGTAGGTCTGTGAAACCACAACACACTGATATATTGAAAGACATGGACTAAATCCGGTTCTAAAGCAATTTGAAATTTCCACAATATAACTTAAATTCATTAAATTTTCAGATTTCTGAATTCATTCAAGTTCTAAAGTTATCATTCTGGGACAGTTCAATGTCTTTAAGTTTTTAATCTTCTCCATTCTAATTTCCTGCTATAAAATCAATAAAGTGTAGGTTGTAAAGAAAAAAGATGACTTGTCCTATCCAAATTGAGGACTATAAAGTAGTTGTTTATTACTTTGTAACTTCTGTCTGTATCCCCTTTCTCCTATACTAAGAATCCTAGGTCCTCAATGACACCAGGAATGGAAGAATTAAAGTATTATTCCTCCTCATCTCCTTCATCCTATAATACCGATCTACAAATTGAAGATGAACAATGCCAACAACAAACAGTTTTAGGGTCCTTGTTTGGCAATTCATTTTTTCCCTTAGGATGTATTTCCTTTTGGTTGTACAAATTGCAATGCTTTGAAGCAACTTGAAACAGTTACTCTTGGTATGTTTAGAAACCTCAACTAGTGTTTTAAGACACATTTATGTTTAGGTATTTTATATTCATTTTTTATTTACTGAACTTTCATTTATTAAGATTTTATTATGAATAATATTAATATTGGCTAGGCATGGTAGAATGGTTCATTCAGATTGGTTGGGACTTGGGTGCTCACTTCAGCAGCACATATACTAAAACTGGTTGGGACTTGGGCCATACCATTGTTTCAATATTTCTCTATCCCCCTGCCTTGATGGACCCTGCCCTGCCATGAAAAGTTGACTAAAGTAAGTTTAATTCATTAAAATGTGATTTTAATGTGCCTACTTCTCTTGCAAGACATTTGCCAAGGTTCTAAACTGAATTCTGGATAAAAACAGATAATGAATTCTATTATCTGTTCAAGAAATGAATTCCTTGCATTTACAGAAGCAAGAATGGATGACAAAACTTTGTATCCTTCAAATGAAGATGAAGTGGCCAGGTGTGGTGGCTCACACCTGTAATCTCAACACCTTGGGAGGCCGAGGCGGGCAGATCATCTGAGGTCAGGAGTTTGAGACCAGCCTGCCCAACATGGCGAAACTCTGTCTATACTAAAAATACCCAAAAAATAGCTGGGCATGGTGGCAGCTGCCCAGCAACTCAGGAGGCTGTAGCAGAGAGAATTGCTTGAACCTGGGAGGCAGAGGTGGCAGTGAGCTGAGGTCGCGCCACTACACTCCAGTCTGGGCAATAGAGCAAGACTCAGTCTCAAAAAAAAAAAAAAAAAAAAAAAAGAGGAAGTATGCAGAGAAGAAAGAGCTTTCACTTATTTGCATGTACTGAAGATGTAACCTCAATTTCACTTGCTGCTTGATCAGACTGAAAGGCTGAGACATTGTTGGTGCCAAGCTCACTAGCACTAGTAAATCTCTCTGGGCTCTGGGTATGCATGGAGCTGGCACTGGTGTCATCACCTCCATGATGTAGATCTTGCTCATCAAACACTGCAACCAGCTAGAAATGAAACATAAATGTGCATGTATAAAGACATTTAAATCACTACCAAAAATTTATACTACTTTGAACTAAGTCTACAGTGGGAAAATACCTGAGTGACCCCAGAATGTTAAGTTTTAAGAAGCAAAACCTCAGCCGGGCGTGGTGGCTCATGCCTGTAATCCCAGCACTTTGGGAGGGCAAGGTGGGCAGATCACCTGAGGTCAGAAGTTCGAGACCAGCCTGGCCAACATGGTGAAATTGTCTCTACTAAAAATACAAAAATTAGCCTGGTGCCTGTAGTCCCAGCTACTCGGGGAAGCTGAGGTAGGAGAATTGCTTGAACCCAGGAGGCAGAGTGGAGATCGTGCCAATGCACTCCAGTCTGGGCGACAGCGTGAGACTCTGTCTCAAAAAAAAAAAAAAAAAAATAGGAAAAAAAGAACAGAAAAACCTTAAAAAGACAACGTTTCCATTAATGTTGATGCTTTACTTTTACATTTCTGAAGTGAATATTTTATAGACAAAATTCTATGGCTGAAAAATAATGAAATTGTTTGCTATCACAGCATGCTAAGATGAAAGTAAGTTTAAATATGTTCTAAAATATAGGCTACATTGTTAAGTGGAAAGAAAAAATGCAAAACACAGAGTGAGAATGTATATATATATATACACACACACACGTGGTATAAGCTACACTTCATATAATGAGAAGGGGATATTAAAAATTATACATGTTATCTGCTCATCTGTGCATAAGATATCTAGAAAGGATAAAAAGGAATCTAATGAAATGGGAATCTAATAAAAGGAAATCTAATAATATGAGCACGCAGTAAGAGGTGGGGAAGAACATAACTGCCAAAGTAACTTTGGAAAACTCTATTTTCATTGTTGAAAGCTAAAGACAAAAAAAAGTCCCACAAATACTATTTTCTAATTAGTAAATTTATTTCTCAACAAGCATATGGTTTCAGAATTCTCAATCTACTATACACACACATACACACACACACACACACACACACACACACCAGGAACAAACAAACAAACAAGTGAACATATTTTGGAAAATAAAAGCCAATTTTCTCACTGTTAGAAGTTACAAAGAAGGAAAAGCTAGAATAAACTCAGTGGTGTTAGAGTGGAATCAAAGGCAACAGTAAGAAATCACGGTTTTTATAAGTAGGCCGGTAGGCACACAGTCAGATAGGTATAGACAAATGTTAATGCATGTGTGAGTACACCAACATAGAGTTCCTAGCTCCGTCAATGGAGAGATCCTAGAGTAAATGACATTCCAGTCCTAATGAGCACACCTAGTACTCAGATTATGGTTTCCAGTATCATTCTCCAGTTAATGATGAACCATGGCTCCCTAGAAATAGGGTTAATTTCAGGGCTGAGGTCAGGGAAGACACATGATAAGCCTGGAACACTTTGTGATGCCAAAAATAAAGAAGAACTCAAAAATGATGAAGGCACATCAAAAGGAAACAGGTGCCAACCTGAAGGGGCTTTCAATGGCCAATGTTGAGTGTTGGGAGAAAAGCTGAGTGTTGGGAGAGAAGCTGAGGCAGGGCTTGGAACATGTCTAGGGTCCAGGATTAAAACCCCTAGAATGTGTGTAGGGGTTTTGAAATGTGTCTAGACTTGCTGGCTCCTTGCTTCTAGCACTCCCTTTATCTCAAGTAGCCACGTTTCAAAGAAAATGCTAAACCATCACAGCTGTAGCTCATTCATTTGATACAATGCTTCCTTTCAACCCCCACATCCTCACTACCTGTTTCTTTGTTTGATCATCAATAAATAGCGTGGGCTCCCAGAGCTTAGGGTCTTCGCAGCCTCCACACTAACATTGGCCCCATGGTCCCACTTTCTCTCTTAACTTGTCTTTTCTCATTCCTTTGACTCCGCCAGACTTAGTAGCCCCCGTGGCCTGGTGTTGGGTCTGATCACCCCAACAGTTGAGACAACCTGAAAACAAAATAAATAATATTAGCACTGGATCATAATCCAAAGAATACACTAAACAGCCATGAGTCCATAATAATATAAGTAATTGAATAAATAAGTGGTGTAGAAGCAACAGCTGTTTCCTACTAGAACATTCCAAATAAGTGCAGAAGGAATGATGGAAAGAAATCATTAGGCAACCTCCACTGTAATAACTGCTGTGGGTAAAAATCTACTAATGGGTCCTAGGATTAATGGGGGAGAATATGATATCAAACAGGATATTTGTATATCTCTAAATGTCTCCCCATAAGATACATTTCAGCTAAAAAGGGAAAAATACTTGGCAGCCACCACTGTACCAAGATTAACATCACCAGTAACGGCAACATCACATACCATCTGATAAAATGCACTGAGAAGTATGTAACATTACTTCTGTGACATTCCTGCCACATGAATGGTATTTATTTCATAGACTGTATCTCCATTTGGGTTTGTCTGATGTTTCCTCATGATTAGATGGAAGGTTACTTCATGACGAAACATTCCACAAACCCAAATGGAGGTGCAGTCTACAAAATATTTACAAAATAAATATAATTCTTAAAAAGTATCAAGGCCATGAATGCAAAAGAAATGATGAGAAAATTATGCAAACTGGAGGAGGCTGATGAAAAATGACAACTACATGCAATGAGGACAGAAAATGGGTACTGGAGGGAGAATTCAGATGCACTCTGAAGATTAGTTGACTGTACTGACTCAGTATGAGTTTTTCACCTTTAATAATTGTTCTACAATTACGCTAAACATTAACATTAGGGATAGATGAAGGGTATGCAGAAACACTGTTAATATTATTTCAATTTTTCTCAAGTATATAATTATTTCAAATTGAAACATTTTAAAATAAAAATTCATTCTATTTCTTCTTATAACTAATACAGCTCTTAAAATATTAATACACTTATTAAAAATCCCAACAAGAATAAGGTCTAAGGATCAACAATGACTGTCACCTTGGGATATTCATCCTACAGCCCCATGCCTAGAGCAACTAATCTTAGGATTCAGGAAAGAACCATGCCTGATGCCAAAATCCACCCCTTTTCTGCCTCCAATCCAAGGACAGAAATATACATGTACAGAATTCAAATAGCACACATAATTACAATCCTCATTTTATAAATAGTTTTGTCACTTGGAACAAATGCTATTTCCATGAATATGTACATTTTACATATTATCAATCCATTTATGAAACAACAGAGAGGGTCATAGAGACATGTAAACAAACAAGAAGCTCAGAACCCTGCTGAGGAATAATATAAAATCACCTGATTAAATAATCAGGAAGGAGGGTAAATGGTATGAAGAAACCAAAACAGGATGAATAGTTGAGCCACTCAAAGTTACAGGGAGCAAACTAAGTGGGAAAATAAATTGTTAATAGTTACGAAAACTGGAAATGTGCTTGTATGTATATGACAAATTGTCCATAAAATCAACTTATCTGACATTGGCTGGCAAGCATCTCCCTGTACTAGCAATACAGACATTCAACTAGATTAGGAGTCATCCAGCAAACTTTTCCTGAAAATGGCAAAATAGTAAACATGTTTGGAGCTGTGGTCCACATCATCTGTTCCATACTCTACTCGACCTCTGCAGCATGACAGCAGCCATAGACAACACATAGACAAGTAAACAGGGTTACGTTTAAACAAAACTTTAAGTATAAAAGCAGTACTGATAGGGTTTTTGCATATGTTACTTTAATTATGACTTTAATTGCTTAAAGTATTTCCTGGAAACACCAAGTTGTTAACAAGTGTTAGTTATTTTTGTTTGAGAGAATTTCAAGAGATTGAAATTATCAACAGAGGAATGTGAAAGTCGTTGGGCATTAACCTAAGCCATACAAACTTTATCCTGAAAATCGTGGGGTGTCCTTCAATGTCCACGAGTTTAATTTCCATTTATTCTGCCTGAGGTTTTAAGGAGTATGCAGGACTAGGCGGGTAAACACTCACAGCTCATTAGTCCAGCAATGAAAAAATCACGAGGGCCTAGAGTAACGGAAAGGCAGTGAAGTGAAAGGACAGTTAAAATGTGTAATTTTCCAAATACAGAACTGAGACATTTAAAAGAACTGTATGTGGTGGTTGGGTACCATTACAAAGGAGGTGGATGAATTTTAGGCGTCTAGGTTTGTGGTGCTGGTGGTTGGGCAGGGGACAAGTACACAGGGAAACAAGGAAAAAAAGAAGATGTATTCAGGCTTAGGGAAAAATATCACATCCTCAGTATTTAATTCCTGTTAAACACCTGGAGATGGGAGGCTGTGGTGCAAAGGGAGTTCGAGATTAACTATACATGATTGGGTGATGCTGGCATGCAAGGAGAGTTGAAGCCATGGATTTCATTAAGGACCCCAATCTGAATGTGGACCTCACACAGGAATCAGAACCAAAACCTGGACAAAGCCAAGACTGCAGGTTTCTCTTCGCTTCCTCCAAATCCACTTTCAGAAGAATTTGAGAAAAATTGACTAAAGAATGTAAGTAAACTCCAGGAAACGGTGTTCCACAGAGGCTGGGGAAAGGTCAGTACGTGGAAGAGAGAGATTAGTAGGACCTGCTCACTACAAGGAGGCGCCTCCAAATGTCAATGCCTATTTTCAACAAGTGGGACCCAAACTGATTCACTCCAGTGCTCTAAAATACACCTGACCCTTGAACAATGTGGGGGATATGGATGCTAAACCCCCACAGTCAAAAATCCAAGTTTAACCCTCAACTCCCCAAAAACATAACTCCTATCGGCCTGCAGTTGACCGGAAGTCTTTGTCACTAATAACACAAAAAATTAAGACCTATTTTGCCTGTTATTCACATTACACACTGAATATGCTGCTCCCAGTGGAGGCCGAGTCTCCTGCCCAGGCGCCCCTCACAGCCCCCCTCCAGCCTCCCCAGACTCACCCTCGGCAGGGCCATCTTCTCATTTTAGTCTGGGGCCACATTCTCCGGGCCTGCGGGGCATGGCAGGAGGCAAACGAAGGCGAAGCGGCCACAACGCCATCTCTCGTGTGCGCCCACAGCTTCCGATTCCGGTGGGGGCGCTGGCTTCTGCCCCTACCCCAGCATCTATACCCTGGTTCTGATAGGACGAGAAGGAACCTTTCAGCCAGCCCTGATTGGGTCGTATTATCCAATCAGAGTTGTTTTGCACAGTGGCTCTCCTCCGATCCGAACATGCCTTACAGGATATCTAGTTAAATAAGAGTCATTATAAATAGTTGCTCCGTGGGCTTTCGTCATTTCACCCTGCTCTAGGCAGCGTGGTCTGTACTGCTCCGCCCTGGGCAGGAGGAGAAGGAAGAGGGCCAGGCACCACATGCCCGCACTCTCCCTGGATGCTGGAGGCTGCTCCACCGTGGGCAGGAGGAGAAGGAAGAGAACAGGGCGCAGCCTGCCTGCACTCTCCCCGCATGCTGGAGGCTGGAGGCAGTGAGGCAGCAACAGCGCGAGGCGACTTTGGAGCTGCCTCATATAGCGACCTCGCCTTCCGCTTTCTCTCCTCCCAGAGCCCAAGAAGCCTGGAACCTGTGGCGTCCAGCGCTGAAAGGAGGAGACGGCAACCCAGCCGCTCGTGAGTCCGGGAGTCTGGGATACCGGCGGCAGAGGAAGGACAGGCAGGAGTCTCCGCCTCCCGGGGAGCGACGTGCAGGGAAAGGCAGGAGGGCCCCAGCGGCGGGGGCGGGAGTTGCGCGCCGGGGAGGGCGGCCTTAGGCTGGGAGCCTGGCAGACCGTCTGACCCTTCCCGAGCCCCATCCCAAGCCGAGCCAGGACCCCTCTGATGCACAGGCGTCTCAGGAGCCCGTTTCCTTCTTGAATCCTGGGCCTAGTGCGGCTTGAACCTAGCCCCCGACCTCCTCCTCGCCCTCTCAGAGCCCGTTGGGGTGGGCGCTGGAGGAGCCCGGGTCGGAGAGGATCCCGGGTCGTAGAGGAGACCTCCCCTTCTCTCCTCCGTGGAAGCCCTGAAGCCTCCGTTTCCTTTGGGACTGGGATCCGGGGCCTTCTGCCTGACCCGGGGTGAGAAAGGGAGCCCTGATCAGGACCCGGTGAGAGGGCGCTGGAGCCCGGGAGTGGCAGGAGCCTTGAGCGGCAGCCCGGGAAGAGGATGGGGTCCCCTTCGGTCCCAGATCCCCCACTGCCAGGGCCTCTGTCACCTCCCTGGGGTCCTGTCCCCTGGGGTCCCACCCTCCGGGCTGCCTGTGGGTATCTCTCATCTGGAACTGGAAATAACCCTTTTCAAAGTACGGCTTAGCAAATATTTATTCGCCCATGCACCCCCCTTTTTTTTCCTACATAGTGTTCTTTTTGTCTTGGATCATTTGTGTTTTTCCTATATTGATGTGAAGCGTTTTTAAAGACACTTTAGAGATCAGTCCTTTATTGGTTCATTTCTATTGTAGGTTGTTGTTTCCTACTCTGGTCTTTGTTGTTTAATTTCATTTTTAATTTCTTGCTTGGTTTAGTTCATGTAACAATGTTTTTCTTAGAATATTTGTATCTGTGTTTGTGAAACAGAACATCTATTATTTCTGGGTTTTTTATTGTCTGATCAAATTGTGTATTAATGTAATGCTGGCTTCACGAAACAAATTGAAAAACCATCCCTTTCTTCTTTCTTTTTGAGAGAGAGTGAGCAGTGTCAATATTTTTTTCTTCCTTAAATATTTGGAACATTTTCAAAGTCTGATCCTGGTGTTTTCCTTGTGGAGCATTATTGTTGATTTGTTGAATTTTTTAAAATAGTTAATTAATTTTGTTTAATATATATAGGAGTGTTCTTATTTTATGCTATTTTTGTGCCAGTTTTAGTAAGTTGGGTTTTCAGCATCTATTGCGATCTCTGTTGTCAGACTTTTGATCATATGTATTTCACAAAGTTCTCTGATTATCTTGTTATAATACTGTTATGTAGAGTTGTTGTTTTGATTCTGATACTGGTCACTCGTGTTCTTTAATCTTTTTTCCTTAATCAGTTTTGCCTGCACTCTCCCTGGATGCTGGAGGCTGGAGGCAGTGAGGCAGCAACAGCGCAAGGAGACTTGATGGAGCGGCCTCATATAGCGACTTCGCCTTCCGCTGCGCGTCCTCCCAGAGCCCAAGAAGCCCGGAACCTGTGGGGTCCAGCTCTGAAAGGAGGAGAGGGCAACCCAGCCGAGGGTGAGTCCGGGAGTCTGGGGTGCCGGCGGCGGAGGAAGGACAGGCAGGAGTCTCGGCCTCCCCGGGAGAATTTCACAAAATTCTCTGATTATCTTGTTATAATATTGTTATGTATGCTGTTGTTTTGATTCTGATACTGGTCACTTGTGTTCTTTAATCTTTTTTCCTTAATCAGTTTTGCTAGTGGTTTATTAACTATGTTATTTATAAAAACAACTTTTAGCCTTGGTTTATTTCTGTTGTATTTTTTTTCCATTTCACTGATGTTTGTTATCTTTATTATTGCCTTCATCCTGTATTCTTTGCGCTTGATTTTTCTTTCTTGATTCTTGAGAAAGAAGTTGAGGTGCCAGGCACATTGGCTTATGCCTGTAATCCCAGCACTTTGGGATGCCAAGGCGGGTGGATCACCTGAAGGTCAGGAGTTCCAGACCAGCCTGGCCAACGTAGTGAAACCCCCATCTATACTAAAAATACAAAAATCAGCTGGGCGTGGGGCAGACACCTGTAATCCCAGCTACTCGGGAGGCTGAGGCATGAGAATCGCTTGAACCCAGGAGGTGGAGGTTGCAGTGAGCCGAGATCGCCCCATTGTACTCCAACCTGGGCAACCAGAACGAAACTTCTTCTCAAAAAAAAAAGAAGAAAGAAGTTGAGGTGATTGATTTTCAGTGTTTCTGGACTCCTGCCCTGCAGAGATCCTCTTGCTGTAACCTGTTTCATGTGAGGTAGAGTTTAGAAAATGCTTATTGGCCTCTGTGCCTTACTTTTCTTCATGTACTCTTCTTATTTTGTTAATTTTTCTTTAGGGCTTTTTTTCCTTATATTAAATTGAAGGGCTTATTGTTAAAATCTGTAAGTTAGCCCTTTATTGGCTTATTTTTGTCATAGGTTCTTGTTCTCTAGTTTGATTTTTGTTGTTTCATTTCTTTGTGTTCATAGTTGTATATAGTAATCTGGTTGATAATGATCTTGTATGCAGTAGCTTTGCTTAATTTATTTATTAATTGTAACACTTTATGTCATGTTAGGCTGTGCTGAGTGCTTCTGGGAGCAGCCAGGTTTCCATGAACTCCCAGTTTACTCTAAATACTCTAGCAACCTACATGTGTGCACACTGGATAATGTCATGCATGTAGGGCAATGATGCTGGGGAGGCACCGACTGTGTCATTCTGTGAATCCACTGCACAATTACAAACATTAGCATTAAAATAAAATGGACTGTTAGGCAACTGCAAAGGACTAATGCACCTACGTGGCACAAATGTGTCTTTCCGAATTCAAAGTACTTGTAAGAGCTTCAAGTTCCTCACACTCAGCCACTGACCTCAGGGTTCTTGGTACACAGGCACACATGCACACACATACAGGCACACATATACACATGAATGCACACATGCACACACATATTCACAGGCACATGCAGATGCTCACACACAGACCTGGGTAAGAAAGTCAGATGTACATGGAACAGTCCCTGCTTTGTAAGCTGTCTGGCTTTGTAGGGAGAAAGAGGTGAAACAACACACTTGTTATCTTGGAAGAGGAGATGAAGGAAGGAGAGCTGGATATTTTCAGTGGGGAGAAAGCCAGGAGCCACTCCACCGAAGATCGAGGTCTCCGCGTGGATGATACCCACAAAACATCAGCAGGAAGGACACAGCCAGCACCAGGTCAGTGGTGAGTTTCATGAGTGTCACCTGTGGCCATCCAAATTAAAGACCTGGCAATGGGATAAGTTAGCAACTGAGCTTTCTGTATGTTACCTTATTAACTTTCTGTATATTAGCTTATTAACTTTCTGTAATCAAATGGTGATTAAGCATTTTCTCAGCCAAAAGCTTTGTATAATTTGAATGTAGTGAAAAAATGCTATGCCTTTAACACTATAACTTGAGATCTAAAAACAAAAAAACAATTGCATAAGAATTGGTCAGATACCTTGTCTTTGAAACATATTGAAGTCTTCAAAATTAATCTGATAGCTCTGCGGTTGGTATGTGGCATAAGAAAATATTTGGCATGAAGAGGAGTAACACACCACATGTATGTAAGTAACAATGGAAAAAATGTTAACTCTAGACTTTGAATAATTACTCTGGAATTCATGTGTAGAGAAATTCATTATGAATATATGTGGGCAAATTATTAACAACCCTCCCAAAAGCAGAAAGCTCAGACTCAGGAAGATCCATTTAAATGGAATGATTTGGGAGATGATTTCAAGCACATCTCTGCATTGACTCAGCATTTATTAAGTCATACAGCAGGCTGCTGGAGGCCTCACTGCAGCCTGGGCTGGCATTCAGTGTCCTCCTTCTTCCTTCTCAGTAGACTTCCTTGGCTTTGATAATAATACGTGTTAACGAACACAAATCTCAAAATACACATAACTTTTCTCCCCCACAAGCCAGGGTGTCAGCTCTGCAAATTAGATGACCCCAAGGTCAGTGGGGGTGACCAGGGACACCGCCCTGCATTCGTCCTTAGCTTCCAGATCCTCAGGAGCTCTGGGGCCTTCCTTCTGGAAAGGGAACATGTCTGCCTGGCTTCCTCAGCCAGGTATGGGAGGCTTTGGGGACCTGTGTCTGTCTCTGGGAAGGAGGAAGGAGCCTGTGGCATCTTCCCTAAGAAAAAGCACATCCAGCCCATGGTCAAACTTCAGAGTGGGGCGAGGAGCCCAGCACAGCTCCTCCATTCCTGCAGCAGAGCCCAGAAAACACATCGGATGTTGTGGCTGCCTCAAACCTCCAAATACCATGGGCTTGAAGTGTCCTTGTTGACATGGCCATGGCCACTTTCCCCGTGGACCATGGCAAGTTTTTGTTTTTGGTTTTTGTTGTTTGTCTGAGACAAGGTCTCACTTTGTGGCCCAGGCTAGAGTGCAGTAGTGCAAACTCGGCTCATTGCAGCCTCCACCTCCTGGGCTCAAGCAATCCTCCTACCTCGGCCTCCCAAAGTGCTAGAATTCCAGGCTTGAGCCACCGTGCCAGGCCTTGTATAGAAGTATTATACATTATTTTAAAACATAGTTTAGTGCTAATAATCTAAAATTGTGTTGCCATTTACTATTAATATGCCCTTTGTGGTGCATCTAATAAAATGCTTTGCTTCATAACCTGAAACAAAAAAAGTTTCACTAGATTTACTTGATCAGATCAACAACTATGGAAGTCTTGGAATAATGATATTCTCACTCAAAAGAAAAGTAACAACCCAACTTTAATGAAACTGTTTCTGTGTTTTATTAGTGGTTGAGAAATAACACATTCCTTCAGCAGTGGCAGCAGTCAGATAGCATATGAATTTTTTATTATTTTTTTACTTTGATAAATCCTGAGGTTCTATTGAGGAAGAAGCTTCCACAGTAGGCCCTAGGAGAGCTGCAGCCACCATGTCCAAACTGTGTTACACACAAATGGGAATGTAGTTTCCCAGAGAAAACAACTTCCATGGGTAGATTGGTGATCGAAGTTTGTGAATAGCTTTAAAAATCCTTACGAAGGCTGGGCACAGTGGCTCATGCCTGTAATCCCAGCACTTTGGGAGGCTGAGGCAGGCAGATCACCTGAGGTTGGGAGTTCGAGACCAGCTTGAGCAACATGGAGAAACCCTATCTCTACTAAAAATACAAAAATTAACCAGGCATGGTGGTGCATGCCTGGAATCCCAGCTACCTGGGAGGCAGAGGCAGGAGAATTGCTTGAACCTGGGAGGCAGAGGTTGCAGTGAACTGAGATTGCACCATTGCACACAAATCTGGGCAACAAGAGCGAAACTCTATCTTAAAAAAAAAAACAAAAAAGTCTAGGCATGATGACTCATGCCTGTAATCCCAGCACTTTGGGAGGCCGAGGTGGGCGGATCACCTGAGGTTGGGAGTTCAAGACCAGCCTGATCAACGTGGAGAAACCCCATCTCTACTAAAAATGCAAACAATTAGCTGGGCGTGGTGGCACATGCCTGTAATCCCAGCTACTCAGGAGGCTGAGGCAGGAGAATCACTTGAATCCAGGAGGCAGAGGTTGCAGTGAGCCAAGATCGTGTTACCGCACTCCAGCATGGGCAACAAAAGTGAAACTCCATCTCGAAAAGAAAAAAAAATCCCCAGGAAGATTATTTACTTATAATCTCCTCCTTCCTTAATAAGCAGTCTCAGCATTTCTGCAATAACGAAGTCTCAGCATCCAGTGGAGCAGCCTGCAACATTTAGGAGCTCAGGGCATTGCCACGGCACATGGGGCGCTTGGTGGGACTTTGGCAAGGATTTTGTCATTAACACTGGGCAAAACTCTATGAAGACAGAGGCATTCTTTTAGATTAAAAACTAACAACATAAGGCGGGGCATGGTGGCTCACACTTGTAATCCCAACACTTTGGGAGGTCAAGAGGGACAGATCACTTGAGCTGAGGAGCTCAACACCATCCTGGGCAACATGGCGAAACCCATCTCTACGAAAAATACAAAAATTAGCTGAGTGTCATGGTGCACACCTGTAATCCCAGCTATTCAGGAGGCTGAGGTGGGAGAATCTCTTGAACCCAAGAGCAGAGGTAGCAGTGAGCTGAGATTGTGCCACTACACTCCAGCCTGGGCAACAGAGTGAGATGCCATCTAAAAAAAAAAAAGTTTTCTACAGAAAATCTTTAATTTCTATAGAGAATCTTCAGTCTTCTATAGAAGAAAATTAAATATTACAAAATTGAAGATTAGAAAATTACATAGAGAGCTGGGCATGGTGGCTCACACCTGTATTCCCAGCACTTTGGGAGGCCAGGGTGGGTGATCACCCAAGGTCAGGCGTTAGAGACCAGCCTGGCCAACGTGGTGAAGCCCCATCTCTATTAAAAATACAAAAAATTAGCCAGATGTGGTGGTGGGTGCCTGTAATCCCAGCTACTCAGGAGGCTGAGGCAGGAGAATCGCTTGAACCCAGGAGGCAGAGGTTGCACACAGCAGAGATTGTGCCACTGAACTCCAGCCTGGGTGACAAGAGCTAAACTCTATCTCAAAATTAAAAAGAAAGAAAGAGAGAGAGAAAGAGAAAGAGAGAGAAAAAGAAAAAGAAGAAAGAAAGAGAAAAAAAAAAAAGAAAGAAAGAAAAAAGAAAAGAAAAGATTGATTCCATAGAGTAACAGGTATTTATCAATCTTCTTGATTCTGGTGCTCATGACAAGGCTGCAAGTTACTCAGTTCCACTGTCTTTTGCATCTGTGGTTGTGGTTGAAAGGAATGGGCTGAATCATGCACCTCATAACTCACAGAGTGGCCCCATGCATTCCAGTTTTCTTTTTTTCACTTAGGTTCTGAATTACCCATGTAGTTTAAGGTGTTTTGTTGTTCTTCCTAATTCTGTCTGTGGCTAATCTTATGTCTATGGGATTCATTTGAGTCTGGAACATGTCCCAGATGGCAAGATGCAGCATGCCATGATATTTTCAAAATCCATGAACACGGTTGTTTGGCAGTTCCACAGTAAATAAGTATTTGGAGTCTTAAGCTATTTCTTTCATGATATATGCTCAGGTACTGATGGTGACACTGTTGAATTCTACTCGAGCCCTGAGGCACTGGGAAACTGTGATAGTTAAAGAAATCCCCACCTTGTGTTCCTGCCTTACTGCAAAGAATTCCCCTTCCCCATTGACTTAGCTAAGACTCACGGATCCCCCTCAAAGGATGTCCCATCTATGACAAGGTCAAACACAGACCCCACAAATGCTGTCTTTGTTTCATGAAAATTTAGCTGAAGTGCTTGTCCCCATGGATTCATCAGGATAAAATGCTAATTAACTCAGCTTTGATATGGGCTTTACCATGTCCTTCAGGACCTGCTCATTAGTTAGAGACCCCTTGGACTGCATAACTTCTTCAAAGACATTTTATTTTATGCTTAATCATATAGAAATGTAATGATTTGATAGATTAACCGATGTGGTTTTCCTCCCTTGTTCTCCAGTTTCCCGCTATTTCTCTCCCATTTAGTCTAAACCTTGGCATCTCCGCTTTCAAAAGAGAAGTTAACAAAGGACAAAGAAAGAAAAGAGTAGACACTCACATTTTGAATTTTAATAAACTTGGAAGAATGATGACACAAGAGTGAGTCTGTCCCATCCCAGAGCAGATGAGGAGCTTCTGAATGAGAGTGGGGGAAGGGATTGTGCTGTTGACACTTGATGGCAATTACACTCATGCAGATAGGGACCTTGAGTGGTGGGAGGCTGAGGGTGCTGAGTGCACCTCCCCAGGCAGACAAGAAGAAACTTGCAAGTGCAGACACAAGATGAGGAATCACAGTGAAACTTACCACAACATTCAGCCTCTATTCAGGATACTTCACAACACTTGCCAGGTACTTTTCTAGGCACTGGACATACCGCAAATAATAAAGCCATAAAAAAAATTATGTCCCTGTGGAACTTGCAATTTCATGCAGAAGAGCAAATAGTTCACTAAAGAAATAAGCACAACCAGCCATGCGTGGTGGCTCATACCTGTAATCCCAGCACTTTGGGAGGCCGAGGTGGGTGGATCATGAGGTCAGGAGATCAAGACCATCCTGGCTAACATGGTGAAACCCCGTCGCTACTAAAAAATACAAAAAAATAAGCTGGGCGTGGTGGTGGGCACATGTAGTCCCAGCTACTCAGGAGGCTGAGGCAGGAGAATGGCGTGAACCTGGGAGGCAGAGCTTGCAGTGAGCCAAGATCACGACACTGCACTCCAGCCTGGGCAACAGAGCAAGACTTTGTCCAAAAAAAAAAAAAAAAAGGAAAGCACAACCACAGAATGTTGGAAGGTGTCAAAAGTTATGGAACAAAATGAAGGACAAGGGATAGGGACTGCTGAGGGGTGGGCTACAATCTGAATTAGGGGTTAGGAGGGGCTGGAGAATGTCCCATTTGATCACAGCCTTGATGCATGTGAGAGAGCCTGGAGGAGAGAGTGGGCAGGAGCCGCCCAAGTGGCTGTGGCAGGCTGGGTGCTGCATTACATAGGGCACATTAAGTGCAATGTGATGGGTATTTTGTGTAATCCTTTAAAATCCCAATAGAAATAGGACTGTGTGGGAGGACTACATTTTGAAATAATTATTTTCAAAAATAATTATTTCAAAAAAAGCACGGCAGTTGCATCCTATTGAGAAGTGGGAACACTGGATGATAAAGTATCATTTTGTGTTAGAATATTGAAGCAAATATGGCTTGGTGTGGTGGCTCACACCTGTAATCCCAGCACTTTGGGAGGCCAAGGAGGGTGGATCACTTGAGGTCGGGAGTTCGAGATCAGCCTGGGCAACATGGTGGAATCCTGTCTCTACTAAAAGTACAAAAATTAGCCAGTTGTGTTGGTGAGTGCCTGTAATCCAAGCTACTGAGGAGGCTAAGGCAAGAGAATTGCTTGAACCCAGGAGGCAGAGGCTGCAGTGAGCCAGGATTGTGCCATTACACTCCAGCCTGGGTGACAGAGCAAGACTCCATAAAAAAAAAAAAGAATATTAAAGCAAACCATTAAAAAAATTCCAAAGTCCCAGAAATGTGGCACGACAAGCAACCCTATTGATGGCCCTAACGAAGCCCTATAGATTTCTCAGAGGAGCCTCCATGTGTTAGAATCATACCCAGGGCTGCAGCTGTCTAAGACGTTCTCCTTCAGCCTCTGGGATCAAAGGCAGAGTGTGGAGGCTGTCTGGATGGGGCCATGAGCCTCCCTTTCAGTAAAACACAAGAAGAAGGGCTACATCCCTCTTGGTTTTTCGTAATGTAGGAACACAGACAGAGCTTAGTGTTCTCAGAGCCTCTGAGATCCCTGGCAAAGCGTTTGGTAAGATGCTGCAGATATTTCCTTCTAAAGAAAACTCCCCTGGTAAATGCTCAGGCATCTCAATGGCCACACCAGCCCTCGTGTGTGTACCCAACTCCCTTCATTTGCCTCTGTTCCCACTGAAATTTTCCATGTGAAATCTGAGAGGGGATTGGACAGTTTGCATAACTTAGTTGATGACTCTCCCACAATTTTATAGACTTCACTAATCTTTAAGGCTCTTCACTGACTCATGTGACAAAGTCATTTAATTCTGTAAATTTGGGCCAGTTCATTTTTCTAGCTCTCAGTTTGCTTATCTGTATGCAAGAAGTTTAGTGTAGGTAAACCAAGGATGCCAATATGCCTGTCTCTCCAGAAGGTCAATAACAGAAGAGAATCTGAGCTGGGGGTTGCAGCTCCAAGTCCCAATTCCATGCTTCCAAGATCAGCTGTTTGTCTTTATTCATCACCAGGCACACATCTCCTTGATACCCTCAATATCTAGACATAAAACATGACAAGACAGATTATCTATGTGTTATTTTTGTCTCCATTCCTCATGACTTGTATTTCCTTAACTCATTGAAATCAATTTTCCACATTTTTTGAAGGAGAGTCTTTTGACAAAGATGTGAATTATCTACAAGCAGCTGAGAGAAATGGCTACTGCCCTCAGTGTGCTAGTGATAAATTTCCAAATGATGAATAAAATATTTCCTAAGGCATCAGTTTCCATGATGGTGTCTCTCTTTTTTTCTCTTGGGCACAAGGTAATGAGCACAGCAGGTACGCTTCTGGGTTTGTTTTGTTCGTTTTTAGCTTATGTACAAAATCGATCTCTGTTTTTCATTGAAATATCTTTTCTCTTGTATCAGAGATGGGTTGTAAAAGAGTCATTGTGGGTTCAGGGAAGAATGTTTTAACATGCAAGGAAATGTTGCAAAATTGGAAAGAGGACATAATTCCACAAAACTAAATAAAACTGGGGGAATTTTTAGGATACTCTGAGTAAATCTTACTATATGCATCCTGCTAACCCCAATCAAATAATAATTTAGATTTGTTTAATTTACTAAACTGCACATTCAATTGACTGAACTGTAGAGGATGAGCAAGTGTCAACCAATAATTACCCTCCTTATGGGCTAACACAACAGGCTCCAGTGAATCCTAATACACACATTCAGAGGTGGTCCAGTGCAGTCCCACCATAGAAATCCTTCCCATGCTTAGCCACTGTTGTCATTAATCTCTCCAAACTCAAACCATGGTTTGAACACAGTTGTCCCTTGGTGTCCAGAGGATTGGTTCAAGGACCCACTTTGGACACCCAAATCTGCTGGGAACAGGCCCTAAGCCTGTCATAAACAGGCCTTAAAGAAACTGGCCATAAACAGGATTTCTGCAGTAATGTCACATGCTCATGATGGCTATGACGCACACTGCTAGAAGTTGTTGGTTTACTGGAGCAGGGCAAGGAACACCTGGCCCACCCAGAGTGGAAAACTGCTCAAACCACAAACAACAGCATGAGCGGCCTGTGCCATAACAACATGTTTTTGCTGCAGATAATCAGCCAGAGACTGTTTCTCTGCCCCTCACTAAGAATGCTTTGTTTCCCATAAGGAATGCTTTTAGCTAATATATAACCTATAGAAACAATGCTTATCACTGGCTCGTTGTCAATAAATATGTGGGTCAAACTCTCTTCATGGCTCTCAGCTCTGAAGGCTGTTATCCCCCGATTCCCACTTTGCACTTTATTTCTGTGTGTTTGTCTTCATTCCTCTAGCACCACTGGGTTGGGGTCTCCATGACCAAGCTGGTCTCAGCAATTGGTGCCCAACATGGGGCTCAAACCTGGGTTGAGGGGTCACTGGAGCGACGGAGAACGTGGAACTATGCTGGAGGACACCAGAGTACTCTTAAGCAATCCCGTGGTAAGTAAGAGGGGGAGCTTGGAAGCATCAGGGTAACAACGGGGCAAGGGTCGAGCAGGCACAAGGCTTATTTGAGTCTGCTTTGGCAGCTCCTCAGAAAAGGGGGAATGAAGGTTAGCCCTAGCCAACTTGTGCAGCTTTGTAGTGCAGTAGAGAAATATTGCCCCTGGTTTCTGGACCAAGGAACTATGAATATAGAGGTCTGGGAAAAGGTAGCCAGTGCACTGAAAAAGGCATATAAGGAAGGTGCTGAGGATATTCCTATAACTATCTGGTCAGTGTGGGCTCCGGTTCGTCCCACCTTGGAGCCTTTCCACACAGATGAGGAGGAGGAATCAGAAGAAGAAGGAGAGTATAATGAAGTAACAGAAGAGGTGACAGAGCAGTTTTGCTTGCCAGCTAAAGTGGCAAAGAAGGGAGAGGTTTGTCCCTCCCCTTCTGTACCCCCTCATCATTTTGAAGTAAAAGAGTGGCCTGACCCTCCAAATCTTTCTTTTCTGGAGGACACTGGGCAAAAAGTAGTTGCCTCAGTGACTGTTCGAGCAGCACCTCAAGTGACCACTCTAGTTCTATTCA
This sequence comes from Hylobates moloch, assembly GCF_009828535.3. Taxonomy (NCBI): domain Eukaryota; kingdom Metazoa; phylum Chordata; class Mammalia; order Primates; family Hylobatidae; genus Hylobates; species Hylobates moloch. The sequence continues at coordinate 87,642,761 of NW_026652278.1, forward strand.
GGCATGGATCCAGCAAGCTAGATGAAAGGGTGATATGGATGCTTGGCAGTTCCTTGTTAGAATACACCCACCTGATCAACAGGGGAATATTATAGCTATGTTTGAGGCTTTTCCTCTTAAAATACTTAAGGAATTTAAACATGCTATTAATCAATATGAACCAGGTTCTCCTTTTGTAATGGGACTGTTAAGGAATGTTGCTGTCTCTAGTCAGATGATTCCTACTGAGTGGGATGCTTTTACTGGAGCTAGTCTGACTCCTGCTCAGGTCTTACAATTTAAAACTCAGTGGGCAGATGAAGCTTCCATTCAGGCTGCTTGCAACGCCAAGGCCCAACCTCAAATTAATGTAACTTTTGGGGGTTTGCAGATGGGCTGGTTTAGATAGATGCACAAGTGGTCATGCAGGATGATGCCATAGAGCAGCTTAGAGGAGCGTGCATAAGAGGTTGGGAAAAAATATCACTTCAGGAGGAGAACAATACCCTTCCTTTAGTGCTGTCAAGCAGGGGCCCAAAGAACCTTATGCAGATTTTATAGCCAGGTTACAGGAGTCTCTTAAAAAGGTAATTGCAGATTCGCCTGCTAAGGATATAGCGTTGTGGTTATTAGCTTTCGACAATGCCAATCCTGAGTGCCAAGCCGCTCTGTGACCTATTAGAGGAAAAGCACATTTGGTTGACTATATTAAAGCTTGTGATGGTATCAGAGGTAATCTGCATAAAGCTACCCTGCTGGCCCAGGCAATGGCAGGAATGAGAGTGGGTAAAGGAAATACTTCATTTCCTGGAGCTTGTTGTGGGAAGCATGGTCATAATAAGAAAGAATGTAGAAAAAAATCAGTGAGTCAGACTGCCAGTTGGGGGAAAATAGAAAAATGCTGAGCCTGAAATATGTCCAAAATGCAAGAAAGGAAAACACTGGGCTAATCAGTGTCAGTCTAAGTTTGAGAAAGATGGGAACCTGATTTTGGGAAATGCCATGAGGGGCCTGTCCCGGGCCCCATTCCAAACCAGGGAATTTCTGGCTCAGGCCACTCCCTCACCCCTGTACAATGCCTGTCCCCTGCCACAGCCAGTAGTGCCACAGTAGATTTATGCTGCACAAAAGCTGTGAGCCTTCTGCCTGGGGAACCCCCACAAAAAGTGCCAACAGGAGTCTGTGGACCCTTGCCAGCAGGGACGGTAGGATTACTTCTAGGTAGTTCTAGTTTAGATTTAAAAGGATTGCAAGTACATACAGGAGCCATTGATTCAGATTACAATGGGGAAATGCAAATTGTTATATCTACTTCTGTTCTCTGGAAAGCAGAGCCAGCAGAGCATATAGCACAGCTCCTGATTGTGCTGTATGTGGAAATGGGGAAAAGTGAAACTAAATGTACAGGAGGATTTTGAAGCACAAATAAATAAAGCAAAGCAGCTTATTGGGTGAATCAAATTACTGATAAACATCCTACCTGTGAAATAACTATTCAGGGGAAAAAATTTAAAGGATTGTTAGATACAGGAGCAGACATTTCAATCATTTCTCTACAGCACTGGCCGTCTACATGGCCAATTCAACCCACTCAATTTAACACAGTTGGAGTCAGTAAAGCCTCTGAAGTATATCAAAGCAGTTATATTTTGCATTGTGAAGGACTCGATGGACAATCTGGGACTATTCAACCAATTGTAACTTCTGTACCTGTAAATTTATGGGGAAGAGACTTATTACAGCAATGGGGAGCACAAGTGTTAATTCCAGAACAATTATTTAGCTCTCAGAGTCAGCATATGATGCAAGAGATGGTGTATGTGCCTGGCATGGGATTAAGAAAAAATTTACAAGGGTTAAAGAAACCACTTCAAGTGAAAGGACAGAATTCTTATCAGGGTTAGGATATCATTTTTGATGGTGGCCATTGTTAAGCTTCCAGAACCTATACCTTTAAAATGGTTAACAGATAAGCCAATTTGGTTAGAAAAATGGCTGCTGAGTAAAGAGAAACTGGAGGCTTTAGAGGACTTAGTTACTGAACAGTTAGAAAAAGCACACATAGTTCCAACATTTTCCCCCTGGAATTCTCCAGTCTTTGTTATTAAGAAAACACGTAAATGGAGAATGTTGACAGATCTTAGAGCCATTAATTCAGTTATAAAACCTACTGGGGCATTGCAGCCAGGGTTGCCTTCTCCTGCTATGATTCCAAAAAATTGGCCTTTAATAGTCATAGATTTAAAAGACTGTTTCATTACTATCTCCTTAGCTGAGCAAGAGTGTGAATGGTTTGCATTTACAATTCCTGCAGTAAACAATATGCAGCCTGCTAAGCATTTTCACTGGAAAGTGTTGCTACAAGGCATGTTAAACAGTCCAACAATTTGTCAGACTTATGTAGGACAAGCAATTGAACCTACTCATAAAAAATTTGTCACAGTGTTAAATTATTCATTATATGGACGATATTCTTTGCACAGCCCCCACTCGGGAAATATTACTCCAATGTTATGATCACTTGCAAAACCCGATTTCTCATGCCAGTTTAATTATAGCTCCTGACAAAATTCAGACTAGTACTCCTTACTTCTACTTAGGGACCTTAGTAAATGACACTACCATTGTGCCACAGAAAGTAACCATATGTAGGCATCAATTGAAAACATTGAGTGACTTTCAAAAATTACTAGGGGACATTAATTGGACATGACCTGCTCTAGGCATTCCTATCTATGCCATGAGTAATCTATTTTCTATCCTTATAGGAGATCATAGTCTCACTAGCCCTCAGCAATTAACAACAGAGACTGAGGCAGAGATACAGCTGATTGAGAAGCAAGTGCATAAGGCTCAAATAAATAGAATAGATCCTGAAAAGACTTTAGACTTATTGATTTTTCCAACTCAGCATTCACCTACTGGTGGTGTTGTCCAAGAGCAAGACTTGGTAGAATGGCTTTTTCTTCCACATACTAATTAATGGACTCTAACTCCTTATTTAGGTCAAATTGCTACTCTGATAGGAAATGGGAGAACTTGAATTGTTAAATTGCATGGATATGACCCTGGAAAAATTATTGTCCCTCTTACAAAGCCACAAATACAACAGGCCTTTATAAATACTCTTACTTGGCAAACCCATTTAGCTGATTTCATGGGTGTTCTTGATAATCACTTTCCAAAAACAAAGTTATTTCAATTTTTGAAATTAACTAATTGGATTCTCCCTAGAATAACTAAATTTAAACCAATTGAAAGTGCTGAAAATGTTTTCACAGATAGGTCTAGTAATGGTTAAGCTTCTTATTCCGGATCAAAAAATAAAGTTTTCCAGACGTCCTATAGTTGAGCTCAAAAAGCAGAGCTTGTAGCTGTAATTGAGGTACTGACTGCTTTTGAGATGCCTGTCAACGTAATTTCTGATTCAGCATACGTGGTTCATTCTACACAATTGATTGAAAATGCTCAGTTATGGTTTCATACAGATGAACAACTGATGACTTTATTTACCCAGTTACAAACTGCAGTTGGGAATAGAATGCACCCTTTTTACATTACTCATATTAGAGTTCATACACCCCTTCCAGGACATTTAACTACAGGGAATCCAGTGGCTAACCACTTAGTTGCCACGGCATTATCTAATGCTAAACACTTTCACACTTTGACTCATGTAAATGCCTCTGGTCCTTCACAAAGATATAATGTTACTTGGAAAGAGGCTAAAGCCATTATTCAACAATGCCCAACCTGTCAAATGATTCATTCTCCGTCCTTTACTGGGGGTGTTAACCCCTGAGGATTGAAACCAAACTGTCTTTGACAAATGGATGTCACTCGTGTTCCTTCTTTTAGTAAATTGGCCTATGTGCATGTAGGTAACATTTTCTCAGTTTGTTTGGCCTACCTGTCAAATGGGAATCTTCTGCCCATGTTAAATGGCATCTTCTGCAATGCTTCACAGTCATAGGCATTCCAGCTTTGGTTAAAATGGACAATGACCCAGGATATACTAGTCAAACTATGGTTACATTTTTCTCTCAATGGAATATTAAACATATCACTGGCATCCCATATAATTCACAAGGACAAGCCATTGTGGAATGAATGAATAGCTCCCTAAAATGACAATTGAATAAACAGAAAGAGGGAGACAATGACTACGGGACTCCACATATGCAATTGAATCTAGCATTATTGTCTTTAAATTTTTTGAGCCTGCCTAAAGGCCAGACGCTATCAGCAGCTAAACAGCATCTACAGAAACCAGCTGCAAAGACAGAAGCAGAACAACTGGTTTGGTGGAGAGATCCGATAACAGAAAGTTGGGAAATAGGTAAAAATAACATGGGTAGAGGTTATCCTTGTGTTTCTCCAGGCCAAAACCAGCAGCTGATTTGGATACCATCAAGACACCTGAAACCTTGTCATGAGCCAGATGCTGAGGAAGAGATTTTGGAAGGAACCCAAGGACCCCCCAGTTGCAGCCATGTCAAGATTGACAATAAGGAAGACACCAGTTCCGGCAGCAACACTCACTGGGCACAGCCACCCATGTGGAGCCAGATCAAGAAGTTGACACAGATGGCAGAAGAAAATCTGAAGGAAGCAGGACGACGAGTTACAATGAGTAATCTAATGGCAGCTATGATGGCTGTGCTCACCATTGCCGTGAGTATTCCCCCAGTACCTGCTGAAACAGAATCAGTTATACTTGTTGGGCATATATTCCTTTTCCACCACTTCCATGGCCAGTAACCTGGTTAGACCCCCCAGTGGAGGTATACACTAATGACAGCCTTTGGATACTTGGCTCTACAGATGATAGAGGCCCGTCTCATCCCCAAGAGGAGGGAACAATTATGAATATTTCGTTGGGATTTGAGCATTTAACTATTTGCTTGGGAAAAGCCAATGGGTGTTTACCTGCCAGTCATCAATCTTGGCTGGCAATAGTGCCTGAATGTAACATCTCTGTGGCACAATTACATATGCTTTCTGATATGAGTATTTATTACAATGATTATGCTCCTGTAACCAAAGTTTACCACCCTCAAAAACCTATCTGTATAGTGGATTGGACATGGTCAGAACCAATGAAGGTATTTGCTTGGGAAGATTGTATTGCAGGACAAGCAAAGGTGTTGTGTAATGATTCATATGGAGTCATTATTGATTGGTCCCCTAAAGGGGCATTTATAAGGCTCACCTCTCAATCTGTAGGTAATGGTCACCATGCATCTAAAGAAAATGGTCAGATGGTAGACACTATAAAAAGTACAGCAAAAGTTCATATTATTTGGACATATGGTGGTATGATGGAACCTCAACCCCAAATGATATGACCTGCTGTAGGAGCTAAACATAAGGAGTTGTGGATAATATTAATGGCACTGAAAAAGATAAAGATTTGGGAAGGGAAATACACTAAGCCAACCCAATATAATCCTAATTACATGTTAGAATTGGTTCACAATTATTCAGTCTGGATACAGAGTTGTGTCTGTCCTCCCTTTCTGCTTGTAGTGAGTGATTTAAAACTTGATCTCCCTAATCATCATGTGACTGTCAAGAATGTGATTGTTTTCTTGTGTGAATTCTTCCTTGTATAATACTGATCATTCTGTCTTAGTGATAAGAGCCTGAGAAGGAGTATGGATACCTGTAAACCTTTCCCATCCTTGAGAAGCCTCTCCTTCTGTGCATATTATTACTGAAATTCTTCAAAAGATTTTGAGGCACTCTCGGGGTTTCATTGCTACTTTAATTTTAATCATTATGGGATTGATTGCTGTCACAGCTACTGCCATGGTAGCTGGAGTTGCTTTATCAACACAGTACAAACAGCAGACTATGTAAATAATTGGCAGAAAAATTCTATTTTGCTGTGGAATTCCCAAACTAATAAATACCAGAAATTAGCTAACCAGATTAATGATCTCTGACAAACTATCATATGGTTAGGAGATTGTGTAGTTAGTTTAAAATATAGAATGCAGTTACAATGTGATTGGAATACTTCTGATTTTTGCATTACTCCTCACCTCTATAATGAAACAGAGCATGAGTGGGAAAGAGTTAAGAGACACTTAAAGGGTCATACTGGAAATTTATCTTTGGATATTGCAAAACTGAAGGAACATGTATTTCAAGCCTCTCAGGCACATCTGACGTTAATGCCAGGAACTGAAGTGCTTGAAGTAGCTGCAGATAGATTAGCAGCTATTAACCCATTAAAATGGATCAAGACACTTTGAGGCTCTGTGATTTCAATGATGACTGTGCCTTTAATCTGTATTGTTTGTCTTTGTGTAGTCTGCAGATGTGGATCCCGAATCCTGCGAGAAGTAGCCCACCATGACAAAGCTGCCTTTGCTTTTATCGCTTTGCAAAAACAGAAAGGGAGACATGCTGGGAACAGACCCTAAGCCTGTCATAAACAGGCCTTAAACTGGCCATGAACAGGATTTCTGCACCAATGTGACATACTTGTGATGGCTATGATGCACACTGCTAGAAGTTGTTAGTTTACTGGAGCAGGGTAGGGAACACCTGGCCCACCTGGAGCGGAAAATTGCTCAAACCACAAACAATAGCATGAGCGGCCTGTACCTTAACAACATGTTTTTGCTGCAGATAATCAGACAGAGACTGTTTCTCTACTCCTCTCTAAGAATGCTTTGTTTTTCATAAGGAATGCTTTCAGCTAATCTATAATCTATAGAAACGATACTTATCACTGGCTTGCTGTCAATAAACATGTGGGTCAAACTCTGTTTGTGGCTTTCAGCTCTGAAGGCTGTTATCCCCCTGATTCCCACTTTGCACTTTATTTCTGTGTGTTTGTCTTCATTCCTCTAGCACCACTGGGTTGGGGTCTCCATGACCAAGCTGGTCTCGGCACATATCCATGCATGCCCAGGTCCTGAAATCAGCCTTGTTGAGCCTGTGGGTAGGAAAAGTCGACCCTCTGTGCATGTAGGCCTGGAACCTGGCCAATACTGTATTTTCCTGCCACATTTGGTTTCAAATGTGGAAACTGCCCATACGGACCTACTGCATTTGTTTTTAAAAATCCTCTGTAAGTGGACTTGCAGAGTTCAGACCCAGATTGTTCCAGGATCAACCCTACAGTAGAAATCAAGTATCTTTTTTATTGTCTCTTGGGATCCATCTTTTCACCAATAAAATATGAGGGCTGTTGGGAGCAGGCCCCCACAAATCTGGCCATAAACTGGCTCCAAAACTGGCCATAAATAAAATCTCTGTAGCACTGTAACATGTTCATGATGGCCCTAAAGCCCAAGCTGGAAGGTTGTGGGTTTACCGGAATGAGGGCAAGGAACACCTGGCCTGCCCAGGGTGGAAAACTGCTTAAAGGCATTCTTAAGCCACAAACAATAGCATGAGCGATCTGTGCCTTAAGGACATGCTCTTGCTGCAGTTAACTAGCCTAACCTATTCCTTTAATTGAGCCCATCCCTTCGTTTCCCATAAGGGATACTTTTAGTTAGTATCTATAGAAACAATGCTAATGACTGGTTTGCTGTTAATAAATAAGTGAGAAAATCTCTGTTCGGGGCTCTCAGCTCTGAAGGCTGTGAGACCCCTGATTTCCCACTTGACACCTCTATATTTCTGTGTGTGTGTCTTTAATTCCTCTAGCGCTGCTGGGTTAGGGTCTCCCTGACTGAGCTGGTCTCGGTAAGTGGAGTCCATCGTGGGGGCTCGAATCCAGGTTGAAGGGTCACCGGAGTGACATTTGGAAAGGAAAACTAGTGGAGGACACGCGAGTACTCTTAAAGCAATCTCCATGGTGAGTAAGAAGGGGAGCTCAGAAGCATCAGGGTAACAATGGGACAAGTTTGGGGTCTGGTTCGTTTCACCTTGGAACTTTTTCACACAGATGATGAGGAGGAAGGAGGATATAACGAAGTAACAGAAGAGGTTACAGAGCATGTTTATTTACCAGCTAAAGCTAAAGTGGCAAAGGAGGGAGAGGTTCATCCCTACCCTTCTGCACCCCCTCATTATTATTTTGAAGAAAATGACTCTCAAGATCTTTCTTTTCTGGAGGACACTGGGCAAAAAGTAGTTGCCCCAGTGACTGTTTGAGCAGCGCCTCAAGCGACTGCTCTTAGTTCTATTCAGGCAGGAATTCAGCAAGCTAGATGAGAGGGTGATTTAGAGGCTTGGCAGTTCCCTGTTCGAATACACCCCCCCCCGCCAGATCAACAGGGAAATATTATAGCTACATTTGAGCCTTTTACTTTTAAATTACTCAAAGAATTTAAACAAGCTATACATCAGTATGGCAGTATCTCCTTTCGTAATGGGACTGTTAAAGAATGTTGCTGTTTCCAGTCGGATGATTCCTACTGACTGGGATGCTTTTACTTGAGCTTGTCCAACTCCTGCTCAGTTCTTACAATTTAAAACTTGGTGGGCAGATGAAGCTTCCATTCAGTCTGCTCACAATGCCCAGGCCCAACCTCAAATTAGTATAACTGCAGACCAACTTTTGGGGGTTGGCAACTGGGTTAGTTTAGATGCACAAGTGGTCATGCAGGATGATGCCACAGAACAGCTTAGCAGAGCGTGCATTAAAGCTTGGGAAAAAATCACCACAGGTGGAGAACAATACCCTTTCTTTAGTGCTATAAAACAGGGACCAAGAGAACCATACCTTGATTTTATAACTCGGTTACAGGAGCCTCTTAAAAAGATGATTGCAGATTCAGCTGCTCACGATATAGTGTTGCAGTTATTAGCTTTCGACAATGCTAATCCCAATTGCCAGGCTGCTCTGCGACCTATCAGAGGGAAAGCACGTTTAGTTGATTGTATCAAGGGCTGTGATGGTATCGGAGGTAATCTGCATAAAGCTGCTTTGTTGGCAAGGCAATGGCAGGACTGAGAGTGAATAAAGGAAGTACTCCCTTTCCTGGATCTTGTTTTAACTACGGGAACCATGGGCACACTAAAAAAGAATGTAGAAAAAATCAGCAAGTCAGGCTGCCAGATAGGGGAAAAAAGAAAACTGCTGAGTCTGAAATATGTCCAAAATGTAAAAAAGGAAAACATTGGGTTAATCAGTGTCACTCTCAGTTTGATAAAGTAGGGAACCCGATTTCGGGAAACGCCATGAGGGGCCCATCCCGGGCCTCATTCTAAACCGGGGCATTTCCAGCTCAGGCCATTCCCTCACCCCTGTACAATGTCTGTCACCCACCACACCTGGTAGTGCCGCAATAGATTTATATTGCACAAAACTGTGTGCCTTCTGCCTGGGGAACCCCCGCAAAAGATCCCAACAGGAATCTGTGGACCCTTGCCAGCGGGGACAATAGGATTACTTTTAGGAAAGTCTAGTTTAAGTTTAAAATGGGCACAAATACATACAGGAGTCATTGATTCAGATTACAATGGGGAAATTCACATTGTTATATCTACCTTTGTTCCCTGGAAAGCAGAGCCAGGAGAGTGCATAGCACAGCTCCTGATTGTGCTGTATGTGGGAATGGAAAAAAGTGAAATTAAATGAACAGGAGGATTTGGAAGCACAAATAAACAAGGCAAAGCAGCTTATTGGGTAAATCAAATTACTGATAAACGTCCTACCTGTGACATAACTATTCAGGGAAAGAAATTTAAAGGTTTGGCAGATACAGGAGCAGACATTTCAATCATTTCTCTACAGCACTGGCCATCCATGTGGCCAATTCAACCCACTAAATTTAACATAGTTGGAGTTGGTAAAGCCCCTGAAGTATATCAAAGTAGTTATATTTTGCATTGTGAAGGGCCTGATGGACAACCTGGGACTATTCAACCAATTATAACTTCTGTACCTATAAATTTATGGGGAAGAGGTTTATTACAACAATGGGGAGCACAAGTTCTATTTCCAGAACAGTTATATAGCCTTCAAAGTCAACATATGATGCATGAAATGGGGTATGTCCCTGGTACGGGACTAGAAAAAAATTTGCAAGGTTTGAAAAGTTCCCACCAAAGATTAGGGTATCATTTTTGCTGGTGGCCGTTGTTAAGCCTCCAGAACCTATACCTTTAAAATGGTTAACAGATAAGCCAATTTGGATAGAACAATGGCTGCTAAGTAAAGAGAAACTAGAGGCTTTAGAGAAATTAGTTACTGAACAATTAGAAAATGGGCACATAGCTCCAGCATTTTCCCATTGGAATTCACCAGTTTTTGTATTAAGAAAAAATCAGGTAAATGGAGAATATTAATTGACTTAAGAGCCATCATTTCAGTTATACAACCTATGGGAGCATTACAGCCAGGATTGCCTTCTTCTGCTATAATTCCAAAAAATTGGCCTTTAATAGTCATAGATTTAAAAGACTGTTTCTTTACTATCCCTTTAGCTGAGCAAGACTGTGAATGCTTTGCATTTACAATTCCTGCAGTAAACAACCTGCAGCCTGCTAAGTGTGACCATTGCAAAGTGTTGCCACAGGGCATGTTAAACAGTCCCACAATTTGCCTGACGTATGTGGGGCAAGCAATTGAACCTACTCATAAAAAATTTTCACAGTGTTACATTATTCACTATATGGATGGTATATTTTGTGCTGCCCCCACTGGAGAAATATTACTCCAATGTTATGATCACTTGCAAAATTCAATTTATTGCACTGGTTTAATTATAGCTCCTGAAAAATTCAGACTACTACTCCTTACTCCTACTTGGGGACCTTAGTAAATGACACTACCACTGTGCCACAGAAAGTAACCATTCATAGGGATCAACTAAAAACATTAAATGACTTTCAAAAATTACTAGGGGACATTAATTTGATACGACCTGCTCTAAGAATTCCTACCTATGCCATGAATAATCTGTTTTCTATCCTTAAAGGAAATCCTAGTCTCACTAGCCCTCGGCAATTAACGAAGGCGGCTAAGGCAGAGTTAACAACTGATTGAGAAGCAAGTCCATAAAGCTCAAATAAATAGAATAGATCCAGAGAAGACTCTAGATTTGCTAATTTTTTCAACTCTGCATTCACCTACTGCTGTTACTGTCCAAGAAAAGGACTTAGTAGAGTGGCTTTTTCTTCCACATACTAATTCATGGACTCTGACTCCTTATTTAGATCAAATCACTACTATGATAGGGATTAGGAGAACTCAGATTGTTAAATTACATGGATATGATCCTGGAAAAATTATTGTCCCTCTCACAAAGGTACAAATACAGCAAGCTTTTGTAAATAGTCTTACTTGGCAAACCCATTTAGCTGACTTTGTGGGTATTCTCAATAATCATTTTCCTAAAACGAAGCTGTTTCAGTTTTTGAAATTAACTAATTGGATTCTCCCCAAAATAACTAAATTTAAACCAATTAAAAGTGCTGAGAATGTTTTTACAGATGGGTCTAATAATGGTAAAGTTTCTTATTTTGGATCAAAATATAAAGTTTTTCAGATGCCCTATACTTCAGCTCAAAAAGCGGAGCTTGTAGCTGTAATTGAGGTATTGACTGCTTTTGATATGCCTATTAATGTGATTTCTGATTCTTCATATGTGGTTCATTCCACACAGTTAATTGAAAATGCTCAGTTACGATTTCATACAGATGAACAACTGATGACTTTATTTACCCAATTGGAAACAGCAGTTAGAAGTAGAATGCACCCTTTTTACATCACTCACATAAGGGCTCATACACATCTTCCAGGACCTTTGACTGAAGGGAATCAAATGGCTGATCGCCTAGTTGCTACTGCAATATCTAAAGCTAGACACTTTCACAATTTAACCCATGTTAATGCCTCTGGTCTCAAATGCAGATACAGCATTACCTGGAAAGAAGCTAAAGCTATTATCCAGCGATGCCCAACTTGCCAAATGGTACATTCCTCATCTTTTACAGGAGGAGGTAATCCTTGAGGACTGGAACCTAACTCTTTTGGCAAATGAATGTCATATATGTTCCCTCGTTTGGGAGACTAGCTTACGTACATGTATGTGTGGACACCTTTTCTCACTTTGTCTGGGCTACATGCCAAAGAGGAGAGTCTTCTACCTGTGTTAAATATCATCTTTTGGGGTGATGGACATTCCAGATTCTATTAAAACAGATAATGCCCCAGGCTGTACTAGCCAAATTCTAGTTACATTTTTCTCTATGTGGAATATTAAACATATTACTGATATCCCATACAATTCTCAAGGACAAGCCATAGTGGAAATAATGAATCTCTCCCTAAAACAGCAGTTGCAAAAGCAGAAAGGGGGAGACAGACAACATAGAACCCCACAGATGCAACTGAACCTAGCATTATTAACTTTAAATTTGTTGAGCCTGCCCAGAGGCCAGATGTTATCAGCAGCTGAACAGCATCTACAGAAACTAGCTGCAAACACAGAAACAGAACAACTGATTTGGTGGAGAGATCCAATAATAAAAAGTTGGGAAATAGGTAAAATAATAACTTGGGGTAGAGATTACGCTTGTATTTCTCCAGGCCAAAATCAACAGCCGATTTGGATACCATCAAAATACCTGAAACCTTGTCATGAGCCAGATGCCAAGGAAGAGATTCCAGGAGGATCCCGAGGACCCCCCCATTGCAGCCATGTCAAGGCTGATGCTAAGGAGGACCCCAACTGTCACAAGCAACATCTGTAGAAGAAAGCCACCCACCTGGGGACAGATCAAGCGGCTGTCACAGATGGCGGAAGGAAACCTGAGGAAACTGGAACACCAGTCACAACGAGTAATTTAATGGTAGCTACGATAGTGATGATCACCACTGCCGTAAGTATTCCTTCAATAAGGGCTGACAAAGAGAACAGTTATACTTATTGGGCATATTTATCAATCTTGGCTGTCAATAATGCCTGGATGCAATCACTCTGACACAGTTACACATGCTTTCTGATCTCAGTATTTACCACAATAAATATGCTCCTATAAATGAGGCATACCACCTTCAAAAACCTATTGGTAAACAAAATTGAACCTCACCAGAAATAATGAATGTACTTGTTAAGGAAGATAGCATTGCAGAACAGGCAGAGGTGCTGCACAATGAGTCCTATGGAATCATTATTGATTGGTCCCCTAAGGGGATGTTTAGCTTGCATTGCACATCTGAGTCTGCGTGCCACTGCCACACTATGCTCAGATGATTGGGAAAAATGGCCAGATGGTAGAAATTATAAGAAGTATGGCAAAAGTTCCTATTATCTGAAACCATGGTGGGATAGTGGCATCTCAACCTCAAATGATATGGCCCACTCTAGGAGCTAAACATAAGGAATTGTGGAAACTATTAATAGCTCTTAATAAGATCAAAATTTGGGAAAGAATAAAAAAGCATCTAGAAAGACACTCCACAAACTTGTCTTTGGACATTGCAAAATTAAAGACAAATATTTAAAGCATCCCAGACACACTTGACCTTAATGACAGGAACTGGAGTGCTTGAAGGAGTTACAGACAAATTAGCAGCTAGTAACCCATTAGAATGGATAAAAACACTTAGAAGTGCTGTGATTTCAATGATGATTGTGCTTTTAATCTGTGTTGTTGGTCTTTGTATAGTCTGCAGATGTGGATCCTGACTCCTGCTAGAAGTAGCTCACTGTGACAAAGCTGCCCTTGCTTTTATCAATTTGCAAATCAGAGAAGGGGGACATGTTGGGAGTAGGCCCCCCCAAAATTTGGCCATAAACTGGCCCCAAAACTGGCCATAAACAAAATCTCTGCAGCATTGTAACATGTTCATGATGGCCATAATTCCCACGTTGGAAAGTTGTGGGTTTACCGGAATGAGGGCAAGGAACACCGGGCACTCCCAGGGCAGAAAACTGCTTAAAGGCATTCTTATGCCACTAACAGTAGCATGAGCGATCTGTGCCTTAAGGACATGCTCCTGCTGCAGTTAACTAGCCCAATATATCCTTTAATTTGGCCCATCTCTTCGTTTCCCATAAGGGATACTTTTAGTTAATTTAATATCTATAGAAACAATGCTAATGACTGGTTTGCTGTTAATAAATACGTGGGTAAATCTCTGTTTGGGGCTCTCAGCTCTGAAGGCTGTGAGACCCCTGATTTCCCACTTGACACCGCTATATTTCTGTGTGTGTGTCTTTAATTCGTCTAGTGCCACTGGGTTAGGGTCTCCCCGCCCGACTGAGCTGGTCTTGGCAAGGGCTTAATTTATCCCTAAGTCCAATCTAGCTGTTTATCTATATCCTCATAAACTACTAAAGCACCTGTTGTGGGTTGTGCATGGTGGTCATGCCTGTAATCCCAGCACTTTGGGAGGCTGAGGTGGTTAGTTGAGATTGTGCCATTGCACTCCAGCCTGGGCAACAAGAGTGAACTCTGTCTCAAATAAATAAATAAATAAACATCTGTTGTGAAGTCTTAGGGAAATGTGCCTGGCTCTGGCTTCTCCCTGCTTGGGTTGTTCAAATTATGCCAAGATAAGAGGCAGTGATTTCAATGAAAGAAAAGTATCTCACAGTCTATTTTGTTTCTTCCTTTTTGTTTTTGAGACAGAATCTCACTCTGTCACCCACGCTGGAGTGCAATGGTATGATCTTGGCTCACTGCAACCTCTGCTTCCCAGGTTCAAGTGATTCTCCTGCCTCAGCCTCCTGAGTAGCTGGGATCACAGGTGCCCGCCACCATGCCTGGCTAATTTTTGTACTTTTAGTAGAGACAAGCTTTCATCATAGTTGGCCAGGCTGGTCTCGAGCTCCTGAATTAAGGAGATCTGCCCGCCTCAGCCTCCCAAATGGCTGACATTACAGGCATGAGCCACCATGCTCCCAGCTCACAGTCTTTAGTCTCCCCTTGAGAAAAACAGTTTTACAGATATATTCTCACTCAGCTGATCCTTTCTCTTTTCTTGAGGAACATTGCTGGTGTTAGTTTTTACCACAGTAAATCTGCCACAGTGACTGAGCCCCCAGCCAATATGAACTGCATAGGCACATCCATTGTTTTCCACTGTGCAGTGACCCATGAACCAAAGGGTGAAAATTGTTTCTGACTGACAAATTTGAAAGCCTAATCTAGTACTCCAGAAGTTTCTTTATACTCCATTCATGTGATAGAAAAGATCCCTAGTGAGAATGTAGAGATAATATGAAAAATGTAGAGATAATGTTAAAAAATAATAACAGGTCCATTGTTAAAAATTTCCCACACAAATTTTAAAGTATAAAATGCCTGGCAAGAAAACGTTTAAAGGGAAATGACACATGTGGAATTCAAATTACTCTTGGAGCACTTACAGCCTCTCTTAGTAGGTACGGTGAGCTAGATACCCTAACAAGACAATTTGTTTCCTTCCTAAACTTCAAATTTTATTAGTGACTGATTTTATTATAATAGTCACAGGCAGTGTGAGCCAGAACTATTTCCATACCTTCTGTAAAATTTGTGGCATTCTGATCCATTTTTCCCCTGGATCTGCTTTTATTGTTGTTCTTTTTGTTTTGGAAAATGGGGAGTGTGTGAAAGTCAATAAAGCTGTTGAATTTGTCTCCTGTACGTTTAGCATCCAAGCCGCTCAAAACGGCCCCAGGTGTGAAGGAGTGAGAAGGGATTTGCATTTCTGCCTCTCTTCTTAACTTCCCATGTATCTGCTGTCAAATCTCCATATGCTATTTCCCACACCTCCCATTTGGAAAATTCCTGTATAAATCCATCATTTTACTAAATGCATTGTTTTAGAACTGAACTGACCCAGCACTACATATGTTGTAGAATCTGGACAACTTCCAGCCACCTTCTTACCTTCTTACCTCTGATTCTTGAGTCTTGTATGCAGCTGGGTGGTGCTGCATACAAGACTTGGTTTAAACCATGGGGGGTGCTTTAAACCACACCATGGCATTGGGTTCACTGCTGGAAACATTAAAGAATTTAAGATTCTATTATGAGATTATTGAATTTTTTCAACTTCATCCAAGCAAACATAGGTAATTGATGTGCAGAAACATTTCAGAAATTAGGTCAGCAGACATTCAGTTGTCCAGGGGTGCCACCCATGTGGGCTGTGCTGGACACTCAAACCATGTGTATTCATTAGGTCCTTTCAGGCTTGACCCCTTGTTGAGAAGCTGACATAGCATTAGACAACCATAATAAAAAAGAATTAATGCATAGTATATTGTGTCATGAATCTGTGGGTCACATTATTTCAAAATATATATTTTATAATTGTATTTGACTGTGAGAGAAATTAATGTACACATGGATGAGTACATACTGATTAAAACAAAAAGAAACAGACTATAAGTTTATTTTTTTGATTATGTGATTTTTTAAAACAGGAAAGTCACTGGTTACATTATATAATTTTAAACTTTATATCACAGAAGGTAGTAAGTATGTTTTGTTTCTCACAGACACTGAGTTCTGGCTAAATACATTACGATACAACTTTTAACAAAAACATTACTGCAAATACATAGTAATGTAAATCTCAGTTAAAAAATAAATCCCTGAATGCTATGATCAAAACACTTCAACAATTTCAGAGCTGATTCTACACCTTGAAGAGGTTTGATGACTAGAAAACTTAATTGCAATGAAAGACACTTCCATATCCCTGTTGACCTCTGTGTCTCCTCTTTCCCCCATCTCTGCTCACAGGCACCATGCGGACCATGGCTCTCACGGCAGCCCTAAGGCAGTCACAGGTAGAGGCTACCTCTAGGGCACTACAATTCCCATCCCTGGAGCATGTGGCCAGTCTTGGGCAGCTCCAGACCCCAGCTGACCTCACTTACTGTTGCCAGGGAAAGGTCCTGTTTGTGGACTTCTTGCTGCAAGGGGTGGCTTGCAGTGCATATGATTCCTCCCATCAGGCAAACTGGCCACACTCTACAGATGGTAAACTGCATGTCCAGGGAGCATAGGCCAAGGTTATTCACATGGAGCTTAAGTTGAAGCCCTGGCCAAGCTCTTAGTGTCTCCCATTCTTGACTGGACAACAGAGCAATGAAGGACTCCTTCCAGACAGTTCATCAATGCTCATTCAAACCACAGTGAGATTTTGCCACTAACAACATGTCTTCATTTTCTGAAAATGACCTGTGTGTTTCTTTTCATAGACTTCACAATCAGGAGAGAACAGGTAATTAGGGTGGGTTGGGTCAGGTGCAGTTCTTTCCAGAGATGAGACTGGAGACCAGATATTCCCTTTTACTCTTTGAAATCAACCTCATATAAAACATCAATTTCCTGTCTTTAGAGGATCTCAATATGTAGCATGGAGCTGTTTCTCCCTGGTCCTACCAGCCTCATCTTGGTTTAGCCTTTAAATATTTATTGAAATTATTACTGGGAGGGGGGTGGAGCCAAGATGGCTGAA
This sequence comes from Hylobates moloch, assembly GCF_009828535.3. Classification (NCBI taxonomy): domain Eukaryota; kingdom Metazoa; phylum Chordata; class Mammalia; order Primates; family Hylobatidae; genus Hylobates; species Hylobates moloch. Next base: position 87,660,117 of record NW_026652278.1, read on the forward strand.
TAGGAAAAGCTCCGGTCTACAGCTCCCAGTGTGAGTTACACAGAAGATGGTTGATTTCTGCATTTCCACATGAGGTACCGGGTTCATCTCACTAGGGAGTGCCAAATAGTGGGTGCAGGACAGTCGGTTCAGTGCACCATGCGCAAGCTGAGCTGAAGTAGGGCGAGGCATTGTCTCACTCGGGAAGCGCAAGGGGTCAGGGAGTTCCCTTTCCTAGTCAAAGAAAGGGGTAACAGACAGCACCTGGAAAATCAGGTCACTCCCACCCTAATACTGCGCTTTTCCAACGGGCTTGGAAAATGGCACACCAGGAGATTGTGTCCGGCACCTGGCTTGGAGGGTCCTACACCCACGGAGTCTCGCCGATTGCTAGCACAGCAGTCTGAGATTAAACTGCAAGGCAGGAGCGAGGTTGGAGGAGGGGCACCCGCCATTGCCCAGGCTTGCTTAGGTAAACAAAGCAGCCAGGAAGCTCGAACTGGGTGGAGCCCACCACAGCTCAAGGAGGCCTGCCTGCCTCTGTAGGCTCCACCTCTGGGGGCAGGGCACAGACAAATAAAAAGTCAGCAGTAACCTCTGCAGACTTAAATGTCCCTGTCTGACAGCTTTGAAGAGAGTAGTTGTTCTCCCAGCACACAGCTGGAGATCTGAGAATGGGCAGACTGCCTCCTCAAGTGGGTCCCTCACCCCCAAGCAGCCTAACTGGGAGGCACCCCCCAGTAGGGACAGACTGACACCTCACTCGGCTGGGTACTCCTCTGAGACAAAACTTCCAGAGGAACGATCAGACAGCTGAATTTGTGGTTCACGAAAATCCACTGTTCTGCAGCCACCGCAGCTGACATCCAGGCAAACACAGTCTGGAGTGGACCTCTAGTAAACTCCAACAGACCTGCAGCTGAGGGTCCTGTCTGGTAGAAGGAAAACTAAAAAACAGAAAGGACACCCACACCAAAAACCCATCTGTACATCACCATCATCAAAGACCAAAAGTAGTAAAAACTACAAAGATGGGGAGAAAACAGAGCAAAAAAACTGGAAACTCTAAAAAGCAGAGCACCTCTCCTCTTCCAAAGGAACGCAGTTCCTCACCAGCAATGGAACAAAGCTGGATGGAGAATGACTTTGATGAGTTGAGAAAAGAAGGCTTCAGATGATCAAACTACTCTGAGCTACAGGTGGAAATTCAAACCAATGGCAAAGGAGTTAAAAACTTTGAAAAAAAAATTAGATGAGTATATAACTAAAATGACCAATGCAGAGAAGTGCTTAAAGGAGCTGATGGAGCTGAAAGCCAAGTTTTGAGAACTACGTGCAGAATAGAGAAGCCTCAGTAGCCAATGTGAACAACTGGAAGAAAGGGTAACAGTGATGGAAGATGAAATGAATGAAATGAAGCGAGAAGGGAAGTTTAGAGAAAAAAGAATAAAAAGAAATGAACAAAGCCTCCAAGAAATATGGGACTATGTGAAAAGACCAAACCTACATCTGATTCATGTACCTGAGTGTAACGAGGAGAATGGAACCAAGTTGGAAAACACGCTGCAAGATATTATCCAGGAAAACTTCCCCAATCTAGCAAGGCAGGCCAACATTCAGATTCAGGAAATACAGAGAATGCCACAAAGATACTCCTCGAGAATAGCAACCCCAAGACACATAATTGTCAGATTCACCAAAGTTGAAATGAAGGAAAAAATGTTAAGGGTGGCCAGAGAGAAAGGTGGGGTTATCCACAAAGGGAAGCCCATCAGACTAACAGCGGATCTCTCGGCAGAAACTCTACAAGCCAGAAGAGAGTCAGGGCCAATATTCAACATTCTGAAAGAAAATAATTTTCAACTCAGAATTTTACATCCAGCCAAACTAAGCTTCATAAGTGAAGGAGAAAAAAAATACTTTAAAGACAAGCAAATGCTGAGAGATTTTGTCACCACCAGGCCTGCCCTAAAAGAGCTGCAGAAGGAAGCACTAAACATGGAAAGGAACAACCGGTACCAGCCACTGCAAAAACATGCCAAATTGTAAAGACCATCGAGGCTAGGAAGAAACTGCATCAACTAACGAGCAAAATAACCAGCTAACATCACAATGACAGGATCAAATTCACACATAGCAATATTAACTTTAAATGTAAATGGGCTAAATGCTCCAATTAAAAGGCACAGACTGGCAAATTGGATAAGGAGTCAAGACCCATCAGTGTGCTGTATTCAGGAAACCCATCTCATGTGGAGAGACACACATAGGCTCAAAATAAAGGGATGGAGGAAGATCTACCAAGCAAATGGAAAACAAAAAAAGGCAGGGGTTGCAATCCTAGTCTCTGATAAAACAGACTTTAAACCAACAAAGATCAAAAGAGACAAAGAAGGCCATTATAGAATGGTAAAGGGATCAATTCAACAAGAAGAGCTAACTATCCTAAATATATATGCACCCAACACAGGAGCACCCAGATTCATAAAGCAAGTCCTGAATGACCTACAAGGAGACTTAGACTCCCATACAATACTAATGGGAGATTTTAACACCCCATTGTCAACATTAAACAGATCAATGAGACAGAAAGTTAACAAGGATATCCAGGAATTGAACTCAGCTCTGCACCAAGCAGACCTAATAGACATCTACAGAACTCTCCACCACAAAACAACAGAATATACATTTTTCTCAGCACCACACCACACCTATTCCAAAACTGACCACATAGTTGGAAGTAAAGCTCTCCTCAGCAAATGTCAAAGAACAGGAATTAAAACAAAATGCCTCTCAGACCACAGTGCAATCAAACTAGAACTCAGGATTAAGAAACTCACTCAAAACTGCTCAACTACATGGAAACTGAACAACTCGCCCCTGAATGACTACTGGGTACATAACGAAATGAAGACAGAAATAAAGATGTTCTTTGAAACCAGTGAGAACAAAGACACAACGTACCAGAATCTCTGGGACACATTCAAAGCAGTGTGTAGAGGGAAATTTATAGCACTAAATGCCCACAAGAGAAAGCAGGAAAGATCCAAAATTGACACCCTAACATCACAACTAAAAGAACTAGAAAAGAAAGAGCAAACACATTCGAAAGCTAACAGAAGGCAAGAAATAATTAAAATCAGAGCAGAACTGAAGGAAATAGAGACACAAAAAAACCCTTCAAAAAATCAATGAATCCAGGAGCTGGTTTTTTGAAAAGATCAACAAAATTGATAGACTGCTAGCAAGACTAATAAAGAAGAAAAGAGAGAAGAATCAAATAGACGCAATAGAAAGTGATAAAGGGGATATCACCACCGATCCCACAGAAATACAATCTACCATCAGAGAATACTACAAACACCTCTACGCAAATAAACTAGAAAATCTAGAAGAAACGGATAAATTTCTCGACAAATACACCCTCCCAAGACTAAACCAGGAAGAAGTTGAATTTCTGAATAGACCAATAACAGGCTCTGAAATTGTGGCAATAATCAATAGCTTACCAACCAAAAAGAGTCCAGGACCTGATGGATTCACAGCTGAATTCTACCAGAGGTACAAGGAGGAACTGGTACCATTCCTTCTGAAACTATTCCAATCGATAGAAAAAGAGGGAATCCTCCCTATCTGATTTTATGAGGCCAGCATCATCCTGATACCAAAGCCTGGCAGAGACACAACCAAAAAAGAGAATTTCAGACCAATATCCTTGATAAACATTGATGCAAAAATCCTCAATAAAATACTGGCAAACCGAATCCAGCGGCACATCAAAAAGCTTATCCACCATGATCAAGTGGGCTTCATCCCTGGGATGCAAGGCTGGTTCAACATACACAAATCAATAAATGTAATCAAGCATATAAACAGAACCAAAGACAAAAACCTCATGATTATCTCAACAGATGCAGAAAAGGCCTTTGACAAAATTCAACAACCCTTCATGCTAAAAACTCTCAATAAATTAGGTATTGATGGGATGTATCTCAAAATAATAAGAGCTATCTATGACAAACCCACAGCCAATATCATACTGAATGGGCAAAAACTGGAAGCAATCCCTTTGAAAACTGGCACCGGACAGGGATGCCCTCTCTCACCACTCCTATTCAACATAGTGTTGGAAGTTCTGGCCAGAGCAATCAGGCAGGAGAAGGAAATAAAGGGTATTCAATTAGGAAAAGAGGAAGTCAAATTGTCCCTGCTTGCAGATGACATGATTGTATATCTAGAAAACCCCATTGTCTCATCCCAAAATCTCCTTAAGCTGATAAGCAACTTCAGCAAAGTCTCATGATACAAAATCAATGTACAAAAATCACAAGCATTCTTGTACACCAATCACAACAAACAGAGGGCCAAATCATGAGTCAACTCCCATTCATAATTGCTTCAAAGAGAATAAAATACCTAGGAATCCAACTTACAAGGGATGTGAAGGACCTCTTCAAGGAGAACTACAAACCACTGCTCAATGAAATAAAAGAGGATACAAATAAATGGAAGAACATTCCATGCTCATGGGTTGGAAGAATCAATATCGTGAAAATGGCCATAGTACCCAAGGTAATTTATAGATTCAATGCCATCCCCATCAAGCTACCAACGACTTTCTTCACAGAATTGGAAAAAACTACTTTAAAGTTCATATGGAACCAAAAAACAGCCCGCATCGCCAAGTGAATCCTAAGCCAAAAGAACAAACCTGGAGGCATCATGCTACCTGACTTCAAACTATACTACAAGGCTACAGTAACCAAAACAGCATGGCACTCGTACCACAACAGAGACATAGATCAATGGAACAGAACAGAGCCCTCAGAAATAATGCCATATATCTACAACTATCTGATCTTTGACAAACCTGACAAAAACAAGAAATAGGATAAGGATTCCCTATTTAATAAATGATGCTGGGAAAACTGGTTAGCCATATGTAGAAAGTTGAAACTGGATTCCTTCCTTACACCTTATAAGAAAACTAATTCAAGATGGATAAAGACTTACATGTTAGAACTAAAACCATAAAAACCCTAGAAGAAAACCTAGGCATTACCATTCAGGACATAGGTATGGGCAAGGACTTCATGTCTAAAACACCAAAAGCAATGGCAACAAAAGCCAAAATTGACAAATGGGATCTAATGAAACTAACGAGCTTCTGCACAGCAAAAGAAACTACCATCAGAGTGAACAGGCAAACTACAAAATGGGAGAAAATTTTCGCAACCTACTCATCTGACAAAGGGCTAATATCCAGAATCTACAATGAACTCAAACAAATTTACAAGAAAAAAACAAACAACCCCATTAAAGTGGGTAAAGGACATGAACAGACACTTCTCAAAAGAAGATATTTCTGCAGCCAAAAACACATGATAAGATGCTCATCATCACTGGCCATCAGAGAAATGCAAATCATAACCACAATGAGATATCATCTCACACCAGTTAGAACAGCGATCATTAAAAAGTCAGGAAACAACAGGTGCTGGAGAGGATGTGGAGAAATAGGAACACTTTTACACTGTTGATGGGACTGTAAACTAGTTCAACCATTGTGGACGTCAGTGTGGCGATTCCTCAGGGATCTAGAACTAGAAATACCATTTGACCCAGCCATCCCATTACTGGGTATATATCCAAAGGACTATAAATCATTCTGCTATAAAGACACATGCACACGTATGTTTTTTGTGGCAGTATTCACAATAGCAAAGACTTGGAGCCAACCCAAATGTCCAACAACAATAGACTGGATTAAGAAAATGTGGCACATATACACCATGGAATACTATGGAGCCATAAAAAATGACGAGTTCATGTCCTTTGTAGGGACATGGATGAACTGGAAACCATAATTTTTAGTAAACTATCGCAAGGACAAAAAAGGAAACACCGCACGTTCTCACTCATAGGTGGGAATTGAACAATGAGAACACATGGACACAGGAAGGGGAGCATCACACTCCGGGGAGTGTTGTGGGGTGGGGGGAGGGGGGAGGGACAGCTTTAGGAAGATATACCAAATGCTAAATGACGAGTTAATGGGTGCAGCACACCAACATGGCACGTGGATACATATGTAACAAACCTGCACATTGTGCACATGTACTGTAAAACTTAAAGTTTAATAATAATAATAAAAGAAATTATTACCATATCTTTCCAGTGAGTCCTCCATGTCTTCCAGATTATCCCAAAAAATTAATCCTCATGAATACAGACAATCACCTTGAAATAATGGCTTCCATCCAATTCTGTCTGGTTTCAGAAGTGCTGGTGCCTTATTTTTAGGTCAAGTGCAGACCCCCTGCACTTGTGGCAGACCCCCTGCCACAATTTCAAGACCTCCTACAGCCCGTGCCCACCCTGTGTATCCTAGATCCACAATGTGGGCTGCCAGGGGGACCCTGGGACTCAAGGAAGGACACAGCAAACTTTTTAAAGATGTGGCTAAAGGAAATTCCTGATTCAGAAACAAAATGATAAAAGAAGGAAACATCAGGGATGAAGAAAAATAGAAATAATAAAAGCATGGATAAACATGATAGGCTAGCCTTCTTGAGTTTTTCTAAACTGTGTTTGATGATTGAAGTAAAAATTACCCCATGGTCTGATATAGTTCTTCATGCATGTAAATTATGTTGTAAAAGTGAGAAGGAGAAATGGGCCTACATGGAGGTGAGGATCCTGCACATCACATGGCAGAATGTGGACATCAGTGGGCTGCAACAAGTGACGTGCATAAAATGTCACACCTGAAGTAATGGAGGGCCTAGAGAAACCCATACATTCTAAAACAGTATAGATAAACCAAACTGGAATTTAAAAAAATATTACCTTGCCAAGACCAGCGGTTGGGGAGACCCTAACCCAGAGGCACTAGAGGAATTAAAGACACACACACAGAAATATAGAGGTGCCAAGTGGGAAATCAGGGGTCTCACAGCCTTCAGAGCTGAGAGCCCCAAACAGAGATTTACTCATGTATTTATTAACAGCAAGCCAGTTATTAGCATTGTTTCTATAGATATTAAATTAACTAAAAGTATCCCTTATGGGAAATGAAGGGATGGGCCAAATTAAAGGAATATGTTGAGCTAGTTAATTGCAGCAGGAGCATGTCCTTAAGGCACAGATCACTCATGCTATTGTTTGTGACTTAAGAATGCCTTTAAGTAGTTTTCTGCCCTGGGAGTGCCAGGTGTTCCTTGCCCTCATTCCGGTAAACCCACAACCTTCCAACGTGGGAATTATGGCCATCATGAACATGTCACAGTGCTGCAGAGATTTTGTTTATGGCCAGTTTTGGGGCCAGTTTATGGTGAGATTTTGGGGAGGGCCTGTTCCCATAATGTCCCCCTTCTTTGATTTGCAAATCGATAAAAGCAAAGGCAGCTTTGTTATAATGAGCTACTTCTCGCAGGAGTCAGGATCTACATCTGCAGACTATACAAAGCAAACGACACAGATTAAAAGCACAATCATCATAAATTACAGAGCTTCCAAGTGTTTTTATCCATTTTAATGGGTTACTAGTTGCTAATCTGTCTGCAGCCCCTTTCAGCACTCCAGTTCTTGGCATTAAGGTCAGCTGTGCTTGGGATGCTTTAAATATTTGTTCTTTTAATTTTGCAATGTCCAAAAACAAGTTTGTAGAGTGTCCTTTTAGATGCTTTTTTATTCTTTCCCAAATTTTGATCTTATTAAGCGCTATTAATAGTTTCCACAAATCCTTAATGTTTAGCTCCTACAGCAGGCCATACCATTTGAGGTTGAGGTGCCAATATACTGCCATGGTTCCAGATAATAAGAAATCTTGCTGTACTTCTTATTATATCCACCATCTGTCCATTTTGTTCAGATCAGCTGAACATAGTGTGGCTGTGTCACACAGACTGAGATGTGCAATGTAAGCTAAACATCCCCTTAGGGGACCAATCAATGATTCCATAGGCTTCGTTGTGCAGCACCTCTGCCTGTTCTGCAAATGCAATCTTCCTAAACAAGTACATTCATTTTTTCTGGCCAGGTTCAATTTTGTTTACAAATAGGTTTTTTAGGGCAGTATGCCTCAATTATAGGAGCAGATTTATTATGGTAAATACAGAGATCAGAAAGCACGTGTAACTGTGTCATAGAGTGATTATATCCAGGCATTATTGCCAGACAAGATTGATAAATATGCCAGTAAGTATGATTGTTTCCTGTGTCAGCCCTTATTGAAGGAATACTCATGGCAGTGGTGATCATCACTATCATAGCTACCATTAAATTACTCATTGTGACTGCTTGTTCCACTTTTCTCAGGTTTGCTTCTATCATCTGTGACAGCTTCTTGATCTGTCCCCAGGTGGGTGGCTGTGTTCGATAGGTGTTGCTCATGACAGTTGGGGTCCTCCTCAGCATCAGCCTCAACATGGCTGCAATGGCCGGGGGTCCTCGATATCCTCCTGGAATATCTTCCTTGGCATCTGGCTCATGATAAGGTTTCAGGTATTTTGATGGTATCCAAATCAGCTGTTGATTTTGTCCTGGAGAAACACAAGCATAACCTCTACCCCAAGTTATTATTTTACCTGTTTCCCAACTTTTTGTTATTGGATCTCTCCACCAAATCTTGTTCTGCTACTGTCTTTGCAGCTGGTTTCTGTAGATGCTGTTCAGCTGCTGATAACATCTGGCCTCTGGGCAGGCTCAACAAATTTAAAGTTAATAATGCTAGATTCAATTGTGTATGGACTGTCCTGTAATCCCTATTTCTCCCCCTTTTTTGTTTTTATCATCAGTTGTTTATCTGTATGATATCATAACTGAGCATTTTCAATTAACTGTGTGGAATGAACCACATATAAAGAATCAGAAATCACAATAATAGGCATATGAAAAGCAGTCAATACCTCAATTACAGCTACAAGCTTTGCTTTTTATAGGGCATCTGAATAACTTTACTTTTCGAGCCAGAATAAGAAGCTTTACCATTACCAGACCCAACTGTGAAACAATGAAAACACTTAGCAGGCTGCAGGTTGTTTACTGCAGGAATTATAAATGCAAACCATTTACAGTCTTGCTCAGCTAAAGGGATAGTAAAGAACTGAATTTATGGCTGTTAAGTCAGTTAACATTCTCCATTTACCGAATTTTTTCTTACTTACAAAAACTGGAGAATTCCAAGGGGAAAATTTTGGAGCTATGTGCCCATTTTCTAATTGTTCAGTAACTAATTTCTCTGAAGCCTCCAGTTTCTCTGTACTTAGTGGCCATTGTTCTATCCAAATTGGCTTATCTGTTAACCATTTTAAAGGTATAGGTTCTGGAGGCTTAACAATGGCCACCAGCAAAAATGATACCCTAATCTTTGGTGGGAACTTTGTCTTTCCACTTGAAGCAGTTCTTTCAAATCTTGCAAATTTTTTTCTAGTCCCATGCCAGGGACATACCCCATTTCATGCATTGTATGTTGACTTTGAGGGCTATATAATTGTTCTGGAATTAGAACTTGTGCTCCCCATTGTTGTAATAAATCTCTTCCCCATACATTTATAGGTACAGAAGTTATAATTGGTTGAATAGTCCCAGGTTGTCCATCGGGCCCTTCACAGTGCAAAATATAAACTACTTTGATATACTTCAGGGGCTTTACCAACTCCAACTATGTTAAATTTAGTGGGTTGAATTGGCCACGGGGACAGCCAGTGCTGTAGAGAAATGATTGAATTGTCCACTCCTGTATCTACCAAACCTTTAAATTTCTTTCCCTGAATAGTTATTTCACAGTTAGGTCGTTTATCAGTAATTTGATTTACCCAATAAGCTGCTTTGCCTGTTTATTTGTGCTTCCAAATCCTCCTGTTCATTTAATTTCACTTTTTCCCATTCCCACATACGGCACAATCAGGAGCTGTGCTATGCACTCTCCTGGCTCTGCTTTCCAGGGAACAAAAGTAGATATAACAATGTGAATTTCCCCATTGTAATCTGAATCGATGACTCCTGTATGTATTTGTATCCCTTTTAAACTTAGACCTTCCTAAAAGTAATCCTATTGTCCCTGCTGGCAAGGGTTCACAGACTCCTGTTGGGACCTTTTGTGGGGGTTCCCCAGGCAGAAGGCTCACAGTTTTTGTGCAGCATAAATCTACTGCAGCACTACCAGCTGTGGTGGGGTACAGACATTGTACAGGGGTGAGGGAATGGCCTGAGCTGGAAATGCCCCAGTTTAGAACAGGGCCCAGGATGGGCCCCTCATGGCATTTCCCGAAATCGGGTTCCCATCTTCATCAAACTTAGAGTGACACTAATTAACCCAATGTTTTCCTTTTTTACATTTTGGACATATTTCAGACTCAGCAGTTTTCTTTTTTCCCCTATCTGGCGGCCTGACTTGCTGATTATTTCTACATTCTTTTTTAGTATGAATAGCTTGTTTAAATTCTTTGAGTAATTTAAAAAGAAAAATCTCAAATGTAGCTATATTTCCCTGTTGATCTAGGGGGTGTATTCCAACAGGGAACTGCCAAGCCTCTAAATCACCCTCTCATCTAGCTTGCTGAATTCCTGCCTGAATAGAACTAAGAGCAGTCGCTTGAGGCGCTGCTCGAACAGTCACTGGGGAAACTACTTTTTGCCCAGTGTCCTCTGGAAAAGAAAGATCTGGAGGGTAATTTTCTTCAAAGTAATAATGAGGGGGTGCTGAAGGGTAGGGATGAACCTCTCCCTCCTTTGCTGTTTTAGCTTTAGCTGGTAAATAAACATGCTCTGTAACCTCTTCTGTTACTTTGTTATACTCTCCTTCCTCCTCATCATCAGTGTGAAAAACTTTCAAGGTGGAATGAACCAGACCCCACACTTGTCCCATTGGTGCCCTGATGCTTCCAAGCTCCCCTTCTTACCCACCACAGGGATTGCTTTATTCCACATTCTCCAACCATCACTCCGGCAACCCTTCGACCTGGATTCAAGCCCCCATGATGGACACCACTTGCCGAGACCAGCTCAGTCAGGGAGACCCTAACCCAGCAGCACTAGAGGAATTAAAGACACACACACAGAAATATAGAGGTGTCAAGCGGGAAATCAGGGGTTTCTCAGCCTTCAGAGCTGAAAGCCCTGAACAGAGACTTACCCACATATTTATTAACAGCAAACCAGTCAGTAGCATTGTTTCTGTAGATATTAAATTAACTAAAAGTATCCCTTATGGGAATGGAAGGGATAGGCGGAATTAAAGGAATAGGTTGGGCTAGTTAACTACAGCAGGAGCATGTCCTTAAGGCACAGATCACTCGTGGTATTGTTTGTGGCTTAAGACTGCCTTTAAGCAGTTTTCCACCCTGGGCCGGCCAGGTGTCCCTTGCCCTCATTCCGGTAAACCCACAATCTTCCAGCGTGGGCATTATGGCCATCAAAAACATGTCACAGTGCTGCAGAGATTTTGTTTATGGCCAGTTTTGGGGCCAGTTTATGGCCAGATTTTGGGGGGCCTGTTCCCAACACCCATCATATACCAGCAGTGCACTTAGAGAAATGCACCACCTGAATGAGCTGTGTAACATTAGGAAAGCACATCTTTAGTTGGAACATTACTGGTTTCACTTAAAACCAAGTATCACACACATTATATACACCCTTTGTTTTCTATTTTTCATTTCTAACAGTCGTATATTAGTATTAAAGAAGGAAATACAATTTGAGTGCTTGTCATCAGTTTAGAAAGTGATTGGCATAATTGAAAAGATGAAAGGAGCAGACATTCTGAGGGTCTTCAATCGATCTTACTGATTTTTAAAGGATTCCAGGCCTTGAACGTCTCAAACTAGTCCAAAAAAAGCCAAAGGTAAGACCCATACAAATATAAATCTCACTAGGTACATCTCCTATTCCATGAACATGGGAGGAGATGAACATATCAGCCTTGCCCAATTTCTCAGCTTACATTTATTTGGGGGTCAATCCAATACCATTATACGAATTATTTGGAAATTGGAATATTTGAGCAAAAATGTTTACTTTTTGCACTTGAAAATACAAAAAGATATAGACATAGAGTGAATATTTATTAGAGAATACCGAAAGTCCCTTCAAGTCCAAGTTTTCAAATCCCCAGTTGACTGTTTGGCAGAATGGCTCATTGTCAGGTAGAACTCTTTTCTAGGGCCCAAACTACATTGCTTAGATACAAAGCACAGAGAAACGGGCCAATCCCACCTTTCCAGCTCACTCACTATTAGGAAAAACTTCGGCCTGGGCTCCAGTTATGGCTATAGTTGGCTTTACAGGTGTGCCAACTGTCATCTGGGTGATCACAAGGTGATGACAGGGCTGCTGCATGTTGCTCTGGAGGCTTTTCACTGCACAGTGAACTGCCCGATCACAGCAGCCTTAGACAAAACTGGATAACACAGTTCTTAATGGTTTCTTCCTCACTGAGCATCCCCTGATCTGAGAGGCTGTGAGGCAAGTTTTTACAAGAGAAAGATATTAGCTCAGAGGATCAAGTAGAACAAATGTATTGTTGCTGAACACCAAGGGTTTGGCCTAGGTGTGGTTGCTCTCCGCACAGAAAGCCAGTCACTAAGAAGAGTATTGCCAGGGAAGAAGAGATTTATTGTGGATGCTGTCAGTCTGTCAAATCTGTCTTTCTCTCAACTAAAGTTAGGCATTTATATAGACAGGAATTAAGGGGAGTAATGAATATGATCAACAGGCAGCATGTGGTTAGATGGGAGGTCTAGCATCTCATTGTAACCACCTGTGGGAAAACAGGAGAGAGAAGGAAGAGAAGTCAACTGGCAACAGGTCTCATTGTCCAGTTGTTGTGATCTGTAAAGTTTCAATTCCATGCAACTATGAGGGAGTCCTAATGATCAGTTTATTGAGAAAGAAACTCAGATGACAAATGTTAAATTTCTCAACCTGTAAGACTGGGAGGTCAATCCTATACTTTGGATATTTTTGCCTGCCTAAATATGATGTTGAATTGTAATTCCCAGTGCTGGGGGTAGGTCCTGGTGGGAGGTGATCATGGGGATGGAACCTTCATACGGCTTAGTGCTGTCTTTCTGATACTGAATTCTCCCAAGATCTGGTCATCTAAAAGAACGTGGCACTTCCCCCAACTCACTCTCTCTTGCTCCTGCTTTGCTTTCTGCTATGACTGAAAGCTGAGGCTTCACCAGAAGCCGAGTAGATGCCAGCACCATGCTTCCTGTAAAGCCTACAGAACCTGAGCCAATTAAACCTCTTTCCTTTATAACCTCTTTTCTTTATATTACCCAGTCTCAGGTATTTCTTTATAGCAATGCAAGAATGGTTTGACAGTCAATTTCTATGTTTATTCTCCCCAAAAAAGGCCCCCATAAACATCAATTGTATAGGAAAATTGAGCTGGTTTCAAGATCAGAAATTTGGCCCATATTAATAGTGGGATTATTGTATTGTGCTCTTACTGAGTGTTGTTGTAAATTGACAACTATAGATTTTATTCTGTTCCGTGGAAAATTATGACTCCTTGAGACTTTATGTTTACAATTATTACTGTTCATTTTACCATCTCCTCTTCCTCCATGCAGCAGGAGCATGTTGCAAATCACACACTCCAAAAAATTAAACACAGGGCATTTCAAAAATTAGCATTGGTATTGAACACGCTCCCCCACATCAGGCTTATTTGCCATTCGTATTTTTTCTGTAGTGAACTTTTCATACCAATCTTTCACCAATTTTCTTATTGGGATTTTTCTTCTATTCTTATCCAAAGCTGTTTTACAAGTATTTTTTTCAGTCCATAACTCATCTTTCCATTTCCTTAATTGTGTGCTTTCAGAACACAAGCTTTTGAATTTAACAAAATCTAATTTGTCAAAGTTTAGAGTACATCGTTTTTATTAAGTGTATTAATTTTTTTATATTCCATATTTTTATTGTCCTATATAGAAATCATCACCTAACTCAAACCTATAAAATTTTCTGTTTTTCTTCTGTAAGTTTTAAGTTTGAGCTCTTATATTTAGACCTATGATGAGTTGAGGCTTTATATATGCTTTGGGGAGACAAAGTTAACACCACTTTTTGAAGATGTGTCTTTCCCCTTGGATTTCATTGGCACATTTGCTGAAAATGTCCCAAGCACCTCATGATGTATGGCTGTGATTCTGGACTCATGTATTCACAATTGTTTTGAATATTCACATAAATTTATAATCCACTGTCAAATTTTAATTCAGGTGGTGTTTAATTAATAGAACAATTTGAGGAAAACTGACATCTCAAAAATAGTTTTCTTGCCTATTTTGGCCCTATTTCTGCCATACACATTTTGGAAAACTTTTTCCAGTACTAAGAATAAATATTGGAAGCTTTATTGAAATTGTATTAAATTTACAGAAACATTTAAAGAAAAGTGATATTAATGGTCTTCCTAATCATTGAAATTTTTACTTTGTTTTTTTTTTGGGTACATACTAGGTGTGTACATCTATGGGGTACATGATATACTGATACAGGCATGCAATGTCTAATAATCACATCAGGGTAAATGGGGTCTGCATAACCTCAAACATTTATCCTTTGTGTTACAAACAATTCAATTATACCTTAAAAATGTACAATTATTATTGACTGTAGTAACCTTGTTGTTCCATCAAATACTAGGTCTTAGTCATTCTACTTTTTGTGCCCATTAACATTCCCCACTTCCCCCTCATCATGCCCCCACTACCTTTCCCAGCCTCTGGTAAACATCCTCCTACTCTCTATCTCTATAAGTTCAGTTGTTTTCAGCTTTAGCTCCAACAAATAAATCAGAACATGTGATGTCTGTCTTGCTGTGCCTGGCTTATTTCACTTAATGATCTCTAGTTCCATCTATAATGTTGCAAATGACAGGATCTCATTCTTTTTTATGGCTGAATAGTACTCCATTGTGTATATGTATCATATTTATCCATTCGTCTGCTGATGGACACTTAGGTTGCTTCCAAATCTTGGCTATTGTGAGTAGTGCTACAGTAAACATGGTGCAGAAATATCTTCAATATACTGATTTCCTTTCTTTGGCGTATATACCTACCAGTGGAATTGCTGGATTGTATAGTAGCTCTATTTTTAGTTTTTGAGGTACCTACAAACTGTTCTCCATAGTGGTTGTACTAATATACATTTCCACAGTGCATGAGGGTTTCCTTTTCTCCACATCCTCTTCAGCATTTCTTATTACCTGTCTTTTGGACAAAAGACATTTTAACTGGGGTGAGATGACATCTCACTGGAGTTTTGATTTGCATTTCTCTAATGGATCAATGATGTTGAGTACCTTTTCATATGCCTGTTTGCCATTTGTATGTCTTCTTTTGAGAAATGTCTATTCAGACTTTTGTCCAGTTTTCAGATTAGATTTTTTTCTATAGAATTGTTATAACTCCTGATATAATTATAGTTATAGCTCCTGATATAGCTAGTGATATAGTTTGGATATTTGTCCCCACCCAAATGTCATTTTGAGATGTAATCCTCAGCGTTAAAGGTGGGTCTTGGTGGAAGGTATTTTGGTCAAGGGGGAGGATCCCTCATTAATTGATGCTGTTCTCACATCAAAGCCCATATTTCTGTCATATGCATTTTGGAAAAGTTTTTCCAGTGTTAAGAATAAATATTGGGAGTTTTATTGAAATATTAAATTTATAGAAACAGCTATTATTTTAATAATGAGTCTTTAAACATTGAAATTAACTTTATTTTTAAATTTTTGTGGGTACAAATAGGTGTATATGTTTATGGGGTACATGAGATATTTTGATATAGTCATGAAATGTGTATAAACACATCAGGGTAAATGGGGTATCCATGACCTCAAGCAACCCTCACAAGACCTGAGTACTCAAAAGATCTAGTTAAGTGTGTGGCACCTCCCTTCCCCTCTCTCTTTGCCCTTGCTCCTGCCATGTGAGATACTTATGCTCCTTTTGCCTTCCACCATGGTTGGAAGCTTCCTGATGCCTCCCTACAAGCTGATCAGATGTTAGTACCATGCTTCCCATACAGCCTGCAAAACCATGAGCCAATTAAACCTCTTCTTTATAAATTACCCAGTCTCAAGTATTTCTGTATAGTACTTCAAGAATGGCCTAATATAGGCGGATAGTTTGCAAATATTCTTTCCCATTCTTCACTGGGTTGTCTCTTCACTTTGCTGTTTCCTTTGCAGTGCAGAAGGTTTTTAACTTGATGTGATCCCACTTGTCCACTTTTGCTTTGGTTGCCTGTTTGTCAAGTATTACAGAAGAAATCTTTGCCCACTCCAATGTCCAGGAGAGATTCCCCAATGTTTTCTTTTAGCTGTTTCATAGTTTGAGGTCTTAGATTTAACTTTTTAATTAATTTTGATTTTCGTATATGCTAAGAGATAGGGGTCTAGTTTCATTATTCTGCATATGGATATCCAGTTTTCCCAGCACCATTTATTAAAGACACTATCTTTACCCCAATGTATGTTCTTCATACCTTTGTCAAGTGAGTTCACTGTAGATGTATGAATTTGTTTCTGGGTTGTCTATTCTGTTCCTATGTGTCTGTTTTTATGCCAGTATCATGCTGTTTTGGTTACTGTAGCTCTGTAGAATAATTTGAAGTCAGGTAATATGATTCCTCCAGTTTGATTCCTTTTGCTCAGGATAGCTCTATTCTAGGTCTTTTGTGGTTCCCACATAAATTTTAGGATTGTGTTTTCTATTTCTTTGAAGAATGTTAAAGTTTTCTGGATGTTCCACAGTTTGTCCATTAACTTGCTGAGTGACATTTTTTTTTTTTTTTTTTTTTCCTGAGGCAGGGTCTCACTCTGTCTTCCAGGCTGGAGTGCAGTGGTACGATCACAGCTCAATGCAGTCTCAATCTCCCAGGCTCAAGTGATCCTCCCAGCTCTCTGCCTCCTGAGTATCTTGGATGACAGGTGCATGCCACCATGCCTGGCTAATTTTTATATTTTTTGTAGAGACAGTTTTGCCATGTTGCCCGGGCTGGTCTCAAACTCCTGGGCTCAAGCAACCTACCCACCCCGACCTTCTAAAATGCTAGAATTACAGGCATGAGCCACTGAGCCCAGCCAGAGTATTTTCTTAGTTAGGTACATGAGATGATTCAGGCTCATCTTTTTCTCCCAATCTCTGACTAGGAATCATCCCTGGTCTCCTTTTTTTGTGGATAGCATTTAGGAACTAATAACTTGGCAGTTGGTGTGCTTATTGTTACTGAGGTGTCACTGCGTTTATGTCCTCTCAGTAGAATGAATCACAAAATATATGTATATGGGCACACACAACAATTTCTCTATTGTTCCTATATATTTAAAAGATAGGAGTTCTATTCTAATCCCACACTCCAGGTTTTCTAGCTCTCCTCATTTCTATTTCTATAAATACCTTCTCTAACAGGGAGAAACCTTGCTGTCATCATTCTCAACATATTTATTTGCTCAATGGTACTAAGCTTTCAACAATGCTGCCCATCTCCTCCCCCCGTCCCTTCCACACCTCACCCTCGGCCCTCTTGGTGCCAGCAGACACATAGCCACAACTCCTCCCATCCCACAATGCAGGTCTAACTCCTCCACTCTGGAGAGGGAAGGCAAAAGAGACACATAAAAAGTCAAAGAGGGGAATCAAAAGAAAGAGGAATGGAAGGCCACATTGATTTTTTTAAAATGATAAATCATCTTTTGATTGCCCTAATAAACATCTCTTGGTGATGATATAATTTATGGATATGGCTAGACTTTCTTTTTTTCAATTTTAGGATTTTGCATCTAAAGTTATGAGACTTTGGTCTATAGCTTTATGTTTTTTGTTTTGTTTTGTTTTGTTTTTTGGTTTTGGTATCAAGGTTGCACTGGCCTCAAAAACTGAATTGGAAAATTTCCAACTATTTTCTTCTAGAAGAGTTTATAAAAGCCTGGTATTCTTTATTAAATATTTGGAATAACTTCAGTGAAGCCATCTGTCCTAGAGTTTTCTTTCTAAGCAGGTTTTTGAATATTCCACTCAGGTATTGTCTGCAGTTGTGACAAGGCACAATCTCTGGTATGACCTTGTATCCAGGGCTTTTACTGATGGCATGTTCATGAAAGGACCAACCTGCTGGCACTTCCTAAGTGCCAAATAATAAATTCTAATCATTTCTCCTCCGTATTGCAAAATGCAAAACAAAACAAAAATCCTACTAGTTTTCTTCTCAAATTAGCTTTTCAGCCTCCTGCCCTATGCAGCATGAGACATCTGGAAATTTCTTGAAAAATTATATGTGTTTGAAGCCCCTAATGTATCTATTTTTTTTTCATTGCAGTCTTGATTGTTCTCCTGGCTTCTGGTCCCCCCATGCCTTCCCCTGACCCCCAGGGTATGGCTCTCTGCCTGAACCAAGTTCAGTATTCAGGTTCTTCTCTATAGCCAGAAGTGGAAAGGGTCCCCAGAGCAAACAGCTGCATTCTGTGCATGTGCTTTCTGGGATTTACCACTCTCTAGAATTTTGCCCCTTTAGTTCTCTTTGCTTCTATAGCAATAAGTTGCATTTAAATTTTTTTTGTAATTTTATAGTTGTCCTCAATCGGTCCATTCTGCTGCCGACTACTATACCTTACCCAATAGCAAAATCTATTTTTTTTTTTTTTTTTTGAATCAGTGTCTGTCGCTCAGGCTGGAGTGCAGTGGCATGATCTCAGCTCACTGAAACCTCCACTTCCCAGGTTCAAGTGATCCTCCCACCTCAGCCTCTCTAGTAGCCGGGACTACAGGTGTGTGCCACCATGCCTGGCTAATTTTTGTATTTTTAGTAGAGATAGGGTTTCATCATGTTGGCCAGGCTGGTCTGGAACTCCTGACCTCAGGTCTTGCCCACCTCAGCCTCCCAAAGTACTGGGATTACAGGCACGAGCCACCATGCCCAGACTATTTGTGCTTTTTCAAAGCCCCATATTTAAGTTGTATCTCTATACACATTTTAAAAAGTTATATCACCTATGAAAGACGTGTTTCAGTTTGGAGAGAAATAGACTTGGATACAATAAGTCACTCATAGCAGAATGTCCTGGCTTACGTATTGGACGTCTGCTAGGGCAGAAACCACCAGAAATCTGGACCCACTCTCTTCTACTAATTCTCATACAAGTTGCATACAAGGCAAGTTGACTTGCCCCTTTGATCCACCATTCTGAGATGGGTCGCCCAAAATTAGTCTGCCCCAGGATTATTCAAAAATCCTGCTGGTGGGCTCCTGTCCTATGGCCCCAGATTAAGGGTCTTTCTCTTTCTTCCTGGACATACAAGAGCACTCTTGCTTATGGCTCCCTTTGCTAAAAAATCTTCCCTTATTTTACATATGGCTAAGCAATAAACCTTTGAACTAGTTATAGTCATTGGCTCCAGCATGGCATCTTTTCAAGTCTCAGAAAACAGCAGTCTTGACAATGAACTGAACTGGATATTAACAAAGTAAAATGCTATTTCTCAATAAAAACCTTTTTTTTGCGTGGTGGCTCATGCCTGTAATCCCAGCATTTTGGGAGGCTGAGGCGGGTGGATCATGAGGTCAGGAGATCAAGACCATGGTGAAACCCCATCTCTACTAAAAATACAAAAAATTAGCCAGGTGTGGTGGCAGGCACCTGTAGTCCCAGCTACTCAGGAGGCTGAGGCAGGAGAATGGTGTGAACCCAGGAGGCGGAGCTTGCAGTGAGCCAAGATCATGCCACTGCACTCCAGCCTGGGTGACAGAGCAAGACTCCATCTCAAAAAAAAAAAATTTTTGTCTCTACATTTTCTTAAATTGCTAGATATCTGCAATTCAACACCTCTGGTCTATATTAAATTTAGATTTTAACCTAAAACGTCCACACATTGGATACAGTTAAAAATACTTTCTCTACTATCTGATGTTCACTGAGAAGGTACTTCTTATTACATATACTCTGTAAAATATAACCTCATAGTAAATGCTTTCCTATAGTTTCCTATAGTTTGTGCATTTTCTCTGGCCTCTTGACTTCACACAGAATGATTTTCCACATTCATTACATCCATAGGGTTTCTGTCTTATATGAGTTCTGTGGTGAACAATTAGGGCTGACTTCTGATGAAAGGTTTTTCCACATTCATTACACCCAAAAGGTTTCTCCCCTGTGTGTCTTCTCAGATATTCTGTGAAACTGGAGTAGTATCAGAAAAATGCATCCCCTCTCAACCTAGGGATGCTGAGCCAGGTTTCACCCTGTGTGAACTCTCTGATGTTTACTGAGGTGTGGCATTGAGCAAAATGTTTCCTATGTTCATTCACCAATAAGTGTTTTCCACTTTTAGTTTTTAAACATAATGTATGGCCCAAATTTCAGAATAATGTTTTCCTGCATTCCATATCTTCATATTGTTTTTTCCCTCTTTAAGTTCTCTTCCATACTGTGAGAACTGACTTCAGGGCAAAGGTATTCTCATTATCATATTAACAGATTTCTCTCACCCTTTTTTTTTTTTTTTTTTTTTTTGAGACGGAGTCTTGCTCTGTCGCCCAGGCTGGAGTGCAGTGGCGCAATCTCGGCTCACTGCAAGCTCCGCCTCCCGGGTTCACGCCATTCTCCTGCCTCAGCCTCTCCGAGTAGCTGGGACTACAGGCGCCCGCCACCACGCCCAGCTAATTTTTTGTATTTTTAGTAGAGACGGGGTTTCGCCGTGGTCTCGATCTCCTGACCTCGTGATCCGCCCGCCTCGGCCTCCCAAAGTGCTGGGATTACAAGCATGAGCCACCGCGCCCGGCCTCTCTCACCCTTTATGTTCTCTGTTCTACAAAGTTCTGACTTCACCCAGAGTAATTTCCCTCACTTACTACATTTATAGGGTTTCACCCCAAGTGTGTTCTCTGATGTACAGTTAGTTTTGACTTAATAATGATTTTCCACAAACATTACATTCATAGGGTTTCTCTCATGTGTGTTCTATGATGTGCAATGAGTTTTGACTTCACACAGAATGATTTTCCACATTCATTACATCCATAGGGTTTCTGTCTTATATGAGTTCTCTGGTGAACAATTAGGGCTGACTTCTGATGGAAGGTTTTCCCACATTCATTACATCCAAAAGGTTTCTCCCCTGTGTGTCTTCTCAGATGTTCTGTGAAACTGGAGTGGTAGCAGAAAAATTTTCCACATTGAATATATTCATAAGATTTCTCACCTGTGTGAGTTCTTAGATGTTTAGTAAGGGTTGACTTCTCAGAGAATGACTTCTCACATTCATTACATTCATAAGGTTTTTCTCCTGTGTGAATTCTTTGATGTTCAATGAGGGCTGACTTTCCGAGAAAGGCATTCCCACATGCATAGCATTCGTAGGGCTTCTCCCCTGTGTGTGTTTTCTGATGCACAGTAAGAACCGACTTAAACGAGGTTTTCCCACATTCATGACATTTATATGGTTTCTCCCTGTGTGTGTTCTCTGATGTTGAGTAAGGGTTGACTTTTCACTGAAGGATTTCTCCATTCATGACATCCATAAGGTCTCTCCCCTGTGTGAATTCTTTGATTTCTAATGAGGTCTGAATTCTTATAGAAGATCTTCCCACATCCGTTGACATTCATAGGGTTTTCCCTGTGTGTGTTCTCTGATGTCTTGTGTGGGCTGACTTCTGGGTGAAGGTTTTTCCACATTCATGACATTCAAATGGTTTTTCTCCTGGATGTGTTCTCTGTTGTAAATGAAGGACTAATTTTTCACTGAAAAAGGTTCCACATTCATTATATTCAATAATATTGTTGAGTGGGTTCTCTGAATTGGAGTGGGATTTAACTTCTGGCTGAATGGGTAAACACTCTGACGTTCAAGGAGAATGGATTCCTCAAAGATACTTTCTCCACATTCATTACATTCATAGTGGTTCTCTCTTGGATGTGTTTGCTGATGAGTAATGAAAAATGACACATCACAGGTTTTCCCATGTTCAGTATATTTGCAGGTTTTCTGTCCTGTGAAGCTCTCTTATGTACAAGGAAGAGTGAATTCTCAGGGAAAGCTTTCCCACATTCATTGTATTCAAAAGGTTGCTCCCAATTTTTAATCTTCTGATGCCAAACGAGGTCTTCATTCAGCCAGAAGCCGTTCCCATTTTTATTATATTCAGAAGGTTCCTCTTCAAAATGAATTATTTCATGCTTTCATCACAGAAACATTTTCCACCTTTGTTAAACTCATTGAACTTCATTCTTGAATAGTTTCTACTCATATTAGCTAATTCTGAAATACAGAGTGACAAGAAAGATTAGTTGACAATGATATGTAAGAGAAATAAAGTTAGCATTATGTTTGAAGGCTCAGTTTAGGCCATTATCTCCTCATACCTACATTATGACAACAATGTGCACACTTCCAGTCTTATGCCTCTTTTCAACTCAACACAGCAGCAACAAATCAAATTTCTAAAAGTTCTAATTCATAGATAGTCCTATAATCCAGGCTCCAATTCTGTGGGTTGTTGTTGTTGTTTTTGAGACAGAGTCTTCCTCTGTCACCCAGGCTGGAGTGTAGTGACGTGATCTCGGCTGACTGCAACCTCCGCTTCCTGGGTTCAAGCAATTCTCATGCCTCAACCTCCCAAGTAGCTTGGACTACAGGCATACACAACCATGCTCGGCTAGTTTTTATGTTTTTAGTAGAGACAGGATTTTGCCATGTTAGTCAGGCTGGTCTTGAACTCCTGGCCTAAGGCAATTCACCCACATTGGCCTTCAAAAGTGCTGGGATTACAGACATGAGCCACTGCACCTGGCTTGTTTTTCTAGCTCTGATTTACTAGGAATAAAAGTATGCAACAATAAGAGTGAAATCAATGACTGAACAAGCCATCGTTGCCACAGGATCAGGCTTATGGTTCTATTCCGGCTATGGGATTTGCCCTTTATTCCATCTACTGTACTATCCTATACTGAGTCCAATGTTCCAAGAACAAACACTTTTTTTTAACAAGGTATCACTGAAGTAGACATATCTTTACGTTTAGATTCAGATTAGAACCAAGCCATTCTTTTACAAGTCTAGAATGAATATATTTCACTCTAGGTAAGTTCAGCTGTTTGTCCCTTATAAATTGCTCATTCCCATCATAATTTTATACTGATTGTTTTTTCATTGTCAGCTTACAGTCTAACAATGTTTTTAAAAAATTGCCTTCCCAAATTTTCCCACCACTTCCAGGTTCATTTACTAAAAAATGTAAAAGGACCATTTGTATAATTCATTTAAGCACAAACATCAGCTGGATTGCTATAACAATATTCTTTGTTAAACACTGAATTTTAAAATATTTCATGCAGTTCTGTTTTCGTTCACCAGCTACGTTCCTGGCAGCCATTACTTTACCTATGATTTTCTCTCAGTGTCATACATAGATATTTATATCAATGGTACTTAATAAATAATGTTTATCAGAATTACCCAGAGAGCTTTTTCAAACACAATTTTTTTCAGGCTTCATGCTGAAATCATTACTGCTTGAATGTTTAACTTTAATTTTAATTGCTTTTTATATTTTAGAGACAGAATCTTGCTCTGTCACCCAGGCTGCAGTGCAATGGCAAAAGCACAGCTCACTGCAGCCTCTTCCAAGGCTAAAGCAAGACTCTCACCTCAGTAGCTGAGATTACAAAAATTAGCCAGGCATGGGATCGCAGGTGTGTGCCACCATGCCTGGCTAATTTTTTAAGTTTTCATAGAGATAGGGTCTTCCTGTGTTGCCCAAGCTGGTCTCAAATTCCTGGGCTCAAGTGATCCCCCCACCTCAGCCTCCCAAAGTGCTGGGATTACAGGCATGAACCACTGGGCCCAGGCTATTTTAAAATAATTCTGTAAAAAAATGTGAATATGGTAGAATGCTAACGAATGAGCAACTCAAAAAAGAATGTATAGAAAAATATACTTAATATTTTATAGAAGGAGGGATGCTCTTTAATGGGAAGACTACACCAGAGAGCTTTCCAGGGGTGCTGAAAAACACTCTATATATTCATCTCAATGATGGATACATGAATGTCTCTCATATATATATATATACATGTATATATATATGTATATATATATACGTATATATATACATTACATATATACACACACATATATAATTTTATTAAGCTGTGACTTAACTATATAATTTATACCACAATTTAAAAAAAAACAAGATGTGTGTATGGAAGTGACACTGGGAGATGCTGGGTGATTCAGAGTCACTGGATATTTGGGTCATGTCAATATGTTATTTCCAAAGGTCTAGAGCCTCTAAAATATGATTCCTGAAGAACAATGGTATTATTATCTGAACTTATCCTTTATGATCTGCCTACCTTTAAATTCCATCTGGCACTTACTAACTCACCCTGATGACTCTGGCTTCCAAATTTTTCCTCTAATATCCATGGCTCCTTGCCTTTCTCCAACTTGAGGATCACTTCTGGTTTAGGAATGAGAATTATATTACTTCCGACAAACTAGGTGGGTTTCCCTGAAGGAGGAAGACAGTATACCCCAAACTGTACACACGTACACACATACACACACACACACACACACACACACACACACACACACCTCATTTAATCCTGTCATGGGGCAGAGGAAAATATTCTTTCTGGTATCCAAAAGGGATACATTGTCCTTGATCTCTAAATATCAAACCTAAACATTATTATATTTTACAAAATTTCCACAAGTTTCTATTGATAAGAAAGGACATGCATTCTGGCCTTCTACATGGGAAACAATTCCTACTTACCTACTGAGACAAGGTGGCTGTAGTTGTCCAGCATCACATTCCTGTACAGGGTCCTCTGAGCAGGGTCCAGATGCTGCCACTCCTCTTGAGTGAAGCCCATAGTCACATCCCTAAATGACACTGATCCCTGGAAAATCACACTTCTGCTCAGTCTGAAGCAATAATAATCAGCTGATGTGAAAAAAGATGTTTAAGGACTAATTCTTACCATTTTTGTTGTTGAAGATTAAATAGAAAATGTTATAAAGGGCCTCCATGATACATGTTGTTTTATGTAACACATTGTGGGTAAAAAATCATAGCAGAAATATCCTGTTGGTGCATTAATTTATTACTTAATGCAAAAATATTTAGTACCTACATGTGCCTAGAGCTTTCTTAGTTTCTGAGTATTCTTATTTGAATACAAGAGTCTTCCTTACAAGAGAGGAACATATCTTCTTATGAGGAAACATACATACAGAGACATATCTACCACAGGACTTAAAGGACTAACACCACAGATATGTGCAACACAGATGGATCATAAAAGAGTTCTGTGCAAATTCATGTGAGAGTGTGTCCACATATTAGACTTCACCAAAGTGATAAAAGTTTAGTTCCTTTGCAAACATGTAACAAAAACTTAAGGTTAAAAACCTGAAAAAATATGTGGCAAGTCAATGGAATTGCTTAACAGGATAAGAGCATGTCTTACCTGTGATGATGTAAAGGTTGCAGAGGCATGGGAGATGAGGGAGACTAGGAAATACTTTTGGCTTTAATCCTGTTAGTGTTCTCCAAATATTTATCATTCATCTAATCCATAAAAATGTTTAGCAACTACTAGTTTTGTTTATATTTATTTATAAAGTAATAAAATACAATCCACATATAAGGAAAGCTTAATTTTGTTCTTATTTTTTAGATAAAAATATAAATAGGCGTGCTGATAGTTTCCTCCCATGTCCTAAAGGACTGGCAGTATATGGCATAAACAATTATCTTGCACACTTCCTTTAGGCCATAGGTTCCCTGCTCCCCCGACTCCAAGTCATTGATGCGAATAGCAGAAGTTGATGGTGAACTGAAAATACACACCTGAATCCCTGTAACGTAATTCAGTTTTCATTGAGGACGCAATGCCACCAAAGTAGAGTGGAGACTGTGCTGGAGAGCAGTGTTAGAGGTAGATTGTCTACATTAGGGGGCAGCAGTGGAGATGTGGAAGAGGGAATTCACTAAGCAAAGGAAGACAGGAAGGGCTACTTCCAGAGGGCCTGTATAGGGGCCTTAGAAGGTCTACAAATTAGAACCAGGAGGTTGGGTGTTGGGGGAGAGGAGAGTGCAGAGTGACAATAAGACATATGCAGGCCATGCAGCTCTTGGAATGTCTTCATGTCATGGAAGTGAGCATGTCCAGTGGAAGGCTACAGAGATGATTCTGAAGCTTGGGAGAGACCTAAGGTCTGGAGTTCAAGACCAGCCTGCCCAACATGGTGAAACCCCGTCTCTACTAAAAATACAAAAAATAGCCATGCGTGGCAGTGGATGCCTGTAATCCCAGCTACTCGGAAGGCTGAGGCAGGAGAATCTCTTGAATCCAGGAGGTGGAGGTTGCAGTGAACCAAGATCGTGCCACTGAACTCCAGCCTGGGTGACAGGGTGAAACTCCATCTCAAAAAAATATACATGTCAGAGAAGAGAAAACCAGCATCCCAAAATTAAATGTTAATATTTGCCTAACTGTGAAAACAAATGAAAACAAAACAAATACTCTGTGAACACTACTAGAAAACAAAATAGGCCAGGTGTGGTGGCTCATGCCTGTAATCCCAGCACTTTGGTAGGCCAAGGCGGGAGGATCGTGAGGTCAGGAGTTCAAGACCAGCCTGGTCAACATGGTGAAACCCCTTCTTTACTAAAAATACAAAAATTAGCTAGGCGTGGTGGCAGGTGCCTGTAATCCCAGCTACTTGGGAGGCTGAGACAGGAGAATCACTTGAAAATCCAGGAGGCAGATGTTGCAGTGAGCCAAGATCACACCACTGTACTCCAGCCTGGGCAAAAAGAGTGAAACTCTGTCAAAAAAAAAAAAAAAAAAAAAAAAAAAAAAAAAAAAAAAAAAAAGAAAAGAAAGAAAGAAAGAAAACAAAATGGATGTAAAATGCAGAATTGCACAAATATAAATGTATAAAATTGCACAAATTATCACAAAATAAAAACTGGAAGAAGAGATAATAAAAGAATAATTTGTAAAATATAAATAAACCTAGGAGATAAATTCCATTCTAAAATGAATTCCAGAAGAAAAAAAAGCTAAAGAGAGACTTTTTTGGAGGGGAAATGAGGGCAATCAAGAGCATTATGTACATTATAGTCCATTTATGCCTGAGGTTACAATTTTTAAAATTTTTGCAATCAGACCTTGAAATGACCTTAAGTAGTAGGATATAAATAACTCCCACATGCTTAGCGTTCCAATAATGGAACACTAGGCATAAATGGGTTAAGGAATTCAGAACACCAAGCACATACCCAGGACAGAAGAAGCTTGGCAAAGACCTGAAAAGACCCTAAGGTTTTACTTCTGGCTAATCTCTATGCTCAGTTCAAGCAGGCAGTAAAGACTAAGATGAAGTTCTAAGTGGACCAGGCTAAGTGCTTAAAAGTGCCCCAGGACAGAGACAATTTGCAAATAACAAGAAAGGGGTTTTGCTGTTTTTTTTAGTTTTTTTTTTTTTCTTTTTCTTTTTCTTTTCTGTTTGGTGGTGGTTGTTTGAAACCTGGCCTTCCAGGAAAAATGCCTCTTAAAACACTACCTGAACACAAGCTAAAGAGAGAGAATTCAGTGACCACACATAAGACTGCAAAAAAAAGTTTGAAAAATTCATAAAAACAAATGGATACTGAAGACTTCAGTAATTAAGAACAGCAAAGTCTAGAGAAGAATGAGAAAGTGATTTCTAAAGTTACCAAATTATAATATTAAAATACCCAGTTTCAACAGGAACAAGAAAATCACAAAGCATACAAAGAAACTGGAAGTGTTGTCCAATCAAAGGAAAAATACAAATTGACAGATATATCCTGGAGGCAAACCAAACATAACACTTCTTAAACAAAGACTTTAAATCAACTGTCTTAAATATGCTCAAAAGCTAAAAGAAAACATACGAGCACCAGAGAGAACCACAAAACAACTTACAAACCAAATACCAATAGATTGAAATTATTAAAAAGCACCAAATAGACACTCTAAAACTAAAAAGTACCATAATTGAAATAATGAATTCACCAGAAGAGTTCAACAGCAGATTTGGGAATGCCAAAAAGAATCTGTGAATTTAAGTATAAGACTATTGAAATTATCAAGTTTGAGAAGCAAAGCAAAAAAGAATTAAGAAAAATAAACGGAACCCAAAGGACCTATGAGACAGCATCAAGCTGACCAGCACAAACATTATGAGAAATGTAGAAGAATACAAGAGAGACAAGGAAATAGAGTATTTGCAGAAAAGCCAAAACTTAAACTTCCTAAATTTGGTGAAAGACACAAAGCTACACATCCAGGAAGCACAATAAACTCAAAATAAACTCAAATACATCCACCAAGACATGTTATAAGCAAACAGTCAGAAAAAAAAAAAAAATGACAGAGAATCAAATGCAAAGGGGGAGCAATTTGTCATATACAAAAGAACCTCAAAAAGATCATCAGCAGAAACCTTGGAGATTAGAAGGCACTGGATTGATATATTCAAAGTGCTGAAAAAAAAAGCTGTCAGCTGAGAATTCTATGCCTGGCAAACATGCCTGTCAATAATGAGGACATTCCCAGATGAACACAAGCTAAGGGAGTATGTTTTTACTAGATCTACTCTGCAAGGAATGCTAAAGGGAATCCTTTGGGTTGAAATGTGATGCACGACAAACAAGGGAACTGTTAAAAGATTATAAGCCAAGTTTTCATCTGCATTTGGTCTTAAAAGAGAAATTAGGATTAAATAAATAAGAAAAATGGCAGAGATTCGCAGAGTGGATAAATTTCTTCAAATAATACATACAAAAATGTAATTACAATGAATAAGATCGAGTATTTGACGTACAACAGGGTGACTATAGTCGACAATTTTTTTTTATTATACTTTAAGTTCTGGGGTACACTTACAGAACATGCAGGTTTGTTACATAGGTATACATGTGCCATAGTGGTTTGCTGCACCCATCAACCCATCATCTACATAAGGTATTTCTCCTAATGCTATCTCTCCCCTACTCCACCACCCTATGACAGGCCCTGGTGTGAGATGTTCCCCTCCCTGTGTCCATGTGTTCTCATTGTCCAACTCCCACTTATGAGTGAGAACATGCAATGTTTGGTTTTCTGTTCTTGTGTTAGTTTGCTGAGAATGATGGTTTCCAGCTTCATCCACGTCCCGGCAAAGGACATGAACTCATCCTTTTTTATGGCTGCATAGTATTCCATGGTGCATATGTACCACATTTTCTTTATCCAGTCTATCATTGATGGGCATTTACGTTCGTTCCAAGTCTTTCCTATTGTGAATAGTGCCACAAAAAAACACACATATGCAAGTGTCCGTATAGTAGAATGATTTATAATCCTTTGGGTATATACCTAGTAATGGGATTGCTAGGTCAAATGGTATTTCTGGTTCTAGATCCTTGAGGAATCACCACACTGTCTTCCACGATGGTTGAACTAATTTACACTCCCAACAACAGTATAAAATCATTCCTATTTCTCCACATCCTCTCCAGCATCTGTTGTTTCCTGACTTTTTAATGCTCGCCATTCTAAATGGTATGAGGTGGTATCTCACTGTGGTTTTGATTTGCATTTTTCTAATCACCAGTGATGATGAGCTTTTTTTCATGTATGTTGGCTGCATAAATGTCTTCTTTTGAGAAGTGTCTGTTCATATCCTTCACCCACTTTTTGATGGGGTTGTTTTTTTCTTGTAAATCTGTTTAAGTCCTTTGTAGATTCTGGATATTAACCCTACGTCAGATGGACAGATTGCAAAAATTTTCTCTCATTCTGTAGGTTGCCTGTTCACTCTGATGATAGTTTCTTTTGCTGTGCAGAAGCTCTTTAATTAGATTCCATTTGTCAATTTTGGCTCTTGTTGCCATTGCTTTTGGTGTTTTAGTCATGAAGTCTTTGCCCACGCCTATGTCCTGAATGGCATTGCCTAGGTTTTCTTCTAGAGTTTTTACAGTTTTAGGTCTTACATTTAAGTCTTTAATCCATCTTGAGTTAATTTTTGTATAAGGTGTAAGGAAAGGGTCCAGTTTCAGTTTTCTGCATATGGCTAGCCAGTTTTCCCAACATCATTTATTAAATAGGGAATCCATTTCCCATTGCTTGTTTTTGTCAGGTCTGTCAAAGATCAGATGGTTGTAGACATGTGGTGTTATTTCTGAGGCCTCTGTTCTGTTCCATTGATCTATATATCTGTTTTGGTACCAGTATCATGCTGCTTTGGTTACTGTAGCATTGTAGTTTGAAGTCAGGTAGTGTGATGCCTCCAGCTTTGTTCTTTTTGCTTAGAATTGTCTTGGCTATCTGGGCTCTTTTTTGGTTCCATATGAAATTTAAAGTAGTTTTTTCTAATTCTGTGAAGATTGTTAATGGTAACTTGATGGGGATAGCATTGAACCTATAAATTACTCTGCAGTATGCCCATTTTCACAATACTGATTCTTCCTATCCATAAGCATGGAATGTTTTTCTATTTGTTTGTGTCCTCTCTTATTTCCTTGAGCAGTGGTTTGTAGTTCTCCTTGAAGAGGTCCTTCACATCCCATGTAAGTTGTATTCCTAGGTATTTAATTTTGTTTGTAGAAATTGTGAATGGGAGTTCACTCATGATTTGGCTGTTTGTCTATTATTGGTGTATAGGAATGGTTGTGATTTTTGCACAATGATTTTGTATCCTGAGACATTTCTGAAGTTGCTTATCAGCTTTAGGAGATTTTGGGCTGACACGATGGAGTTTTCTAAATATACAATCATGTCATCTGCAAACAGAGACAATTTGACTTCCTCTTTTCCCATATGAATACCCTTTATTTCTTTCTCTTGCCTGAATGCCTTGGCCAGAACTTCCAATATTATGTTGAATAGGAGTAGTAAGAGAGGGCATCCTTGTCTTGTGCTGGTTTTCAAAGGGAATGCTTCCAGTTTTTGCCCATTCAGCATATTGGCTGTGGGTTTGTCATAAATAGCTCTTATTATTTTGAGATACATTCCATCAATACCTAGTTTATTGAGAGTTTTTAGCATGAAGAGGTGTTTAATTTTGTCAAAGGCGTTTTCTGCACCTATTGAGATAATCACGTGGTTTTTTTCATTGGTTCTGTGTATGTGATGGATTATGTTTATTGATTTGCCTATATTGAACCAGCCCTGCATCCCAGGGATGAAGCCGACTTGATTGTGGTGGATAAGCTTTTTGATGTGCTGCTGGATTTGGTTTGACAGTATTTTTTTGAGGATTTTTGCATAGATGTTCATCAGGGATATTGGCCTGAAATTTTCTTTTTTTGTTGTGTCCCTCCAAGGTTTTGGTATCAGGATGATGTTGGCCTCATAAAATGAGTTAGAGTGGATTCTCTCTTTTTCTATTACTTGGAATAGTTTCAGAGGAATGGTATCTTCTCCTCTTTGTACCTCTGGTAGTATCTGGCTGTGAATCCGTCTGGTCCTAGACCTTTTTTTGGTTGGTAGGCTATTATTTCCTCAATTTCAGAACTTGTTATTGGTCTATTCAGGGATTTGACTTCTTCGTGCTTTAGACTTGGGAGGGTGTATGTGTCCAGGAATCTATCCATTTCTTCAGATTTTCCAGTTTATTTGCATAGAGGTGTTTATAGTATTATCTGATGGTAGTTTGTATTTCTGTGGGATCAGTAGTGACAGTCCCTTTATCATTTTTTATTGCATCTATTTGATTCTTCTCTCTTTTCTTCTTTATTCTTCTGGCTACTCTATTTCGTTGATCTTTTCAAAAAAAAACAGCTCCTGGATTCATTGATTTTTTGAAGGGTTTTTTGTATCTCTATCTCCATCAGTTCTGCTCTGATCTTAGTTATTTCTTATCTTCTGCCAGCTTTTGAATTTGTTTGCTCTTGCTTCTCTAGTTCTTTTAATTGTGATGTTAGGGTGTCTATTTTACGTCTTTCCTCCTTTCTGTTGTGGACATTTAGTGCTACAAATTTCCCTCTAGACACTACTTTAAATGTGTCCCAGAGATTCTGGTATGTTATGTCTTTGTTCTCATTGGTTTTAAATAACTTCTTTATTTCTGCCTTAATTTTGTTATTTACCCAGCAGTCATTCAGGAGCAGGTTGTTCAGTTTTCATGTAATTGTGCAGTTTTGAGTGAGTTTCCTAATCCTGATATCTAATTTCATTGCACTGTGTTCTGAGAGATTGTTATGATTTCCATTCTTTTGCATTTGCTGAGGAGTGTTTTACTTCCAATTATGTGGTCAATTTTAGAATAAATGTGTTGTGGTGCTGAGAAGAATACATATTCTGTTGATTTGGGTGGGAGAGTTCTTTAGATGTCTATTAGGTCTGCTTGGTCCAGAGCTGAGTTAAAGTTCTGAATAACCTTGTTAATTTTCTGTCTTGTTGAACTAATATTGACAGTGGGGTGTTAAAGTCTCCCACTATTATTGTGTGGGAGTCTAAGTGTCTTTGTAGGTCTCTAAGAACTTGCTTTATGAATCTGGGTGCTCCTGTATTGAGTGCATATATATTTAGGATAGTTAGCTCTTCTTGTTGTATTGATCTCTTTACCATTATGTAATGCTCTTGTCTCTTTTGATCTTCATTGGTTTAAAGCCTGTTTTATCAGAGACTAAGATTGTAACCCCTGCTTTTTTAGCTTTCCGTATGCTTGGTAAATATTCCTCCATCCCTTTTTTTTGATGTGTGTCTTTGCACATGAGATGGGTCTCCTGAATACAGCACACTGATGGGTGTTGACTCTTTATCCAATTTGCCAGTCTGTGTCTTTTAATTGGGGCATTTAGCCCGTTTACATTTAAGGTTAATATTGTTATATGTGAATTTGATCCTGTCATTATGATGCTAGCTGGTTATTTTGCCCATTAGTTGATGCAGTTTTTTCATAGTGTCAATGGTCTTTATAATTTGGTATGTTGTTGCAGTGGCTGGTACTGGTTGTTCCTTTCCATGTTTAGTGCTTCCTTCAGGAACTCTTGTAAGGCAGGCCTGGTGGTGACAAAATCTCTCAGAATTTGCTTGTCTGTAAAGGATTTTATTTCCCCTTCACTTATGAAGCTTAGTTTGGCTGGATATGAAATTCTGGGTTGAAAATTCTTTTCTTTAAGAATGTTGAATATTGGCACCCACTCTCTTCTGGCTTTTAGGGTTTCTGCAGGGAGATCTGCTGTTAGTCTGATGGGCTTCCCTTTTTTGTGGGTGAACTGACCTTACTCTCTCGCTGCTCTTAAAATTTTTTCCTTCATTTCAACCTTGCTGAGTCTGATGATTATGTGTCTTGGGGTTGCTCTTTTTAAGGAGTATCTTTGTGGTATTCTCTGTATTTCCTGAATTTGAATGTTGGCCTCTCTTGCTAGGTTGGGAAAGTTCTCCTGGATAATATCCTTCAGAGTGTTTTTCAACTTGTTTCCATTCTCCTCGTCACTTTCAGGTACACCAATCAAACATAGATTTGGTCTTTTCACATAGCCCCGTATTTCTTGGAAGCTTTGGTCATTCCTTTTCGTTCTTTTTTCTGTAATCTTGTCTTCTCACTTTATTTCATTAATCTGATCTTAAATCTCTTATATCCTTTCTTCCGCTTGATCGAGTCAGCTATTGATACTTGTGTATGCTTCATGAAGTTCTCGTGCTGTGTTTTTCAGCTCCATCAGGTGATTTATGTTCTTCTCTAAACAAGTTATTCTAGTTAGCAATACATCTAACCTTTTTTCAATGTTCTTAGCTTCCTTGCATTGGGATAGAACATGCTCCTTTAGCATAGAGTAGTTAGTTATTATTACCCACCTTCTGAAGCCTACTTCTGTCAATTTGTCAAACTCATTCTCCATCAAGTTTTGTTCCCTTGCTGGCAAGGAGTTGTGATCCTTTGGAGGAGAAGAGGCATTCTGGTTTTTGGAATTTTCAGTCTTTTGCACTGGTTTCTCCCCATCTTCATGGATTTATTTACCTTTGGTGTTTGATGTTGGTGACCTTCAGATGGGGTCTCTGAGTGGATGTCCTTTTTGTTGATGTTGATGTTATTCCTTTTTGTTAGTTTTCCTTCTAACAGTCAGGCCCCTCTGCTGCAGGTCTGCTGGAGTTTGCTGGAGGTCCACTCCAGACCCTGTTTGCCTGGGTATCACCAGTGGAGGCTGCCGAATAGCAAAGATTGCTGCCTATTCCTTCCTCTAGAAGCTTTGTCCCAGAGGGGCACCTGCCAGAGGCCAGCTGGAGCTCTCCTGTATGAGGTGTCTGTCGGCCCCTACTGGAAGGTGTCTCCCAGTCAGGAGACATGGGGGTCAGTGACCCACTTGAGGAGGCAGTCTGACCTTTAGCAGAGCTTGAACGCTGTGCTGGGAGATCTGCTGCTCTCTTCAGAGCTGTCAGGAAGGAACCTTTAAGTCTGCTGAAACTGTGCCCACAGCTGCCCTTTCCCCCAGGTGCTCTATCCCAAGGAGATGGGGGGGGGGGTTTATCTATAAGCCCCTGACTGGGGATGCTGCCTTTTTTGTCAGAGATGCCCTGCCCAGAGAGGAAGAATCTAGAGAGGCAGTCTCAGCCTTGCTGAGCTGTGATGCGTTCCACCCAGTTTGATCTTCCAGGCAGCTTTGTTTACACTGAGGGTAAAACTGCCTACTCAAGCCTCAGCAATGGCAGACGCCCCTCCTCCCATCAGGTTTGAGTATCCCAGGTTGAGCTCAGACTGCTAGGCTGGCAGTGAGAATTTCAAGCCAGTGGATCTTAGCTTGCTGGGCTCCGTGGGGGTAGGACCTGCCGAGCCAGGCCACTGGCTCCCTGGCTTCAGCCCCCTTTCCAGGGGAGCGAATGGTTCTGTCTCACTGGTGTTCCAGGCACCACTAGGGTATGAAAAAAAAACTCCTGCAGCTAGCTTGGTGTCTGCCCAAATGGCTGCCCAGTTTTGTGCCTGAAACCCAGGCCCTGGTGGCATAGGCACCAGAGGGAATCTCCTGGTCTGCAGGTTGTGAAGACTGTGTGAAAGTGCAGTATCTGGGCCAGAGTGCACCATTTCTCACGGCTCAGTCCCTAATGTCTTTCCTTGGCTAGGAGAGGGAGTTCCCAGACCCGTTGCACTTCCTGGGTGAGACGACGCCCCATCCTGCTTCGGCTCACCCTCCATGGGCGGCACTGACTGTCCCACCAGTCCCAGTGAGACGACCCATGTACCATCCTGCTTCGGCTCACCC
Source organism: Hylobates moloch (assembly GCF_009828535.3). Lineage (NCBI taxonomy): Eukaryota > Metazoa > Chordata > Mammalia > Primates > Hylobatidae > Hylobates > Hylobates moloch. The sequence continues at coordinate 87,695,352 of NW_026652278.1, forward strand.
TCCATGGGCGGCACTGACTGTCCCACCAGTCCCAGTGAGACGACCCATGTACCTCAGTTGAAAATGTAGAAATCACCCGCATTCTGCGTCAATCTCTCTGGGAGCTGCAGACCAGAGCTGTTCCTATTCAGCCATCTTGCCAGCAAATCCCAACAATAATTTATTGTACATTTAAAAATAATTAAGAGTATAATTTGATTGTAACACAAAGAAAGGATAAGTGCTGGAGGTGATGGACACCCCACTCACTCTGATGTGATTTTACACATTGTAGGCCTATATCGAGATATTTTATCTCATGTATATAAATCACATAAATATATATACTCACTATGTATCCATAAAAATTAAAAACAGAAAATAAGGGGAACAAAATAAAAAGATCTAACCATAAGCTGTCTCCAAGAAACTCATTGTAGATCCAAAGCCAGTAAGCTGAATGTGAAAGGACGAAGAAAGATATTTATGCAAATAATAACCAAAAGAGTGCTGGGTAGCTACACTGATACCACAAAAACAAAAAACAACAACAACAAAAAAAGCAGACTTTAAGTAAAAAACTGTTACAAGAGACAAAGGACATTATACAACTGGAAAAGTGTTAATAAAAAAATCAATTGCAAACATATGTGGATCAAAGAAAATAGAACCAAATACATAAAGCAAACATTGACAGATTTAAATGAAGAAATGCAGAGTTTGGTAATAATAGTTGGACACTTCATTACTCTGCTTTCATTAATGGATAGAATATCCAGACAGAAGATCAGTAAGAAAACAGAGTATTTGAATAATGGTATAAACCAAGTAGGCCTAAGATAAGTATGTGGAATACTCCACCTACCAATAGCAGAATATACATTATTCTCAAGTGCACAAGAAACAGTCTACAAGGAAGCCCACATATTAGGGCACAAAATAAATCTCAGTAAATTTCAAAAGACTGAAATAATAAAAAAAAATATTTTCTGACCATAATAGGATAAAGCTAGAAATCAGTAACAGAAAAATTTTTTTAAAGTGGATATTAACGTTTAATGGATCACATAGGAAACCACAAAGGAAATTTAAAAATACTTAGAAATGGGTGAAAAGGTAAAGAGACTGTATCACAACTTATGGGTGCAGCCAAGAGTATGCCTATAGGGAGATTTATAGCAATAAATGCCTATTTTCAAAAAGAAAGAAATCAATAACTTTACACCTTCAGCAACTAGCAAAGAAGGATCAAACTAAACCCAAAGCTAGCAGAAGGAAGGATATAATACATATTAGAGCAAAGATAAGTGAACAGAAAATAGAAAACTACAGAGAACCAAAAAATCCAAAATCTGATTCCTTAAATAGAACAAAATTCATAAGCTTTTAGCTAGATTGACTAAAGAAAAAAAATGCAAAGAACTAAAATCAGAAATGAAAGTGACATTACAAAAAAAATGGGTTATAAGAGAATACTATGAACAACGGTACACTAATAAATTAAGTAACTCAATGAAATAGACACATTTCCTAGAAGGACACACATTCCTAAAACTGACTCAAGAAGAAATAGAAAATCTCAACGTACTTATAACAAGTAAAGAGATGTATCAGTAATTTCTTAAAAAACTGCCCAAGGGAAAAAAATCCAGGGTAAGATGGCTTCACTGGTCAATTCTATCAAATTAAAGAAATAATACTAATCTTCCTCAAACATTTCCAAAAATTAGAAGGGAATGCTTCCTAACTAATTCTCATGAGTTTTATAATGCTGGCTAGCATTATCTTGATACCAAAGCCAAAAAAAGACTTCACAGGAAAATAAAATTACAGGCTAATATCTCTTATGAATACAGATGCAAAAAATTATCAATAAAATACTAGCAAACCAAATTTGGCAGCATATTAAAAACATTACATACTATGACCAAGTTGGATCTATTCCAGGAATGCAAGAGTGGTTCGATATAAGAAAATTAATCAGTGTAAGACACCACATTAATAAAACAAATGAATAAACACGTGATCATATTAATGATGCAGAAAAAAATACAAAACCCAATACCATTCAAGGATAACAAAACTCAGAAAACAGAGGAATGGAGGCAAAGTTCCTCAACATAATAAAGTGCATATATAAAAAACTCACAGGTAACATACTCCATAGTGAAAGACTGAAACATCCCCCACTAAGATCATGAACAGGCAAAGGATAGTGCTTTCACCACTGCAATTCAACACTGTATTAAAATTTCTAACCAGAGCAAATAGGCAAGAAAAAGAAATAAAAGACATTCAAATTGAAAGGCAGAAGTAAAACTACTCTATTTGCAGATAACATTATTTAGCAAATAATCCACAAAAAATCTACGAGCTAACAAATGGTTTTGGCGAAGTTGCAGAGTACAAAATAAACACATAACAATTAGGTTTTTAAAAAAAAAAATACTCCAACAATGAACCATCCAAAAGGAAATTCAGAAAATAATCCCATTTATGATAGTATCCAGTAGAATAAAATACTTAGTGTTATGGTCTGAATGTCTGTGCCCTTCACAACTTCATATGTTGAAATCTAATACCATTGCAATAGTATGAAGAGGCATGGCCTTTAGGAGGTGATTAGGAAGCTCTGCCTTCCTTCATGAATTAGATAAGTGTCTTTATAACTTAATGGACAAAGTAGTGGCTTGACAACCTGGAGAGACAGGTTTAGATACTGTGCTGCCAATAAGCGGAAATTTTATTTTTGACAAGCTTACATAAAGTAATAATGTTTTTCCAAAAATGAGACTTAGTCAAATGGCCCCTTTTAACTTCTAAAATGTTTTAATACATCAAATCTGATTTGAATATTTAATATAGCAAGTATGGCTAATTCCAGAAAGATGGTGATCTAAGGGATCAAATCAGAGCTCAGGAGACAGGTAGCACTGGCAGGTTTAAGAGATTAGATACAGGCCGGGCGCAGTGGCTCATGCCTGTAATCCCAACAATTTGGGAGGCCAAGGAGGGCAGATCACCTAAGGTTGGGGGTTCGAGACCAGCCTGATCAACATGGAGAAACCCCGTCTCTACTAAAAATACAAAATTATCCAGGCGTGGTGGCACATGCCTCTAATCCCAGCTACTTCGGAGGCTGAGGTAGGAGAATCACTTGAACCCAGAAGGCAGAGGTTGCAGTGAGCCGAGATCATGCCATTGCACTCTGGCCTGGGAACCTGGAGAAACTCCAGATGGAGTGAAACTCCATCTCAAAAAAAAAAAAAAAAAAAAAAAAAAAAAAAAAGATTGGATACAAACAGGGAGAAGGAGCAAATAAATATTGTGGATAATGGTATAGCCTGGTTTCTCACTGTTGGAGAAAGAAGTCACAAAGATGGAAAACAGAAAGGCTATGGGGTTAAGGTTGAAACTGGGAAATGTCTATGTAAACTCATTGTTTAAAAAATATGTATAGACAGACCAATACAAAAATAAGTGTACACATGTGTATTTCTGTGTGTGTGTATGTATACATACCTACATTTATTTCCTAACTCTGTCAATTGAGAGGGTCTGAGGCAGTGACAACCTCTAGCAATGAGCACCCAGATCTTGGTTTTTAAATTCCATCCTCCACTAGAAAGAACAATATCCTTTGGAGAAATGGCTGATGGCAGAGGTAGTGCAGGAAAAGGACAAGATGGGCTAGGCACATCTGTTCTGCCACAGAGTAATTACTCAAAAACTGATGTGGGAAGCAGGCTGAAAATGGAATAGGTAACTCCAAAATTCCATCCCAAACTAAAGCAACAATTAAGCTGGAAAAGCAAAAAAACCCCTCTCAGCATCAAGCTTTTCAGAATTCTCCAATCTAATTAAAAACCTAGTACACCCAGAACATTCCTGATGTGGCCTGCTGATGCCTGTGCCAAAGTGGACAGTATGCACCTTGTTTTCAGAGAACTGTAGTTGTGTATTTTGATCTGTCTATGCGGGCTCTCTGAAGAAATGGCTCACAGGCTTGTCTTTGTTTTGCCTGCCTTGGAACTTTCTCAGGGCTAGTCTTCCAGAAAGTGCTAGTTGAAAGCATTTAAAGGCAATTATCTGACCTCAGCAGCCAGATGAGAAAAGCAGCAGAAGGACTGATAAAACTGGGAATGGAAAAACTGGGAAGGAAATACATGGGGGCCAGGGGTGGGGATAAGGGGTTTGAAAAGCTCTTGCATAAACCAGGGAATTGAGGTCATGTGCAAGGCCAGGGCAATATGCATGCTCATAAAAAACCTGAGAGGAACCTAAGCTTTCAGTCTGGTTGACCTTCAGGCTCAGTGTGAGCAGGAAGTAAAATTTTACACAGAGATGTAAATGGCCTGGCAAACCATTACAGGAGCGCCCTAAAACAGGGCCAATATGCAAAGACCAGAAGAGTTTTTTGTTTTGTTTTGGCTTTGGGCATTTAAAGAAATCTCTGTCGGATCACAAACTGACCACTAAACTAACAGAACAGAGGTTTCAGTGACCATGTACAACAAAGAACTTTACAAAAATAGTTTAGAAAAGTCACGAAATAAACAAATGATGTAAAATAAACAGCAACAACAAATTCTGGGGAAAAGAATCTGATTTCCAGAATTAACACATTTTAATATTCAAAATGTTCAGTTTTCAATAAAAAATTATGAGGAATGCAAAGAAGATAATATGACCCACAGACACACAGAAAAAAGAAATGAATAAAATCTGTCTTCAAAGACACCTTTGTAATTGGTCTTACTAGATAAAGAATTTAAATCAACTGTTCTAAATGTGCGCGAAGAGCTAAATGAAACCAGATAAAGAACTAACAGAAACCAGGTGAACGATGCCATGCCAAATACAAAATATTAATATACAGAACAAAATTACAAAAATGTAATTAGGACTGTCTGGAGCTGACAAGTATAACAACTAATTTTTTTTTAAATCAGCGAAAGGATTTAATAACAGATTGGAGCTCAAAGAGAACAAAGAATCAGCAAAATTGAAGACACTGATGGAGATTACTCATTCTGTGGAGCAGAGGAAAAGAATGGTGAAAAATGGACAATGCCTAAGAGATCCATGAGACAACATCAAGCATACCAACAAGTTAATAATAAGAGCTGCTGACGAAGAAGAGAAAAGGGAACCAAAAAATATCTGAAGAAATAATGTCTGAAGACCTTCCAAACTGATGAAAAACATGAATCTCTATGTCCAAGACTCTCAAGAAACTATAATTAGGATAAGCTCAAAGAATTTCAAACTGAGAGAAATAATAAATTGTCACAAGACAAAGAATCTTGAAAGTAGCAAGAGATAAGGGACTAACCGTGTACAAAGGATCTGAAATAAGAGTAACAGCCAGCCTTTTATTAGAAATCATGAAGGCCAGAGGCAGTAGAATAATGGCACCTTTCAAGTGCCAAAAAAAAAAATAATAAAATATAAAATAAATAAATAAATTAATTAATTAAAATAAAATAAAAAATTCTACATTTGGCAAAACTGCCTTTCAAAAATGAAGGGGAAATTAAAACATTCCTAGATCAACAGAACCTGAGAGAATTTATTAGTACTAGATCTCCTACAAGAAATGCAAAAGGAAGTCCTTAAGGTTGAAACAAAAGGACATTAGACAGTAACTCCAATCCAAACAAAAAATTCAAATGGTAAAAGTAACTACTGTAAGTAAATGCAAAAGTCAGTCTTATTGTATTCTTGGCTTTTATGTTCCCTCTTTTTTCTATATGATTTAAAAGACAAATACATAAAACAATTATAAATCTACGGTAATGTGCACACAATTTATGAAGGCATAAAATGTGACAATAAGAAGACAAAGGACAGAAAAGCTGTATAGGAGCAGAGTTTTTATATAATATTAAGGCTTAGTTAGTATTAATGCAAGCTAGATTGTTATAAATTCAAGATGTTAATTGCAATTCCAAGTATTAACACTAGGTAAATAATGACTACAAAGAAATACAAAAGGAATTAAAATGGCACATTAGAAAAAAACAAACACAAAAGAAGAACTGAAAACAAAACACAAAACTGAAAAACACAGAAAAACAAAACAAAAAAGATGTAATACGTATGAAAACAAATAGCAAAATGGCATAAGTCCTTTATCAATTTATCATTTACTCTAAATGTAAATAAACTAAACTCCCACCTAAAAGACAGAAATTGGCAAAATAGGCTGGGCATGGTGGCTCACACCTGTAATCCCAGCACTTTGGGAGGCTGTGGCGGGTGGGTCACGAGGTCAGGAGTTTGAGACCAGCCTGGCCAATACGGTGAAACCCTGTCTCTACTAAAAAAAAAAAAAAAAAAAAAAAAAATTAGCCAGGTGTAGTGGTGTGCACCTGTAATCCCAGCTACTCGGGAGGCTGAGGCAGAACTGCTTGAACCCTGGAGGCGGAGGTTGCAGAGAGTCAAGATCGCACCACTGCACTCCAGCCTGGGCAACACAGTAAGACTCTGTCTCAAAAAAAATAAAATAAAATAAAATAAAATAAAATAAAAAGAAATTGGCAAAATAAATACAAATATATGATCCAGGTATATATTGTCTACAAGACACTCTCTTTAGATACAAACACACAACACAATAGGTTGAAACTGAAATGACAGAAGAGGATAGTAACCTAAAGAATACCAGCGTGGCTATATTGAAATAAAAAAGACTTTAAATTAAAAATTGTTACAAGAGGAAAACACTACATATTGATTAAAAAAAAAAAGGTCAGTTTACAAAGGAGACATAGTAACAGAAATAGAAATAAATCATCCTGAAGTTTACATGGAATTTCAAGGGATCTCAACTAGCCAAAATAATCTTGAAAACCCATGCATGTGTGGTAAAATGATTTTCAACAAAGTTTTCAAGAACAGTCAATAGGGAAAGGGCAATTTTTCTAACAAATAGTGTTGATAAAACTGGATAGCCACATGCAAAACAAAACTACAAAAAAAAATTAACTCAAAATGAATCAAAGACCTAAATCTAAGAACTAAAGTTACAAAACTCACGGCAGAACACATAGGAGAATGGATTCGTGTGGCAATGTTTTATTGGATATAATACCAAAAGCCACAGGCAACAGAAGTAAAAATAAATTGGACTACATCAAACTTAAAAATTGTGCATCAAAGGACACAGTTAACTGAATGAAAAGACAACCAACACAACAAGAGGAAACATTTGCAATTCATGTATCTGATGACAAATTACTATAAAAAATATATAAAGAACCCCTAGAACTCAAAACAAACAAAATAACCTGATTCAAAGATGGAAAAGGGACTTGAACAGACATTTCTCCATAAAAGATACATAAATGGTCAGCAAGCTTGTGAAAATATGCTCAACATCACTAATCATTAGGGAAATATAAATCAAAACCACAATGAAAAATTACCATACACCCATTACAATGGCTGCTATCAAAACAACAAAAGAAAATAACGAGTGTTGGCAAGGATATGGAGAAATCAGAATCCTGTACACTGAGGATGGGACTGTAAAATGGTGCACCTCCTGTAGAAAACAGGTCGGTGTTTCCTCAAGAAATTAAAAATAGAATTACCATAGGTTCCAGCCATACCACTTCTGAGTATATAACCAAAAGAACTGAAAGAAGGATCTCAAAGAATAGTTGTACCCCATGTTCACAGTAGCATTATTCACAACAGTTAAAAGGAGAAAGGAACCCAAATGTCCACTGACAGATGAATGAATAAACAAAACATCGGTACAATGAAATATCATTCAACATTAGAAAGGAGATAAATTCTGACACCTGCTACAACACTGAGGAAGCTTGAGGACACTATGCTAGGTGAAATAAGCCAGTCACAATAAGACAAATACTGTATGATTTCACTTATATGAGATATAGGAAAAACAGTGAAACTCATAGAAACAGAAAGTAGGATGGTGGTCGCCAGGGGCAAGGAGGAGGGGAAAATGGGGAGTTATTGTTTAATGGGTAGAGAATTTCATGTTCCCAAGATGAAAAAGTTGTGGTGATCAGATGTACAATATAAATATACTTAACACTGCTTCTGAACTGTACATCCAAAAATGGTTAAGACTGCTAAAACAAAAAACTAACAATAAATAAAGATGCCTGCTTTGGCCACATATATTCAACATTGTACTAAAAATTCCAGCCAGAGCAATTAGGCTAAGTAAATAAATAAATAAACCCAAACTGGAAAGAAAGAAATAAAATAGTTTTGTTTGCAGATGACATGATCTTATATGCAGAAAATACTAAAGAATCCACAAAGAAACTACTAGAAGTAGGAAACAAATTCAGCAAAATTACAAGATACAAGATCAACACTCAAAAATTAGTTGTGTACTCATTACAATGAGCAGCCAAAAAGCAAATTAACAATTCCACTTACAATAGCATTTAAACAAAAGAAATTTTAGGCTTGTGGGACATTACAGTCTCTACTGCAACTAGTCAACTCTGCCCTCATAGTGTGAAAGTACCCACAGACTATACATAAATACATGAGTATGGCTGAGTCCCAATAAAACTTTATAGAAAGTTTTATCTTCAGACACTGAAGTCTGAATTTCATATAATTTACAATAGCATTTAAATGAAAAACTATTTAATAAATTTAAGCAAGGATATGCAACACTTGTACACTGAAAACTACAAAACATTAATGAAGGAAAGAAGACCTAGGGGAAAAAAAATCTTATGTTCATTGATTTTAAGATTTAATATTAAGATAACACTCCCCAAAGTGTTATCACTCACTCTAATACCTACCCAGTGCAATACTTATCAAAAACTCAACATACTCTTTTGCAGAAATAGAAAAGCTAACTAAAAATTCCTATGGATTGCAAAGCACCCTGCTGTGGAAAACTGTCAGTTTCACAATAAATTAAATGTAAAATTACCATATCACCCAGCAATTTCACTCCTAGGTATATACCCAAAACAACTGAAAGCATGTATTCAAACAAATATTTGTACGTGAATGTTCATAGGAGCACTATCCACAATAGTGAAACACAGGATGACCCTCAATGTCCATCAACAGATGAATGGATAAACAAAAGATGGTATATCCACATAATAGAATATTGTTCAGTCATAAAAAGGGACAAAGTACTGATATACAACTACAACATAAATGGGTCTTGAAAACATTATTCTAAGTGAGAGATCAGACACAAATTGTATGATTCCATTCATATGCCATATCCGAAATAGGCAAATCTATAAAGACAGAAAGGAGATTATTGGTTGCTAGGGGCTGGGAGCAGAGCGGGGAGAAGGGAGCAACTGCTTATTAAGTTACAATACCGCTTATTAAGGGTGCCGTGTTTCCTTTTGGTGTGATGAAAATATTCCAGAAATAAATGGTGGTTATGGTTGTACAACATTGTGAATGTACTAAAGTCATTGAATTCTATACTTTAAAATGGCTTATGAATTTCATATGATGTGTATTTTACCGTAATTTTTTTTTAGGTAGAATCCCTCGAAAGTTGTTGCAAATATTCCAGTTCTGCCCAGTTTCTAAGGCTGTCACAAAGCCTGCCACATCCTAACAACCCACAATCGCCCTAGCCTACCAGGGCTGTTTCTTTAAACAACCATGAGTCCTAATGCTACACAATTCATTGGAATTTTTTTTTTTTTTTTTTTTTTTTGAGATGGAGTCTCACTCTGTTGCTCAGGCTGGAGCGCAGTGGTGCAATCTCGGCTCACTGCAACCTCCGCCTCCCGGGTTTAAGTGATTCTCCTGCCTTAGCCTCCTGACTAGCTGGGATTACAGGCACACGCCACCATGCCCAGCTAATTTTTGTATTTTTAGTAGAGATAGGGTTTCACCATGTTGGTCAGACTGGTCTCGAACTCCTGACCTCATGATCCACTCGCCTCAGCCTTCCAAAGTGCTGGGATTACAGGCGTGAGCCAATGTGCCTGGCCTATTTGAATTTTTTAGTCATATACTTTCTTTTGCTATCTCTTAAGTTTTCCCCTGGACTGCACATGAATTATTCACTTTGTTGTACTACTTTTTTATGTAACTGCAAGACTGTCATAGGAAGTTTCACGTTACCTAATAAAGCCCACTGACAAACTGTTTTATGTTCCAGTTTCACAACTGTTAGATCACAAGATCTGCATTCACCTATATGACATTTTTGTCTTACTCTTCATGAACTCTTTATCAGAAATCAGCAAACATTTTCTGTAAAGGGTCACACAGTAAATATTTTAGGCTTGTGGGCCATTACAGTCTCTGCTGCAACCAGTCAACTCTGCCTTTGTAGTGTGAAAGTACCAACAGACAATACATAAATACGTGAGTATAGCTGAGTCCCAATAAAACTTTATAGACAATGAAGTCTGAATTTCATATAATTTCCAAGCAAAATAATACTCTTGGTTTTTTTCCCCCAGCCACCTAAAAATATAAAAACCATCCTTCATTTGTGGACCATAAAAAAACAGACAGCAGGCTGCATTTGACCCATGAACTGTAACGTGACCTCTCCTCTATATCTTCTGGGATGTTATTTCTACTTTCATATGAATCTATAGACATTTTTTAAACCTCAATAATTACTTTTAAGCAAAACTGTGAAAAAATAAACAACTTACCTGGGATGTGATCATCTTCCACTAGTGTTGGCAGAGCAGAGAAAACTGAGAGGGTGTAGCTGAGAAATAAGAAAAGATCATGAGAAATGTCACTTGCCTAAAAAGGTCCACTTCCCAGCTGGCAAAACATCTCTAAAAGGGAAATACTCACACGTCCATGCATGACTCTGGCATGGTTATGTACTGCTTGGACACATTAGTTTTCAAATGTAAAAACGTTTGGTTTTCTACTGACTTATAAACAACTTATGCTGTACTCTAACAGAGTATGCAAACCAATATATTAAACTAATTAAGCAAGTTAGGAAAAGCCAAAGAATGGAACCTAATACTTTCATTAAAACTAATGCTAAGCAAAAATACTCAGGTTTTAATCTTTATTATAAACCAGAGAATCCCAACAAGGTTTTGAAAAAAGTGATGCGGTATTTTTCAGCCCAGTTTTTTTTGTTTGCTTTTTTGAGACAGAGTCCTGCCCTGTCACCCAGGCTGGAGTGCAATGGCATGATCTTGGCTCACTGCAACCTCTGCCTCCTTGGTTCAGGTGATTCTCCTGCCTCAGCCTCCCAAGTAGCTGGGACTACAGGTGCGCACCACCACGTCTGGCTAATTGTTTGTATTTTTAGTAAAGACGGGGTTTCGCCATGTTGGCCAGGCTGGTCTCGAACTCCTAACCTCGTGATCTGCCGGCCTCCGCCTCCCAAAGTGCTGGGATTCCAGGCGTGAGCCACTGCGCCCGGCACAGCCCAGTTTTTTGGAAGGAAAATGAACTTGCTCTAACTTGGTTTCAGGTTCTCAAAACCATCTTTGGATTTTAAAAAGCAAACGGATTTTTACTAACTCTGTTGTCAATGCAGCAAACACCCGCCTGAGTCCTCAAGCGACTCAGTGTCTGTTCTTGACTCTGCCACAACAAAATGTGTCAATGTCATCAGTCACTTAACATGTTAAGCTCGTTTCCTGTCCACCCCACCCCATCCCATCTTTTAAATAATGCCGAAAGAGATAACTTACAGACCTTTCTTGCGGCTGCACCTCTGATTCTGTAAGATCAAGATAGGGGCATCCGTACGTCTCTAGTTGTGCTGCAGTGAGCCAGCAGCTCAGCATCTAGAAGGAGCGAGTAACGAATCCAGGCATGGAAGGTGCTGTCCTCTACTTGGCTGCTAAGCTCGTCCCTCCGCATGATGCCTTCACAACTCCCCAAGAAGCGGTGCTGTCTGCTCCTTCGGCCTTGCCCTCCTCTGCCGCCGCATATGAATGGGCACAAAGCTCCCACCATCACCCAGCCTGTGGGAGTCTGGACAGGACACAAATCGAGCCTCTTCTCCCACCCGTGCTCCAGATCTCTAACGAGGTCTCGGCCTAACTGGTCGGGTGTCCTCCTAGGAGGGCCCCTGCACCCTCAACCCCCCTTACCTGCTCACCCCACAACAGATGTTTTGCTCCAAGACAGCTGGGCCTAAGCCCTTCAGTTCGAATCCTCATCCAAGACTGAAAGCTCCTACATCTTCCTGTCACTTGAGCCACAAGCTGGACCGTCTGGAAATACCCACTGCTACTAGGGACACAGGCGAGGCTGGACAGTGCCGGAGGGGCCGGGGTGCCTCCCTCCACGTGCGCTGCCTCACAGGTCAGTGGAAACAAGAAATCCCCCAATCCACAGCCACGATGACTTCGAAATACTTCCTGAAGGCGTCAGGCCATGAAGCTGCGACCTGCGAGGACACAGCAAGCGGGGTGACGCTGGGCAGAGGCTGGGTGTGGACTCCGCGCCCGCAGGTTCCCTCCCCGCCCCGCAGGTGCTTCCCGCCACCCCGCTCGCCTCGGCGTCGCAGTGACAACGCGGCGATGCCGACCACAGGTGATTGGAAGGAGACAGCGAGATTCTGAGGGGAAAGAATAAGGAGAGAAGCACGCATCTTTTGGGCAAAAGGCCCATTTCCGCGCCGTCCTGCCGAGGCCTCCGGGCATCCTTCACCTCAGGGAGGAGAAAATCCAACCTCACTTGTCACAGGCGCGGGACCCGCGCGTTCCCTTCGGGAGCAGAAGAACCAGGCCAGGCGACAAAGCCGCTCCCTCTCTCACCTCCAGGCCAAGCGGAACCTCCAGTCCACCCTCGCTCCAGCCCTACCGTACTCTACCCTCCGCGTCCTCTGCCCCGACGCAGGCAGATGCCAGGAGCCCTCCCTACCAGGCTGCACCGGAGAAAAACAAACCTGGAGCCACACCGCGCACATGCGCAGAAGGCCCCAAGCGGCTAGCGCGACCGGCGCCAAAAAGTGCACACTACATTTCCCACAAGTCCTCGCGCCGCTCCCTTAGAAAGTGCACGCTACATTTCCCACAAGCCCTTGCGCCGCTCCCTGAGAAAGTGCAGACTACATTTCCCAGAAGCCGCCGCGCCGCTCGTTTCGAAATGGCCTGACGTTTCAGCTACATTGGGTAGTTAGTTCCCAGATGCACCCAGTGCAGTACTGCAGTTTTATTCGTTAGCTGAAATAAATTATGAGTACTTAAATTACACAGGTTTCTTATGAATTACATCTCCCTGATAATTTGGCTGTCCTCAGCACTTCCTCCTTTGGCAGAATTCAGGAGTGGAATTTCTCCAGACATGGTGGCTTCCTGTGGTCCCGCTGCGCTGCTGCTGGGCTGCCGCAGCACTACCTCCACTTGCACCTGTGGCTCCACTTGCTTGGTTCTGGTCCACTGGACGCTCACCGTGAGAAAACACTCTGGACATGAGCATTACCAGCCTGTACACTGTTGTAAAGATAACTCGGAATTGCTCTTCAAATTTTATTTGTTAAACCACATAATACTACCTTTCATGGCAAACCTGCATTTTCCATTCTTCAGGAGTATGTTGGATCTCTTGATCACAATAACTTTTTAAAATGTTCACTGACAGAGGTAACACAGGAGCGGAAAACCAAAAACCGTAGGTTCTCACTTATAAGTGGGAGCTAAGCTATGAGTACGCAGAGGCATACAGAGTGACACAATGGACTTCAGAGACTCAGAAGGGGGCTGGTGGGAAGGAGGCCGGAGATTTAAAAAACTACACATGGCCAGGCGCGGTGGCTCACGCCTGTAATCTCAGCACTTTGGGAGGCGGAGGCGGGAGTCAGGAGTTCGAGACCAGCCTAGCCAACACGGTGAAACCCCGTCTCTACTAAAAATACAAAATTAGCTGGGCGTGGTGGCACACACCTGCAGTCCCAGCTATTTGGGACGCTGAGGCAGGGGAATTACTTGAATCCGAGAGGTGGAGGTTGCAGTGAGCCGAAATCGCGTCATTGCACTCCAGCCTGGGCAACAAGAGCAAAACTCAGTCTCAAAAAACAAAACAAAACAAAAAACTACACACTAGGTACCGTGTACACTACTCGGGTGACAGGTGCACTAAGATCTCAAAATTCACCATTTTATAATTCATCCATAACCATAAACCACTTGTACTCCAACAGCTATTGATGTTTAAGTTAAAAATGAAAAATAAATGTCCACTGACCAAAAAAGAAGCATTTTTCTCCATTTCTATTCAGTTTTTTTTTTTTTTTTTGAGACGGAGTCTCACTCTGTCACCCAGGCTGGAGTGCAGTGGCGCAATCTCAACTCACTGCCACCTCCGCCTCCTGGGTTCAAGCGAATCTCCTGCCTCAGTCTCCCGAGTAGCTGGGACTACAGATGTGCACCACCAAGCCTGGCTAATTTTTTTGTATTTTTAGTAGAGACAGGGTTTCACCATGTTGGCCAGGATGGTCTCGATCTCTTGACCTCATGATCCGCCTGCCTCGGCCTCCCAAAGTGCTGGAATTACAGGCGTGGGCCACTGCGTCCAGCTTCTATTCCCTTCTTTACCACCACTGATGATAATACCACTTGTTTCCATGCTGGAAAAGCATTTAATACCATCCACGTAAAAGAATCAGATTATTCAAGGGATGAGATGTATTTCAGAAGACATCATGGCAAGTACAGTAATGATTATCACTTCAAGTCACAATTTATTTTCCTGCTCATAATTTTTTTTCTTTTTTTTTCTTTTTTTTTTTTTTTTTTTTTGAGGGAGTCTCACTGTCACCCAGGCTGGAGTGCAGTAGCATGATCTTGGCTCACTGCAACCTCTGCCTCCTGGGTTCAAGTGATTCTCCTGCCTCAGAGTCCCAAGTAGCTGGTACTACAGGCTTGTACCACCACACCCGGCTAATTTTTGTAATTCTAGTAGAGATGCGGCTTCACTATGTTGGCCAGGCTGGTTTCGAACTCCTGACCTCGTGATCTGCCCGACTCGGCCTCCCAAAGTGCTGGGGTTATAGGCATGAGCCACGGCACCCGGCCTAATGTTTTTCCATTTTAAGAACAGTCTTGACACTTGTGAATATTCCATTTTTTTTTTTTCAGATCGGGTCTCATTCTGTCTGCCAGGCTGGAGCGCAGTGGCATGATCTCGGGTCACTGCAACCTCCGCCTCCTAGATTCAAGTGATTCTCCTGCCTCAGCCTCCCCAGTAGCTGGGATTACAGGCACATGCCACCACGTCTGGCTAATTTTTCATATTTTTAGTAGAGACAAGGTTTCCCCATGTTGACCAGGCTGGTCTTGAATTCCTGACCTCAAGTGATCCACCCGCCTCAGCCTCCCAAAGTGCTGGGATTACAGGTGTGAGCCACCTCGCCCAGTCTCCATTATTTCTTTAATGATTCAGGTTCCATTATGCCATGGATTATTTCAGTAACATTGTTTGCTCTTTCAATTTGCATAATCCTATCTCTAAAGAGATTGAAAACTATGAACATGCCACTCCCAGGCTCCTTGGGACTTGACACATCCTCCTGGGATCA
Organism: Hylobates moloch; assembly: GCF_009828535.3. Lineage (NCBI taxonomy): Eukaryota > Metazoa > Chordata > Mammalia > Primates > Hylobatidae > Hylobates > Hylobates moloch. The sequence goes on from NW_026652278.1 coordinate 87,710,836, forward strand.
TCTCAGAGGGGACTGACTGTGCGGGCACCATGGAGGTGGTGCTGGTCTTTCTATGCAGCCTGTTGGCCCACATTATCCTGGCCGGCGCAGTTGAGAGGGAGAAGGAAATTGACCCTTTTCATTATGACTACCAGACCCTGAGGATTAGGGGGTTGGTATGTGCTGTGGTCCTCTTCTCCACTGGGATCCTCCTTATCCTAGGTTGCAGATGCAAGTGCAGTTTCAATCAGAAGCCCGGGACCCCCAGGAGAGGAGGAAGCCCAGGTGGAGAACCTCATCACTGCAAATGCAACAAAGCTCCAGAAAGCAGAGAGCTGAATGAAGTGCAGCCCTCCAGTGGGAAGCCTCTGGAACCTGAAGGCAGCTGCTTGAACTTTTAGATGCAAATGTTGGTGCTTAAGAAAACAGCCACTTCAGCAACAAATCTTTCCCCAAGAGAAGCCAATAACTTGTGTGTCCTCCCATGCCCTTCCCTGTCCCTTCTAACACCATTCCTCCACCTGATAATCCAACTAATCTCTTGACTCACCACTGCAGCCTGCAGGCTCCTCCAACTCCTGTGATGTGTCTGTGTGTGTGTTTGCTGACTGCAGTGTTCATGGCTACTTGTTCATGGTTATTACTGTTAGTGAACTGTGGACTCGCTTTCCTAGGCAGAGGCTGAGCCATGTGGCCATTTGCTCCTCTCTGCCCCCCATCACTTCTCACTCCTGGGAGTCTGCTTTTTTCCCTGGAGAGTCTAGCTCCTTCCCTTTAGAGCATGGGCAGGAGTCTCCAGTTGTCTTGGGACCTGGGAAGGTTTTCACCACTTTCATCATCTTTCTTCATGGAGTCTCTTCACTCCTCTTACAAGAACCTCACTTCCTTATCCCACTCCAACCCCAGTCTGTTCTGAAGATCAGCAATTAGAGATAAAAAGCAAAGCAAGGAGTTTGTGAGCCCAGCATTGCCTTCAGGAGGCTACTATACCCTTCCATGGTTATTTTTCTCCCTGGGGAAGCCCCAGGGAGCACCATCTGCCCTGCCCTTCACATAGCACCCAGAGATTCCAGGCCCAGGGCTGCTGCTTTTTTTCTTTTTTTTTCAGAGTCCCACTCTGTCACCCAAACCGGAATGCAGTAGCATGATCTCAGCTCACTGCAACCTGGGTTCAAGGGATTCTCATGCCTGGGCCTCTCGAGTAGCTGGGATTATAGGCACACAGCATCATACCCAACTAATGTTTGTATTTTTAGTAGAGATGGGGTTTTCCCTGGCCTCAAGCAATCCACCTGTCTTGGCCTCCCAAAATTCTGGGATTACAGGTGTCAGCCACCATGCCCAGCCCAGGCCCAGGGCTTCTAATCTGCCCTTGGGGAATGTAGCCCTTACATATCTTATGAGCAATAACCACAGGGGCTCTGGTACCCCACCTGTCTCCAACCTTCCTGCTTCTGAGACTTCAATCTACAGCCCAGTTTTTGTGGACACAGGCTCCCATCCCTGAAGCTGAGTCTCCAGCAGGTGATGACTGAAGGATTCCCATTCTGTTGCGGCCAGCACACTGGAATGGACAGAGGGAGAGTAAGGGGCCTTTGCTTCTCTGTCCATGTCCCCTTGGTCAGCAGAGAACTCCCGCATCCTTTGCGCTGCCTGTCAGTGGTCAGAGAGGTGAGGTAGGTAGGTTAGAGACCCAGCAGGCTCCATGCAGCGCTGCTGCAGATGGTACAGGAAGAGGTCAAAGGTCATAATGACAGCAGGAGCTCAAATGAGATCCTGCCCTTCCTGTCCTCCATCTGCCTGTGGAAATCAACCAACCGAGCCTCTGGGGCCAGACTGCTGTTTTCTGTATCACAATCTGTCTGAACAACAGAAAAAAAAGGAATAAAATATTTGTTTCCTAGTGAAAAAAAAACTATGAACAAAAAACAAGTAAACTTCAATCAATGGATTATTTTTAAAGTAAACAAAAATTTTGGAATCTTTTCTTGAGAATTAAAATATTATTTCAAGACTTTACATAAACTAACAACTTTCTCAACTGTGTTAGCTACAGGAGCCAATGAGTTTCCAACTACAAAGGAAACGAAGAATATCGAATGCCAAAAAAAATCAAACAATCCTTTAATCACTCAATTCTAATAGTGTAAATGCTGAAGTAAGAGAACAATTTTATGACAGTTACTTCAATGAAAATGGAAAGAACATGAGATGCTATTTGGACCTCATGATGCGGAATGTGGGCAGGACGGCCCACAACTTGGAATCATCCATGCTTTACTTCAGCTTGGACCAAGCATGTCTGTGCCTTTATGCAAACATCAACCACAATTTGTATTTGTGTTATCGCCACCAAAAGCAGTTCAGAAGCAAAGGGAAAATGTCTTCTGCCTTGTGATTACTTGTATCCATGGCTCTGCTGAAAATAGGTGAGGCATTTAGATCATTGATCATCTCTGTGATCACAGTGAAGCTATTACTTTTGTTGTTGTTGCAGTAGATTTCATCCTGGCTCTTCAAAATTTGATTGCATCTTTGGAATCAGAAAATACTTCTAGCAGTAGTACTTTCAAATTGTCATTTGAGCTGAAAGACTGCTGCTGTTATATAGTGTGGCAGATGTTTACAACTTCCACTGCAATTACTATATCTCAATCTGAATTCTTTTTATTTTTTATTTCTTTTGAGACAGTCTCGCTCTGTCGCCCAGGTGACACTGTTGTACAGTGGTGCAATCTCAGCTCACTGCAACCTCCACCTCCTAGGTTAAGCAATTCTTTTGCCTTAGCCTCCCGAGTAGCTGGAATTACAGGTGCTCACCACCACGCCCCGCTAATTTTTTGTAATTTTAGTAGAGACAAGGTTTCACCATGTTGCCTAGGCTGGTCTTGAACTACTGAGCTCAGGCAATCCACCCACCTAGGCCTCCCAAAGTGCAGGGATTACAAGTGTGAGTCACTGCACTCGGCTTGAATTCTTTTTAATAAAAAAATTTGTTTACCACTTCATATAGTATTAGTTGAGGAAATCATACATCTTCCATGTTTAGCTGTTACTATGTGCTGGTGCCTTCCTCTATTTTTGCATACTGCACGAAAAGCTTCAAAAGGAATCTTTTCTCATGTAATAAATCTCCGCTTTTCAAACAATTCATCACAGAGTTTATGCTTGAATTTTGGTATTTGGCATTCAAATATTCACAAATAAAAATAGATAATAGCAACCATCACAAAAATTGAGCTGAGTGAATTTGATAATCTCGCAGCTGCCTTAGTGTGTCTGTCACTCACAAGTCTGAACTCAGAACTAACATCAAACAGGGGTTGAACCATTGAAAGCATTACAAACTTGCAAACTAATAATCAATTGAAGCGGCTGGGCATGGTGGCTCATGCCTGTAATCCCAGCACTTTGGAAGGCTGAGGCTGGCGGATCACAAGGTCAGGAGATCGAGACCATCCTGGCCAACATGGTGACACTCTGTCTGTACTAAAAAAAATACAAAAATTAGCCGGAAGTGGTGGCACGTGCTTGTAACCCCAGCTACTCCAGAGGCTGAGGCAGGAGAATCACTTGAACCCGAGAGTTGGAGGTTGTAGTGAGCCAAAATCGCACCACTGCACTCCAGCCTGGCTACAGAGTGAGATTCCATCTCAAAAAAAAAAAAAGAAAAAAGAAAAAAGAAAAAATCAATTGAAGTAGAGCTGCCATTGAAGTGGCCTGAGATGGCTATCCTATCCTTGGCTGGTATCTGGGAATGTGAATTTTGGGAAGGTTTGGGAACCTGGATTTCAGAAGGGTTCCCTCCACCCTCACTGATCAAATGGCTCACTGTACCTAAACAATATGGTTTCTGTGGAACACCTGCTTTTTTTCTGGGAATCTGGAATTTTGATTTGTGCACAATAGACAGTGTCTACATGAGCAGCCCCCCAATAAAAAGCTCAGGCACCGAGTCTCTAAGGAGCTTCTGTGAAAACATTTTGCATTTGTTATCACAGCGTGTTGCTGCAGGAATTCAGCACATCCTATGTGACTCCACTAGGAGAGGATGCCTGGAAGCTGGTGCCAGGTTTCCTCTGCACATGGCCCTGTGACCTCTCCCCTTTGCTGACCTTGCTGTAATAAGTCATAGCTATAGTGTGACTATATGCCAAGTCCTGTCAGTCCTCCTAGCAATTTGTTCAGCCCAGAAGTGTTCTTGGGAATTCGCAATACAGTTGGCATCAGAAGCAAATTTTTTTTACTTCTGACTCTGTCACCCAGGCTGGAGTGCTATGGCACAATCATAGCTCACTGCAGCCTTGAGCTCCTGGGCACAAGTAATCCTCCTGCCTCAGCTGGGACTACGGGTATGTATCCTCCCGAATAGCTGGGACTACAAGCACTTGCCACCATCCTGGGCTCTTTTTCTTTTTTCTGTAAAGATAGGGTCTTGCTATGTTGCCCAGGTTTATCTTGAACTCCTGGCCTCAAGTGATCCTCCTGCCTCAGCCTCTCTAAGTGCTGAGATTACAGGTATGAGTCATTGCACCTGGCCCAGAAGTGGAATTTGCTAGAACAACCCTGACTCACTAAGATTTGGCTCCATCACTGTTTGGGAAAAGGAAGAATGAAAGGGAACGGTGATAAGCCTTTGATAACTGGGTGTCTATGGAGCCCTCCATGGTTTGAGAGCAGCAGCTGAACGGCATGCATCTGCTGTTGGAAGCCACACTGACCTTTGGGGTTAGAAATGGATCCAACCCTGGCTTCTTTGAGCTGTGCTGGATGAAGTGAGGGGCAAAATATACATCTGGGGATTGGCTTTGTTTTTTGTTCTCTTCTCCAGGTGGGAGGAAAAAAAAAACAACGTGACAAATTATAACGGTGAGTCTTAGGTGGCCCCAAAAATGTTAGAAGTTCTCAGGGCTGCAGCAAAGCTGGGGTGGGAGGGTGGGAGGGTGTGGAGGGTGCCAAGACTCCATCCAGCCTCTTCTTCAGCCCAGCTGCTGCCATGTTGCAAGAGCTGCCTCCTTCTTTGCCACCCCCTGTACCCTCCCCCATCTGCTTTCCAATCTGAATCTTTCCCACAGCAGTAATGCTAACTTAACTGCAAATGCTGGATTTACTGCTATGGGTTTAGTTTGCAACAGAAAAAAAAAAATGTTTAATGGCTTTGTGTTTTGTGGCTATTACATCTAGATGTATTAATATGATAAAATTGATATAAAATGTTAAATGCTTTCAATTTCATAAATTCTAGAGGGAACACACTTATCAGGAAAAGCTGCAGAGGAAAGTGAGTGTGACACAACTTCCTTGCTTTTTGCAGCTAGTGGGCAGCTTGGAATTTAAATTCTCAATACTGGAAACAGAACAAGTCTCCAAAATTAACAATTTTTGCTTTAGTTTTTGCCTATTGGAGCCACTGGAGAAAAGGAGACAATATTAAGAGAGGCAATCTTGAGCTAGAGATATGCTTCGGAATTTACAAAGCAGTTTTTCATCTCTAATGAGCTCTTGTAAGATCATATAGCTGACCCTCAGAGGCTGATGATTTTCTGGCCCCATGTGTATAGTTTTGAGTTGGTCAGCTTGGACTCTAAGGTGAATAAGGTAAAAAGAGCCCAACAAAGCCTTGCTTGTCATTCGGCTAAGAACACAACTGTCTGACCCTGCAGCATCTCAGTCTCCAGTTACTGGAAGAACATAGATGTTGGGGAAACTATAAGGCTACAGGGTGATGCTGAATGTTGGCAGGGAGAATTGTTCAAGGTAGAAACTGTGGGGAACAAAGAGAGAGATTCTCATCTGTGTAGCTGCTGCTACATACTTTTTTGGGGGTAAGAAAACTGTTAAGGAATAAAAAAGCCAAGACCTCTGTCCTCACAGGGCTTTCAGGCTAGAAGGGAAACTGGCCACCATACAAATTGCATACAACTCCATTAGTACTTAAGAGGTCCGATTTATTGCTTTGAAACACAAGTGCAGGATGTTTAAGGTTTATCAGCAGCCTTTCCCTTTGCGGAAATTGTAAACTAAAAATGAAATTCTAAGCCCCCACCAACTGAAGGACACTCCCCTTAGCAAAGGGGACCCCAGAAAAATCTTACAACTGAGTTCCTGGCCATGATGAGATGGGAGGTCAGACATGTCTCATTATACCCTCTCATGTTTGTGGTTTAGACACAGCAACTGACCAGCATTAATGTTAAAATAGAGATCATAAGATTGGCAGAACGGACTTTTTGTGGCAATGAGATACCAAATTATAAACAAGACCTAAGACCATGCCAAGCAAGGTTAGGTTAAGCACTCTAAACTTAAAGATTAACAATGGTCTAACCGCCACAAGGTTTTTCTTTTTTCTCTAGCAGCTAAATAAACGCTTGCCTTGACATAAGCAAAATAAAAACAATTGTAGCTCATCACCAGACACTAATTGGCTCCCAACTCCTGTCCCAATCACCGTAACTACAGCTTTAATTAGACAAGAGACTGATTTCAGTAACTTTCTCCTGATAAGAAGACCACCCACCATGAACTGGTTCTGGCTGGGTTTACAGAGGTTGCACATTTGAGTGCCTTTGTGTCCTGTAAAGACATTTTGACTGATGAGGCCTAATTATAATACATTCAAATGTTAGGTCTCCATTCCAAAGTGAACATGGGTCATATGTTACATGCATATTGGTTCAATACACATGCGTCAGGATCACCTTCATGCATATTCATAGCCCCTCTTGAAACCTGTTGAAGATGTATGTTTAGCTAACTTGTCAAGCATAATGCTCCTACCCCAACCTATCTCCTTCAAAGTGCCTGTCCCTGGTCCCTGGTCTTAGCCAGAGGCATTCTTCTCAGCCTGTTGCAGGCTGTAACCCCTTTTAAAAAATAAAGCCTTCTCTCCATTCCAAATAGTTAAATCTTGTGAATTTTTTTGTTGTTGTTGTTTTGTTTTTTTTTTTTTTGAGATGGAGTTTCACTCATCACCCAGGCTAGAATGCAATGGCACGATCTTGTGTCACTGCAACCCGTGCCTCCCAGGTTCAAGCGATTCTCTTGCCTCAGCTCCTGAGTAGCTGGGACTACAGGCACCTGCCACTACGCCCAGCTAATTTTTATATTTTTAGTAGAGGTGGGGTTTCACCATGTTGGCCAGGCTGGTCTCGAAGTCCTGACTTTGGGTGATCCACCTGTCTCCGCCTCCCAAAGTGCTGGGATTACAGCTGTGAGCCACTGCACCTGGCCTAAATCTTGTGATTTTTAAATCCAACAGAGTCAATTAAATGGTTCCTTGACAGAGAAACATTTAAGGCAGACATTAGCTTTTATTGCCCCATAACGCTTCAGTAAGTTTCCCTGAATATTTGCATTTACTTGTCAATCAACTCACAGGGACTGAGGCAGAAGTAAAACCCACAATTACCTTACCCCTGGCCTATGTGATAAAGTAACAAATCTTTTATCACATATTTGAGAGGCATCTCTGCTACTGAGAACTTTTTTTTTAACCTTTTATTTTAGGTTCAGGGGGATATGTGCAGGTTTGTTATGTAGGTAAACTTGTATCACAGGGGCTTGTTGTACAGATTATTTCATCACCCAGGTACTAGGCCTAGTACCCAATAATTATTTTTTCTGATCCTCTCCCTCCTCCTACCCCACCCTCATGTAGGCCCAGTGTCTGCTGTTCCCCTTTGTGTCCATGAGTTCTCGTTATTTAGCTCCCACTTATAAGTGAGACTGGGGGATTGCTGACCTGCATCTCTCTTGGGTGGATCTCCCAGGACATAAGCAAAAGACCCTTGGCCACAACCATTACCAAAGTCCCATTTTCTGCTGCCTCCAAGTTGGGGAGGAAACATAAGCCCTAAGATCACCCCAGAGGTGTGGTGGGAAGCCCAAAAGAGAAAAAAAACCTGAGTAGTTTTAAACTAGAATATGCATGTGGCTTTTTAAAAATGTTTGCAATTTTTTTGCTATTCTCCCCTTGAGATTTGGGGGTCTATGCCCACCCTTACCAGACTGGACACTAGTGCTCACCTGTCACTGACACATGACATGAAAGTGATGCTGTGTGACTTCCAAAGTTATGTTTAAAAAGGCCATGAGCATCTGCCTGGTTCACTCAGGTCACTCACCTACGGTGCCCTTGATCACGAAGTCAAAGCTCTGAATGTCCTGAGACTGCTCTGCTACCTGGAATCCCAGGGTACCTGGCGGGTCCTGCAGCCAAGCCCCATGTCCTCTGCAGACATGTGAGTGAAGTCACCTACAGATGATGCCAACCCTTTGCTGTGGATTCAACTCCAGCCAATGAGTCTTCTCTGCAGTCCCCAAACACCAATAAGCAGCAATAAGCCATCTTTTCTGTTTCTTCCTAGCCCTGTGAACCATGAACAAAATAAAATGGTTGTTTTACGCATTATTTTATGGTGGTGGTTCTTTCTTTTAAAAAAATTCACAGTAAAAGCACCAAGAATAACACATTTGTGGGACATTCACAAGGTACAAAATAACATACATTGAAATCTAGGTTTCCTTCTTTCCCTCTTCCACAGCCTATCAGGTTCTGCCTCTGGAAGTAACAATGGTTAAGTTTCTGCACATCTTTCCAGATTTATTAATTAACAATCATATAGCACTGACACTGTGAGGAAGCTTTTTTTTCTTTTTGAGACAGAGTCTCCCTGTCGCCCAGGCCGGAGTGCAGTGGCACGATCTCGGCTCACTGCAGGCTCCACCCCCTGGGGTTCATGCCATTCTCCTGCCTCAACCTCTTGAGTAGCTGGGACTACAGGCGCCCGCCACCTCGCCCGGCTAATTTTTTGTATTTTTAGTAGAGACGGGGTTTCACTGTGTTAGCCAGGATGGTCTCGATCTCCTGACCTCGTGATCTGCCCACCTCGGCCTCCCAAAGTGCTGGGATTACAGGCGTGAGCCACCACGCCCGGCCTTGTGAGGAAGATTTTTAAGGGCTTTGCTTATATTTATTCATTTACTCTTCATTCACTGTGGACACTCAGGTGGCAGCAGGAAGGAAAGTATTTTGCTCAACCAAATGAAAGTCTGATCTGCTCTTTGAAGGCTGTTCCTTTAATCAGATAATTCTATTTTCTTCATATATTACCAAATCTTTTTTATTTTCTCCCCTAATTGGGCATTCAGAGATGTGACTCTGTTTCTAGTTTTTCTTACGTTTCACCACTAAATCTTAAATTTCATATGAGACAGGCAGCGATGAAATTCCTGTCACTGGACATATATATGTATGTTTATGATGGTGCCTTACACATACACATTTTTCTATCTAGCGATTAACCATTAAAATTCTATACTCAGAGTGAGGAAACATTACACGTTCCTTTCCCAACCTTGTCAACTACCCCATCAATTAAATAATCCCTGAAAAAATGGCAACATCTATATTAACGCAGTTTTTATATCTCATCAATGACCCATTTGATAAAATAGTTCTAGAAACTTGTAATGAATCAGCAGTGATGGAAATCTGTACTGAACTATTTCATATCTAAAAGGGTATCTACTTTGTTTTAGACATGACAACTCTCTCATGTTTATTTTAGAATTTTCCATTGTTGCATGTTTAAAGGGCTTGTCAATTCCCTTCCCTTTCCTAATTCTCATGACCAGATCATAAGAATGTGTGTGATCAGGCTGACTGATGTGCCACAACACATATTTAATACTGGAATTTAGGGTTATCAGAAGTTTCCATTAAAAAAAGTATCATATGCTTTCAAACAACCCACTGTTGAACATATAGTGCTTCATTTTTCTTAATGTCTCAGTGAATAGCCAGCCTTTTATGCATACATGAATAGAGGATCTCTCAATAAATTCAAAGAGATTCAGAAATAAGTACATAAACTTAGTTGCATAGAGAGAAAAAGTAGGTAATATACGTAAGTGATAAAAGAAGGTTTTACATAATTACTTTTTCAAACTAAATTTATAATATTGCTTTTTAAACTAAATCTGGAACAAATGTTAAATTATTTAATCTAGAAATGTCCAGTGATTCAGGAACAGTAGAAATGGTTGAGGAGGGCATTTCAACTCAAGCATGGAACTCCTTTTATTCTCAACACGTTAGCTTTTTCCCTCTTCACTCTAAAATGTTCACTATCAAATATATTTGAGAGGTCTTTTTTCCTCATTTAACATTTATTTCATACACAGAGAATAATACTGTGGGTCTGAGATTCAGTTTTTGAAATGCAACATATACTCTAAGTGACCCTTTTACCCATGTCAAAATAGCAGCAGTTGGACCCCATAATGTGGCATGTATTCATTTGAAAATTCTACAGTGACCTATCACTGTGATCATGTGATGAAGCATATCTTGCCTTCCATTCTAACCATCACTCTGTGAGCTTCAAGCTTCAAGTTTGACAGTATTTGTCAATTTCGGAATGTCATACAAAGAACGCTCAAATATGGGGAATTTTACGTACTGTTGCTGAGGCATATTCACTTTCATCTTCTGATCGTGGTTTCTTCAAATAGGCCAGTTCACTTGTACTCAAAATGTCTTCCTCATTTTTTTGTTTCCCCCACTCCAATTCGTCTATGGATTTATGAACATGTTTTATAGTATTATTACTGATTTGTACTTTTGATTCATCCACCAAGCTTTTTGTCTTAAATATTTTCCTATTTTTAGAAAAATATACTGTTTCCCCACACCACTTTTGTACGCAATGTTTCATGGGATACAGAAAAAACACAACCACACTGCCTTCATCAGCTGAGGAGAATATTGATACCAAATACAGTATGAGACATTCCATGAAAGGGAAATTATAGATCAAAATCTTCTGAGTATAAAAGTCAAAATCTGAAACCAAATATTAGAGTGGTCTAAATCTGGAGATTTTTAGGAAAAGAAACTGAAATTTCATGGTGGGAAATATAATTTTGCTTAGTTTAGAGGTTTTGAGGGATTGTTTTAAAGAAAAATTTAAATGATAAATAACATTAAATGGATACAAAAATTATAAAATAAAAATATAGTTATAAAAATTAAAATAAAAATATATTAATATAAATTGTAGAAATATAATAAAAGGTTATAAAAATATTATAAAAGGTTACAACATTCTTTTGCTGTCAAGATTGATTGGGATTAGATTTGTTTATAAGGTCTTATTAAAATTAGCCATAATATTAAAAATACAGCCGTGTGCGGTGGCTCACGCCTGTAATCCCAGCACTTTGGGAGGCCGAGGCAGGTGGATCACGAGGTCAGGAGAAGGAGACCATCCTGGCTAACAAAGTGAAACCCCGTCTCTACTAAAAATACAAACATTAGCCGGGCATGGTGGCAGGCACCTGTAGTCTGAGCTACTCGGGAGGCTGAGGCAGGAGAATGGCGTGAACCTGGGAGGCGGAGCTTGCAGTGAGCCGAGATTGCACTACTGCATTCCAGCCTGGGCAACAGAGGAAGACTCGGTCTCAAAAAAATAAATAAATAAATAAATATAAAAATAAATAAATAAAAAATATTAAAAATACATTAATATCCAACTAAATTTTTTTAAAATAAGCGTAAGATTTGTTCCCAATGGAACTTAACAAAAAGAGTACGTATTCCCGTGTGCCAGAGTGCCAGGTCACCATATACTATTATGTTGGGTTTGCATATTTGATGATGTGTCGCTACCAGGATGCCATCCGGGTCTTTGCCAACATCCTCCTCTACATCCAGGGGACCAAGAGCATGTTCCAGAGGACCACATACAAGTATGAGATGATTAACAAGCAGAATGAGCAGATGCATGCGCTGCTGGTCATTGCCCTCACAATGTACCCCATGAGTATCGATGAGAGCATTCACCTCCAGCTGCAGGAGAAATACAGGGACAAGATGCTGCACATGCAGAAAGGTGACCCACAAGTCTATGAAGAACTTTTCAGTTACTCCTGCCCCAAGTTCCTGACACCTGTAGTGCCTAACTACAATAATGTGCACCCAAACTACCACAAAGAGCCCTTCCTGCAGCAGCTGAAGGTGTTTTCTGATGAAGTACAAGAGCAGGCCCACCTTTCAACCATCTGCAGCTTCCTCAAGCTCTACACCACCATGCCTGTGGCCAAGCTGGCTGCCTTCCTGGACCTCACAGAGCAGGAGTTCGGGATCCAGCTTCTTGTCTTCAAACACAAGATGAAGAACCTGGTGTGGACCAGCGGTATCTCAATCCTGGATGGTGAATTTCAGTCAGCCTCAGAGGTTGACTTCTGCATTGATAAGGACATGATCCACATCGCGGACACCAAGGTCTCCAGGCGCTATGGGGATTTCTTCATCCGTCGGATCCACAAATTCAAGGAGCTTAATCGAACCCTGAAGAAGATGGGACAGAGACCCTGACGACATTCACACACATTATTCAGGAACCTGTTTTGATATATTATAGGCAGGAAGTGTTTTTGCTACCATGAAACCTTCACCTAGATCAGCCATCAGCCTGTCAACTCAGTTAACAAGTTAAGGACCGAAGTGTTTCAAGTGGATATCAGTAAAGGATCTTTGGAGCCAGAAAAAAAAAATATTTGTTCTCAATGAGATTACACGTAGTAATAATTTTTAATTCTCAAATCTGTTTCTTTTTAAAACTTCTGAGATTTGTATCTCAGAAGTTCAACCTTTACTATATTTTTTTTTACACATTATTTACAGATCACACATCATTACCCTTTGTTTCTTTTCCCCTTCGAAAGGTATATCTTTTTACTTGGCTAGAATGGTAACTTCGTACTTCAACTTTTCCCTCAGCTCTTTTAACTCTTCCCTCATATTCTATGTCTGCTGTTATAATACCAAAATATTGATCTCAAAGGTAAAAAAATTTTTTCTCAGATGTAACATGATTTTGTACTCTTAACTTTTTGATATGTCGAATTGTTACATGTAATCAGGAAACTTCCCATGCTATTAGGTTGGTGCACAAGTAATTGTGGTTTTTGCCATTACTTTCAATGGCAAAAACCGCAATTACTGCACCAACCTCATACTAGGAGCCATATATCCACCTGCTTAATGTGCTAGTTTTCATGTTTACATTCCTCTATAATACAATGTTCACTCATGATCTTGAATACATTGTGCCTATGTCTAATTAAATTCAAGTATCTTTTTCATTAGGTTTGACTTCCAAGTTATTTAAACAGACTTTATCTAGACACTTCCCATTCTCAAGTATGCCTTAGTCCAGGTTGTTCAGATAGTTGCTCAGATTAAGCCAGTGAGACGGTTGGGGTCATAGATTTAATTCATTAAGCCACTAAAGCATCAGCCCAGATAGCTATATTTTCAGTTAATTTCAATTAGCTGCTCATGAAGGGTTGGTCAATTGAATGGAAGTTGATTCTTGGCACAGCCTTCAAGTGGCAATTGGTTTAAAAGGTCCTGAGTTCTGAGCCAACTTGGGGGCTGATACAGGTTGGATATGTGTCCCTGCCCAAATCTTATGGTGAATCGTAATCCTCAATATTGGAGATGACTGGATGAGACGGTGACTGGGTCATGAAAGTGTATGTCTCATAAATGGTTTAGCATCATCCCCTTGTTGCTGCTCTTGCAACAGTGAGATTTGGTTGTTTAAAAGTGTGTGACACCTCCTCCTACCTTGCTCCTGCTCTGGCCTTGTGATGTGCATGCTCCCACTTAGCCTTCTGTTATGATTCTAAGTTTCCTGAGGCCTCCCCAGAAGCCACGCAGATGTCAGTATCATGCTTCCTGTAAAGCTTTCAGAACCCTGAGCCAATTAAATCTCTTTTCTATATAAATTACCCAGTCTCAGGAATTTGTTGTTGTTGTTGTTTTGTTTTGGGGGTTTTTTTGTTTTGAGACAGAGTCTCACTCTGTCACCCAGGCTGGAGTGCAGTGGCGTGATCTCGGCTCACTGCAACCTCCACCTCCTGGGTTCAAGTGATTCTCCTGCCTTGGCCTCCTGAGTAGCTGGGATTACAGACGTGTGCCAGTATTTTTAGTAGAGACAGGGTTTCACCATGTTGGTCAGGCTGGTCTCGAACTTTTGACCTCGTGATCTGCCCACCTTGGCTTCCCAAAGTGCTGGGATTACAGGCGTGAGCCACCGTGCTCAGCCAGGAATTTCTTTACAGCAATGTGAGAACGGCTGAATACAGAAAATTGGTATGGAGGAGTGGGGCATTACTATAAAGGTACCTGAAAATGTGGAAGCACCTTTGGAACTGGGTAATGGGCAGAGGTTGAAAGAGTTTGGAGAACTTGGAAGAAGACAGGAAGATGAGGGAAAGTTTAGAACTTCTTAGAAACTGGTTAAATGGTTGTGACCAAAATGTTGAGAGTGATATGGAAAGTGAAGTCCAGGCTGATGAGGTCTCGGATGGAAATGAGGAACTTATTGGAAACTAGAGCAAAGGTCACGCATGTTATGCCTTAGCAAGAGCTTGGCTGGATTCCATCCAAGTCCTAGGGATCTATGGAAGTTTGAACTTGAGAGTGATGTCCTAGAATATGTGGCAAAAAAAAAATTTCTAAGCAACAAAGTGTTCAAGAAGTGGCATGGGCCAAGCATGGTGGCTCACACCAGTAATCCTAGCACTTTGAGAGGCCAAGGCAGGCAGATTGCTTGAGTCCAAGAGTTCAAGACCAGCCTGGAAAACATGGCAAAATCCCATCTCTGAGCAAAAATATATAAAAAAAAACCTGGTGTGGTGGCATGAGCCCATAGTCCCAGCTACTCAGGAGGCTGAGATGGGACAATTACCTAAGCCTGGGAAGTCTAGGGTGCAGTGAGCCATGATTATGCCATGCCATTTCAGCCTGGGTGACAGAGTGAGACTTTGTCTCAAAAACAAAACAAAACAAAATGAAACAAAGCAAAAAAACTGGTGTGACTGCTTCTAACAGCCTATGCTTGGATGTGGAAGCAAAGAAGTAAATTGGAACTTCTATTTAAAAGGTGACCAGCACATAAAAGTTTGGAAAATTTGCATCCTGCAGCCTGGCCACGTGGTAGAAAAAAAAAAAAACAAACAAATCCCATCTTCAGAAGAATTCAAGTGGGCTGCTGAGTAACCACCTGCTAGAGAAATTTGTATAACTAAAAAGAAGGCAAGTGCTGATAGCCCAGACAATAAAAAGCCTTGAAGGCATTTTAGAGATCTGAGGCAGCCCATCCAAACACAGGATCAGAGGCCCAGGGAAGAATTGTTTTGGAGGCCAGGCCCAGGCCTGCACTGTCCTGCACATCCTCAGGACACTGCTCCCTGCCTCTTGGCAACACCAGATCCAGCTGTGGCTTAAAGGGGCCCAGGGGTAGCTTGGGCTGCTGCTCTGACAAGTGTAAGTCATAAGCCTTGGTGGCTTCCACGTGGTGTTAAGTCTGCTGGTGCACAAAATGCAAGAGTGAATGAGGCTTGGCCCCTCTACCTAGATTTCAGAGGATGTGTGGAAAAGCTTGGGTGTCCAGGCAGAAGCTTGCTGCAGGGGTGGAGCCCTCACAGAGAACCTCTACTAGGGTGGTGTAGAGGAAAGATAGGGGGTTGGAGCCCCCACACAGAGTCTGTACTGGGGCATTTGCTAGTGGATCCACCATCCTCCAGACCCCAGAATGGTAGATCTACTGGCAGTTTGCACCCTGCACACGGAAAAACTACAAGCACTAAACTCCAGCCCATGAGAACAGCTTTGGGGGCTGAACCTTGCAAAGCCACAGAGGCAGAGCTGCCCAAGACCTCAGGAGCCCATTGCTTGCACCAATGCCCTGGATGTGGGACATGGAGTCAAAGGAAATTATTATGGAGCTTTAAGATTTAATCATTGCACTGCTGGGTTTTGAATATGCATGGAGCCTGTAGCCCCTTTCTTTTGGCCTATTTATCCCTTTTGGAATGGGGTTTGTAACCCAATGCTTGTACCCCTACTGTATTTTGGAAGTAACTCTGACTTGTTTTTTATTTTACAGGTGGAAGAGATTTACCTTGTCTCGGATGAGACTTTGGACTTCAGACTTTTGAGACAATGCTGGAATGGGCTAAGATTTCGGGAGACTGTTGGGAAGGCATAACTGTATTCTGAAATCTGAGAAGGACATGAGATTTGGGAGTGGCAAGGGGTGGAATAATATAGTTTGGATATGTGTCCCTTCCCAAATCTCATGTTAAATTGTTATCCCCAGTATTGGAGGTGGGGTCTGATGGGAGGTGATTGGCTCATGGGGGTAGTTTTCTCACGAATGGTTTAGCACCAGCCCCGTGGTGTTGTCCTTGCAAAACTGAGTTCTCATGAGATCTGGTTGCATGAAAGTGTGGGGCATCTTGCTCTCACTCTCCCTTGCTTCTGCTGTGGCTACATGGGATGCCTATTTCCCCTTCACGTTCCACCATGATTGAAAGATCCTGGAAGTCTCCCAAGAAGCAGATGCCACTATGCTTCCTCTACATCCTGCAGAACCATGAACCAATTAAACCTCTTTTCTCTATGAATTACTCAGTCTCAAGAATTTATTTATATCAATGCAAGGATGGACTAATACGGGGCCAAGCAGACCACGGTCCCTTAGGATGGTCAACTGATTATAAGGTGGCTTATACTGCAAGGTGAGGTCAGGGATTAAAACCTAGAGGTTGAAAGATTCTTTTTTCATTATTGTTTCAGCTCTTCTTTTGACTTAGCCACCTCTTCCAGGGCATCAGATTCCTGAAGCAACTTTGGGGTAGGAGCAGTTGAGAAAGCAAGTGAAAATAGCTCTTTGTTCAGGGTTCAGGGAATTATTTCAAGGCCTCAGGTCTTCAGACACCTCAGTCCCCAGAAAACCAATTACCTTCTTATGCCAGATCCATCACTCATCAGTGCTGTGACTCTGGGCAGAGCACTTCAAATCTCTCCATTTCACTTTCCTGAGCTGTCAAATATGGGTTGTAGCCCCTGCTCTGTGCATTCCTCCAGGCTGATGTAAGCATCACAAGAAATAACAGATATTCTCCATGAGCTGCAAAGCATCATACCCGTGGAAAGAAAGAAGAAAATCCCGTCCTCCACTCCCCTGGAGCCACCCACGTTTCTTCTCTGTATTCAACCACTACCAAGGTTCTGGCATATTCTTCTAGACATATGATGATCGAACACTTTAGGGCACTTATGAATCGCCAGTCTTCTAAAGGCTTTACC
Source organism: Hylobates moloch (assembly GCF_009828535.3). Taxonomy (NCBI): domain Eukaryota; kingdom Metazoa; phylum Chordata; class Mammalia; order Primates; family Hylobatidae; genus Hylobates; species Hylobates moloch. Next base: position 87,727,985 of record NW_026652278.1, read on the forward strand.
TCCATTTCAACATTTTTAGCCTTGTAACATAACATAGGCCATATTAACATTTCAATACCTCAGAACGGGAACTGAGGCACAGAGAGGTCTCTATAACTTTGTCAGGTTTGTGCATCTTCTAAGTAGGACTTGAACCCACACCTTTATGCACCAGGCCCAGTGTTCTTGGTCACTCCAATATTTCTATATTGTCTCATCTCAATACAGGTATTTGCCTACACAGTCAGTCTGTTGGTTATGAGTGCAACTCACACTGCAGGTTCTTGTTAAAATCCAACTGAGATTCAGGGGGTTTCGCTATGCAGATGGTGAACAATGGGTCAAACATTTAAACTGTCAATAAATGATTACTCATTTCTCTATGGTCTTTGGCAGGAAGATGTCAAAAGCTGTCTTTTTTATAGTACATTTCCCAGCATCTTGCCTCCAGGATATGACAGTAGATCTTGAGGGATCAAGAGAATCTACTGTCCACACAAAGCTGAGGAAGAGAGTAATCTGCCACTGGCCTCATAACTGGGTGCATCCTGGAAAGCAGTCAATTGAAAGTACTGTGGAAATTTAATTGTTAAGTTCATTCAAGCATAACAATTCTAGATTATTCAGTGTCTCATATTTCAGACAACTCTAAAATTGCTATGCTATATTCTTTATTTCATGTGTGCAAATTTGAGTTTATTAAGCCAAACACTAGTGCTACAACTACATCAGATATATTTACAACTTCAAAATTGTTTCAGCTTTAATAGCATAGAATATCTCAATGTAGTATTTATATATTTAGCTGCTTGTTAAACATTAGCTAAAATGAAACACTTCCTGAACAATGCTGCCACATTTTTAAAATTAATGGACATTATATGAAACTGTTTTGAATTAACATAAAAACTGCAGTAGTAGTACAGGAAGTTCTCATATACCCTTCCCCCACCTCAGCATCCTTTTGGAATCACATCTTACCTGAGTGTGGTAAATGTTACAATGACTGAGCCAATATTGATACATTCTTATTAATGAAAGTCTACAGTTTGGCACAGAGGTAGAGATGGGCAATCTTGATGTCCAGTTTTTTCATAGCTGTATGTATCCAGTGATTAATTTCCCATTTGGTAGGAGGGCAACAGTTTTGTCTTCATCAATATTTGTATCGTATGTTAGTGTAGGTGACATTTCTTCTCCATTAGATGCTGGCTTCATTTCTCCTTGTACTTGAAATTAGACTTCTCACAGACCAGCAAGGGGCCTGCAACCATTCACAGACTACTCAGGGTTGCCATGGTTATGTTGGCCCTACAGGAGCTTGACAAACAGTAGGTGGTCTTCCTATCAGGAGAAAGTTACTGAAGTCAGTCTCTTGTCCAATCAAAGCTGCAGTTATGGTTTGTGGAACAGGGGTTGGAGGTTAGTCAGTATCTGGTGTTGAGCTACAATTATTTTAATGTTGCTTATCTTGAGGGCCAGTGCTTGTTTAGGTGCTAGAGAAAAATTAACTTGTGGCAGTTAGAACACAAGTTTATTCCTTAAGTTTAGGGTGCGTGACTTAACCCTTACCTGTTGTCGTCTTCAGTCCTGTTTATAATTCGGTATCTCATTGCCACAAAGAGTCCATTATATCAGTCTTACGACCTCTAATTTCACAGTAATGCTGGGCAGTTGTGTCTAAACCATAAACATGAGGCAGTATAATGAGATGTGTCTGAACCTCCTCCCATCTCATCATGGCCAGAAACTCAGTTTTAAGGTTTTTCTGGGGTCTCTTTGACCAAGGGAGGGCCTGTTCAGTCAGTGGGGGGTTATAATTTCATTTCTAGTTTACAACTCCCACAAAGGCAAAGGCTGCTGATAAACATCTGCACTTGTGTTTCAAAGCAACACACACACTTTTTTTTTTTTTTTTTTGAGACAAAGTCAAAAGACGGGCACACAGAAAAGTCATGCAACATGGTGGTCCTACCACCATCTACAGCCTCTCCTCCTCATTAAAGTGGCCTGTGGACGGCTTAGCCCAGCAGGCTTAGAGCTTCTACAGAATGGGTATCTACTCCCTGGGAGGATGTTCTCAGGACATCCTTCATTTGCCTGCAGAGATTTTGGGGGTTGTTTTCAAAGCAAAAGTGTGGTCCCTATCAGCTAAGAGCAGCCTATCAGCACTCTCCTCAGATGTGTTGGTCTCCTTGATGGGCCAAAAGAAAGTGAGAAGCCACTGAAAACACATACACTTATTTGCCTTCCCTTTTTTATGTTACCCACTCCACCATCACATTTCCTCTTCCTCTTTGTCTCCATCCTTCATATCTTCCATATCTTCTCCGAGATGGAGGACAAGAAGTCAGAACGTTTGTGTCTCAGTGAGTTATTTCAAGGTACATACCAGTCTCCCCTGAGGCTGATGACATCTGCAGTCATATTTTAAAAGCACTGTGAGGATTACATTATGCTGTGCACTTCACACAGGTCTGTTTTTTCTCTTGACTTTAGAAACCTAGAAGGGGTACAGTGGTTACATCAAAAATCAAGGTTCCCCCAAACTAGCACAGAGGATACCTGTGGAAAAGATAAGACCTTTTCCTGCCACATTTATCTTTCAAATTGATTTAGATGAGCAGTGGCACAGTCCTTAATTCAAAGGGGAAAACTGGTGCTGAGGAAAATGCCTCTATATTACAGTTTATCATGGAAACTGTCAGTTGGTAAGAGATGCCCACCTAATACCACCTCAACCAAGGGTATTTCATGTCTCCCATAATGTACATTTTCAGATTTTTATCTCTAAATTTCACTGGTAAAGAAATAAACCAGGAGAGCAAAATTTCTGTATAAGAAAGAAGCATGGTCTTACATTGACAATGTCTTCTTCATTTGGAGATGACTTGTCCAAAAGTTTCTCCAAAAGCTGGGAGGACACAGAGTGACTGTCAGTGCCCTGGAGGTTGGTGATTATGGATCACTCAGGGAGCTGTGCTTAATGTGGTGCATGGAGGTGTTTGGTTCACATGCATGGACTGAGTTGACACAAGGCCATCCTCCTGGGTAGAGGAAGGATGGCAAAGAGGAGCATCAGGAAAGAAATGAGAAACCGCCAGGAGCCTGGAAGAAGGACAGGTTTCCCCTAGAAGCGTCAGAGGGGACCTGGCCCTGCCTATGGATTTTGCACTACTAGCTCTGAGAACTGCGACATTTCTGTTGTTTTAACCCCTCCCAGTTTATGGTCCATGTGATTTCAGGCCTAGGAAGCTAATACACCAAGACAAATCAATATACCTACATTTTGAATTTGCATGCATTTCTTTCATGTATGCCCCCAGTATTTCCACAATTATGATTATTTTTGTGTTTATCTTTCTATATTTTATATACCACTAGTGTCATTTTAGGTTAATTTAATTTCCCTGGTCGTGAAGACATTATAAGTATATAATGACTGCATAATAATTATATATATATATATATTTTGAGACGGAGTCTCACTGTGTAGCCCAGGCTGGAGTGCAGTAGCACAATCTCAGCTCACCGCGACATCTGCCTCCAGGGCTCAAGCGATTTTTGTGCCTCAGTCTCCCCAGTAGCTGGGACTACAAACACGTGCCACCACGCCTGGCTAATTTTTTTTTTTTTTTTTGAGATGAAGTCTCGCTCTTGTCCCCCAGGCTGGAGTGCAATGACGCAATCTCAGCTCATGCAACCTCCACCTATGCGTTCAAGCGATTCTCCTGTCTCAGCCTTCTGAGTAGCTGGAATTACGAGTGCCTGCCACCACGCCCAGTTAATTTTTGTATTTTTAGTAGAGACAGGGTTTCACCATGTTGGCCAGGCTGGTCTCGAATTCCTGACCTCAGGTGATCCGCCCGCCTTGGCCTCTCAATAATTTTTTGTATTTTAGTAGAGACAGGGTTTCACCATGTTTCCCTGGGTGGTCTCGAACTCCTGAGCTCAGGCGATCTCCCCGCCTCGGCCTCCCAAAATGCTGAGGTTACAGGTGTGAGCCATTGTGCCCGGCCACAATATTATTTTTGTCATAGGTACTAATACATATTGATTTTTAGCTAATTCTAATTGCTTATTAATATCAATAAAAATATGAGGATCATCTTGTTATTGAAGCTCTATGGATCTATGAGCTCAGGGGAGATGCCTCCGTGTGCAGTGGGAAGCCTCAAGTGCAGGATGCCTGGCATCTCTTGCTCAACACAGAGTGCAGGCAGGGAGCTTGCTGGGCATGTTTGCAGGAGGGAGACTAGACTGAGGCATGAGAAACAATCTGTCTCCCACACCCACCAGTGCTTTCACGCCTGAGTCAGACCAGAGCTTTTCAGATGTTACCGTGCACACATGTCATCTGAGATCGTGTAAAGTGTGAATTCTGATTCCGTGGGTCTGGAATAGGACCTGACTTTGCATTTCTAAGGGGTCGTTTCCCCCAAATTTTCCCATACATATTTTAATATCCTCAAATTCATAAGAAGGTTGGAAAACAAGAAAAGAAGCCATGAGAAGACAGAAACCAAAGAGTAATCTCTTGCAGAGAGAACTAAAGACTTTTGACTCAAAAATTTCCCAGTCCAGGGCCGGGCACCATGGCTCATGTCTATAATCCCAGCACTTTGGGAGGCCGAGGTGGCTGGATCACCTGAGGTTAGGAGTTTGAGACCAGCCTTACCAACAAGGTGAAACCCTGGCTCTACTAAGAATACAAAAACTAGCCAGCTGTGGTGGCAGGCGCCTGTAGTCCCAGCTACTCAGGAGGCTGAGACAGGAGAATTGCTTGAACCCGGGAGACGGAGGTTGCAGTGAGCTGAGATTGTGCCATTGCACTCCAGTCTGGGTGACGGGGCAAGACTCCATCTCAAAAAAAAAAAAAAAAAAAATCCCAGTCCAGGCCGGAAGATGGCTAGAGAGGACAGCTGAGATGCTGACAGAGGTTCCACTTTAAGAAACAAACCAGAAATGAAAGTAGACACACCCCAAACCTCGACCTCCCCTTTGACTCCTGTTCAATCTCCCCACTGGTGCCTCCTCCAGTCTTTGATAAAGTGTGGAACATCCTCACCCTCTCCCAATCCTTATCTCTGATTCACAATTTCCCATCTTGACTCTCCAGTCTCTCTTTCCTACCATCTCCTTCTCCCCTGTGACCTCCTCACTTAGTCAGCAAGTTCTCTATGTCCTAAAAGCCATGGGAAGTTTTTCAGATCTTGGAAGTTGTCACTCACATCCCCTTCCTTTAGTGAATCTCTCTAATCCCTCACTTCAGGAAAAGCCCCAAGGCTTCTGATTCTCCAGTACTTTCTCCTTATACTCTCGGGTTCTCCTCACTTGACAGAGAATTCAGTGGATCTATCAATCAGGTGAACTTATCCTCCTCAGCACTCACCAGACTGCTCACTACATGTTGATCTCTTGAGCAATCAAGTGGGGAGAGAGAAACCTGGCTTCATGAGTACCCTGGCAATTGGATTCAGGGCTGAATCGCCCCTGCTTGTAGATAATGTATGTTTATTTCAGCTGCAATTTGTATATGAGACAACCCTTCCCTTAAGAATTCCTTATAAAGTGAGAATTGTGCACCCTGTTCCCACTGAGGAGGCCTACATAGAAAACTAAAGACTGAGACATCAGGAGGCTGCCCTGAGGAAGAATCTCACTCTGTCATTAGGCAGTGAGTGGGCAGGGGTCCTGGCCTAGGTGGAAGCAGGAGCCTCTGTGAAAACCACCCCTCCTCTAGATACAGAGAGGATAGCCTGTGGGCCTGCCCTGAGGGGTCCTGTGGGGCTCTCAGCTGGGGAAATGAGGAAACAGACACTGATCCTGGCCTCCGCTCAGGACTCATTGGGCTAGCAGCTGAGTCCTCCCTGGGCCCCTGCAGAGCCTCCAGCCAGGCTGAGCACAGGCCCACGCCTCCCAGAAATGACACCCAGCCACAGGGCAGCAGGAAAGACCCAACGAGGGTTTGGTTGGCTAAGGATTTGCATGAAGGGCCCCTGTTTCTCCACGGTCTGGAGGGTGGATAAGAGGCCTGCAGCATAGCTGCCTTGGCAGAGCACTGGGGTATCTGGACAGTGGCATACACCCTACTCTTCCTCTTCATCCTCCTCCTTCATGGGACAGGCCAAGATGGCCCTCAGCATCCTGATCCCTGGCTCACTCATGACGGGATTGTCCCCTCTTCTCCTTCATCCAGGATGTAATGAGTTTGTTTTCAGGTTCCCTCTCCCAGCCAGGGAGTCTCAGCCAAGCTCACCTGCACACTGAGCAGTAAGCGTAGCACCTACACCACTGCATGGTAGCATGGCCAGGGAAGCCCCTTTGTGTGTGATGTGGCTTAAGAGTGATGGAAACCACGGCAAGAGGGATGGGATCCCTGATCACTACTCAGGCTCCAGGTCTGAGGCTGACCACTCCTTAACCATCTCTAACATCCAGTCCCAGGACAAAGCTGACTGTATCTGTTGTGTATCTCACAGCACTGCAATGTCATGTGAATGATGCACGGTGACCCAGATGAATGGAGATGTGGGACAAAAACTGTTTTCTCCACTAGGAAGGCTGCCACACAGCTCTCAGAAAATGTCTGGTGTCATAAATTCTAGGAAATGTTGGTGGATTTTTTGTTGTTCCTATTGTTTCCTTTTCAATTTTACAAGGAGTGACATAGATGCATTCTGATTCCTGCCGAGAGTTCCCTGGGAACCAGTTTGCTACACAGATCTTCAGTAATGCTGCAAATATTACAACAGATCTTGACACCCTGCTGGTCATTGTCTCTGCATGGGGGATGCCAGGCCATTCACTCTCCTCTTCAGATATAAACACTGGGACTCAGCTACATGCCTCCCTCCTACTACATCATGGTTCATCCTAATGACCACCCTTCGAAGATAACATCTTTATCTTTTTTTGACAATTTTAAAAATAATTTCTATTTTTATCTTAAGATTCAGGGGGTACATGTGCAGTTTTGTTACATGGGTATACTGTGTGATGCTGAGGTTTGGGGAATGACTGATTCTGTTATTCATGTAGTGAGCATAGAGTGCAACAGGTAGTTTTTCAACCCTTGCCCTATGTATGTTTAACCCAGGAAGTCTAAATTTGGTTTTCACATTTTGAAACTAAACGTTTCATTCAATGTCCCCTTTTTCAACTGGTTTCTGAGTTGTTTGTGTGTAATGTTATGAATGGCATGAGATTCAGTTTTTGGTGTGGATCTCTGGATGAAGGCTATCACCCTTTCTAATCTGTGTAATGCCCTGTGCCCAGTTAATCATGGAGTGTGTATCCAAAAAGTACAAACACAGAGTGACCACTGGGACTCAACACCTTCAACCTGGTATCAGGTATCTGCAACACAGATGTGAATCCACAACAAATCCTTCCCATGGCTTTGACCCATTTCTCTAAACCAGGCTGTCTCCCAAGAGAATCTCCACAAAGAATTGTTTTGAACTCGAGTCAAAAGGATGCCCTTCAAGCATTGTTTAAGCAGAACTCCTACCCTGGCATACCAACCAGAGAACAACTGGCCAAAGAAATCAGCAGTCTGGAGTCTAGGTTACAGGTGGGCTTCTATTTCCATTTCGTTTCCTTGGAGTCAAAGAAAAAAGACAAGCTGGGCTAAGCAGTCTCCAAGCATACCATGTTAAGAATGAACTGAAAGTAAGACCCCTATCTCTGCCTTTTACCTGTCGTGGAACATGTGGTCTGGTGTATTCACTGATGAGGGAAGGAAGTTAAATTGGGCCTTTCTCCTGGTAGGAAGAAATTAAATCATATTTGCATGCTCCAGTGAATATAGGTAATATGGTCACCATGATCATGATAGGTTGTCATTGATACCTGGCACCAATATTACAGAATGCTCAGGACGCTTGTTCTTTAATAGGTAATATTGAGGACAGTGAGGTCAGGGCTGCCATAAAGTCCCATTTCTCATCCCATGGTTTTTGTTTCTTTTCTACTGTTTTGTTTTGAGACAGAGTCTCACTCTGTCACCCAGGCTGGAGTGCAGTGATGCAATCTCAGCTCACTGCAACCTCCACCTCCCAGGTTCAAGCCATTCTCATCCCCTACCCTCCCAAGTAGCTGGGATTACAGGCATGTGCCACACTTGACTAATTTTTGTATTTTTAGTAGAGATGGGGTTTTGCCATGTTGGCCAGGCTGGTCTTGAACTCCTGGCCTCAAGTGATCCACCCACCTTGGCCTCCCAAAGTGCTGGGGTTACAGGAGTGAACCACTGTGCCTGGCCTCTACTAAATGTTTTTATGTGGGCTTTACACACTGGAGAGTTTAATGCCTGATCCCGTTTTGGAATATTTTGAGTGGAATAATGGATATAAAAATAAAACCAGCTGGGAGCAGTGGCTCGTGCCTGTAATCCCAGCACTTTGGGAGGTTGAGGCAGGTGGATCACGAGGTCAGGAGTTCAAGACCAGACTGGCCAAGATGGTGAGACCCCATCTCTACTAAAAATACAAAAATTAGCCAGGTATGGTAGCGGGCCCCTGTGGCAGAGAATTGCTTGAACTCAGGAGGCAGAGGTTGCAGTGAGCTGAGATCGTGCCACTGCACTCCAGCCTGGGTAACAGAGCGAGACTATCTCAATAAATAAATAAATAAATAAATAAATAAATAAATAAATAAATAAATAAATAAAACCATTCTGTTTCTCCAGTTAAGAAATAGCTGGAAAGATCACAATCACACCAGGAGAAGTGTGTCCAGACTGTCAACAACTAAGTAAAAGGGACTCTGTTGAAGAAAAGCCTACGGTCAGGGTTTTATATCCAATGCTATAATCCTGAGTAAGCCCTGGGATACAGGGATCTGAGTTTCAGGCAGGCCAAGTGAAGATGTATTTCCTTCTCTTTATGCACCCAGTCCAGGTGTCAGAGTGCTACATCAAATCCCAGAATGAAAGTGTGGCCCAGGCTGGGGTCAGTGGTTCATGTTGGTAATCCCAGCGCTTTTGGAGGCCAAGGCAGGAGTTCGAGAACAGCCTGGCCAACATGGTGAAACCTTGTTACTAAAAACATAAAAATTAGCCAGGCGTGGTGACATTTGCCTATAATCCCAGCTACTCGGGAGGCTGAGACAGGAGAATCGCTTGAACCCAGGAGGCGGAGGTTGCAGTGAGCCCAGATCACACCATTGCACTCCAGCCTGGGCAATAAGAGCAAAAATCTGCCTCAAAAAAAAAAAAAAAGCGTGTCCATGGGAAGACATGGAGATTGGCTGGAGCATTGGCAACCAGCCCACTGGAATTGATGGTGCTTAAGGAAAGCACAAGAAACCATGTGGAATGAGGCTAGATCCGCCAGGGTGTTCACTGATGTATTTGTTGCCCCCACATTTCCAGCCGTGTTTAAGACTTCTTTCCTGATAATATTTGAAGTGACATATTGAGAGAATAGATGAAACAGTTTTACAAACTGCCTGGGACATAAGAGCAGGTCAACAGGTATTGCTTGTCTTTTAGGATAGAATCCTTATCGTGAGTTATCAAGTCCCCACATGAAACACTAAGGAATGATTAAAAGCACATTCCTGGCTGAGCATGGCAGCTCATGCCTGTAATCTCAGCACTTTGGGAGGCCGAGGTGGGTGGATCACCCAAGGTCAGGAGTTCAAGACCAGCCTGGCCAACATGGTGAAACCCCGTCTCTACACAAAATACAAAAATTAGCCAGGGCATGATGGTGCATGCCTGTAATCCCAGCTACTCGGGAGGCTAAGGCAGGAGAATTGCTTGAACCCGGGAGGTGGAGGTTGCAGTGAGCCAAGATCACACCATTGTACTCCAGCCTGGGCATTGCAGTGAGACTCTGTCTCAAAACAAATAAACAAACAAAAAACTGCATTCCTCTATGCCCTCCAGTAAGGAGGAGGCAGCCACAGGGTTTGATTATGACAGTCACAGTCTATTCAGAGTTAGGTTTTTGGCTCATAGGAGTCTCCTTATCTAGTACTGCATCTGGAACGAATGAACTCTGGGGTATATATGAATGATTCCAGGCTCAGCAGTAAGTATTGGTAATTAGTGAGCTCCTCTTTAAATGAATTTTCATCAAAGGTCCCTTCACATGGATTGTGTTATGAAATGCCTTTGATTATGGGGAGATGACAGAGAGCCAGGGAAAGTCAGTCAGTCCTTGACCAAAGCCTTTGTGAGACCTAAAGAGTGAGAGGGAGGCAGAGAGAGCAAGTGAGCGTGAGACAAAAACAAGTGTGGGGTGGGGAAGAGGTGAAGGAAGAGTGGATACACACCCGTCAGCCAGCTCTGGCTTCAGGATGCCAGCCAGTGTCTCCTAACCCAGGGACCTTTCCTTTGGAGACCACAGATGGGACAGAGAAGGAAATGATTCTCGGTGTTGAGCTCAAATAGATACTTAAAATTATGTAGACTAAATCGGATAAAACTTGAATCTTCTTTTCCCACTTAGATTTCATTTCAAAACCAGAGAAGACACCTGAGGCTGAACTGGCTGCAGTGTGCACACTCCTCGGGAGGACAGCAGCTCCAAGGACACGAGAAGCCTCAGCCTTGGGCCCCAGGTGAGTCCCCAGCAGTGCCAGTGCACTTCCTCAGCACAACTCTTTGAAGTAGAAACGTCTCTTTAGGCTGTTTCCAAATTTGTTGCAGAGAATGCTGATGTCTCTTCCACAGCACGCTAGTGTTGGAGATGTGACCACCATCCCCACCTCGTGGGAAGGTACTTTGGAAGAAGGGAAGGCCATGGAACTTCCAGTTCTGGTGTGGCAGGCAGTACAGAGTCTTCTTCTTCCAGCACTGCACGGGTTTAATCCAAGGGCCAGGATCAGTGCATGAACACGTCAGGGGCCTGGGAGGGAGTAAGGGTGGTGAGAACAGTATTTGAAAATGTCTGTCTTAGGGTTGATGTGAAGATGGCCTGAAAGCCCTCTTTTCTTCTTGTGTTTTCCTACAGAATGCTTAACCAAAGGAGACAAAAGTGATGCCATCACCAAACCACAGCCAGGTGTCCTCCTTCAAGCTTTTCAGAGGAACTGATTCCCTGGAACTGCCATCAAGGAAGAGCTGGCAAAACAAACAGGCATTCCAGAATCCAGAATCTAGGTAAGTTTTCTGTCTGTGGTGCACAATTTGTCCCATAATTTTGGAAGTGGTATTGCCTGCTGAGATGGTACTAGATAAATGTGAGCTGGTATCTTCAAAAAAGTTGAGAGTTCTTTGTTATGAGGGTGCTGTCTTATGTGTCTTATCCGTCTTATGTCATATGTGTCTTATGTCTTATGTGACCTTTATCTCCATCTCAGGCTTCTAGGCACTAGACACCAGTATAGACCTTGCCCTCCACTAACCCCCAGGTGTGATAATCTAATAGTCTAGGGTCTTCACTTTTGTGGGAAAATCTTGCCATTCTAACAAATCAATGTGGGATCCATTCATGGGCCAGTGCAATAATTCCCTTAACTCGTCCATATTTTGCAGACTAAATGCTATGTACAGACAGAATCACCGAGATAAAGCCAAACAGATATCACTTCTGCCTCACAGATGAGAGAATGAAGCTGGAACCTCTTATGTTTTCTGACATCCTTGTTTCCCTTTCTCTTAGATGTAGGATCAGAATCGAAGAGCTCGGCCCCCAGGCCAGAGCAGAGGCAGCCCCGTGAATTCCCTGGCAGCCCCAGTCACAGACCTCACCCTACTGCTCAGCTGCAGCACAGCAACCTGTGCATTGCCCGAGCAGCTCTGCGCACAGGCCTCCCTCCAACTCCCCCAGCAGCCATTGGTCATCTGTACCAGCCCTTCCTCCACTAAGCAGGTCTGTGGAGGCTGTGTGAGCCAGGCACCAAGGGCCATCTTGCACCAGTCCACCTGGGTTGTGCCAGGAGATCTCTCCTCTTAGGACCCATGTGTCAACAGGACCAACTCTTGGAGGGGTACTCTCACCCACTTAGTCTCCTTTCTGGAACGTGTACCAAAGAAATTGCCAGAATGACAAGGACAGGGACGGCACTAGGCTGGGAGTTCTGCCCTTCAAGGACACTACTCAGCCTCCGTCTGGTCATCCTGAGCAAGGATCACAACAACAAGGTCTCCAAGACACAGCTCACCTTAGGCAATGGTGGCCGTGAGCAGCCCCAGGGTGTGGTGATCAAACTGCCACCTGGGGACAGGGTGCTGTTCCACAACATGCTCACATAGACACACCTGCAGCAGCCTATTACATGGCCAAGCAAGGTGCCATCCCGTTCCTTTGACTTTTTTTTTTTTTTTTGAGACAGAGTTTCACTCTTGTCACCCAGGCTGAAGTGCAATGGCACCATCTCGGCTCACTGCAACCTCCGCCTCCCAGGTTCAATCGATTCTCCTGCCTCAGCCTCCTAAGTAGCTGGGATTACAGGCACCCACCACCATGCCCTGCTAAATTTTGTATTTTTAGTAGAGACGGGGTTTTACCATGTTGGCCAGGCTGGTCTCGAACTCCTGACCTCAGGTGATCCACCCACCTTGGCCTCCCAAAGTACAGGGACTACAGGCGTGAGCCATTGTGCCTGGCCTCACCTCATGCCTTTTAGATGAACTCCTGACAACCTCAGAGTTTCAGAAATCAGCATCACCAGTTAGGATTAGGACAAGAGAACCCTCCATGGACTGCAGCCAGGAAGAGTTTCAGGCTCTGATGGATGCCCTGCAGAGCTCACTAGGGCTTCAGGTTTAGGAGGGAGAAGGCGTTTTTCTCACCCCACATCCGGCTCCTCCTCAGGATGAAGAAGTAGTGTGACCCACAGGAGGATAAACAAGGGGACACACCATGTCCTGGAACAAGACTAATGCAAGAGGAAACTGACCACTTGGAAACCCAAAAGGAGTGTCTTTTCTCTGCCTTGTGGAGACCACTTTAGTCTCTGGCCTCACTTCATGGCCTACGTGATTGTTTCTAAGCTCCACACTGTCCTGCAGACACCACAGACACCAGGCAGTGGATACCTTTGCTGAATCCTAAGGAGCCAAAGTGTTTTTATAATGAACACGACCTCTTCCCTGAGATTGTCACATCCTGGGCAGTCTGGACAATGCACCAATTAGAACTGAACCAAGGTGAAAATAGGTAAAAGAGACACATCCACACTTCACTCCCTTTGGTGAGTTCACAGGGTGAGCCTGAAGTGAGGCTGATGCAGAGAAAACGGGGGTGCTATATTTCGTCTTGATGTCAGTTCATCACAAAGGGTTTGCATCTTAGCTCTTACCGGAGGAGATGGGAACTAGAAGTTATCTCACTATCTATCTACCAGTGATTGATAACACAAGCTTAGATGCATAATACTGAATAGTGTTCACATGTAATCCTCCTTTTAAACATGTAGACAGAGAACATGACAAGGAAATGCAAAACAGCAACTCCATGAAATCACTGAACAAAGCAGGATGTTCATCTTCTGACACTGTTAGCATTTTGTATATATTTACATGCACCTTGCTGCCCTTTTTGTTATAAATAAATTTTTTGGCAAGTTTAAGTCTCTTGGTTGTCTTTGTCTGTGTCTCCTCTCTTCCATTCAAGTGGTACCTTGTGAGAATACACCACAGATTACCAAGCTATGTCTGCTTCCACTGGTGCCTTAAAAATATCCTTAAAAAGCAAATGTGATTTATCAAGATGCCTGTTTTTCCCACAATTATTTCATTCATTTGTGCTGTCTCTTTCCATGTGAACCTGTGGGACCAGAGTCAGGATGCCTTGCTCTAGTTCATAGCTTGAATCTGCAGATGCCAGTCTGTTATTACTACACACAGACACAGATGCATTTTGCTTTAGGGTTTCTCTAGGGTGTGCATACTCCAAACCCACTGTTTACTTCCAGATGATCTGCACAGGATAATTTTCCTCAGAATTTTTTTTTTTTTGAGACGGAATCTCTCTGTGTCATCCAGGCTGGAGTGCAGTGGCACCATCTTAGCTCACTGCAAGCTCTGCCTCCTGGGTTCACGCCATTCTCCTGCCTCAGCCTCCCGAGTAGCTCAGACTACAGGTGCCTGCCACCACGCCTGGCTTTTTGTATTTTTAGTAGAGACAGGGTTTCACCATGTTAGCCAGGATGGTCTAGATCTCCTGACCTCGTGATCTGCCTGCCTCGTCCTCCCAGAGTGCTGGGATTACAGGCGTGAGCCACTGCACCCAGCCTTTTGTTTTTCAAAGAGACAGAGTCTCGCTCTGTCACCCAGGCTGGAGTGCAGTGGCACCACCGTAGCTCACTGTAGCCTTGAATTCCCCAGCTCAAGCAATCCTTCAGATTAACTATTAACTGGGGTATTATAAATCTCTCTCCCAGCCCCACCTCACATACACATAGGCTGCACGCGCACACACACACACACACACACAGTCATAACAGTCTCACAGTTTCCCCTGAAAATAATCTGACAAATGTCTTAGGCAGCATTGGGACCATGCCATTAGGTGTTGAGTTTGATTTTTTCAGCAGTGTCCCAACACATTCCTCATGTGCAGAGATGAGAGTGTAGCATGGCCAAATGCCAAATTTCCAAGAGACTTTTTGTCTTCGTCCATTTGTGCGAACCACCTGAGACTAGGTCATTTATAAACAATAGAAATTTACCTCTCACAGCTCTGGAGGCAGGGAAGTCCAAGATGAAAGCACCAAGATGAAAGGTGAGTATCCGGTGGGGACCAGGTCTCAGCTTCCAAGGCAGCCCCTCCTTGCTGTTTCCTCTTGAGGGGAGTGACACTGGGCCCTCACATGTCAGAAAGGCGAGGAGCAAAAAGGGGCCTAGTGTGTTCTCTCCAGCTGGCTCCAAAGATCACTAATTGTTCATGAGGTGGAGTTCTCATGACCTTACCACCTCTCAAAGGCCAAACCTTTGCAAGCTGTTGCACTGAGGATTCAGTTTCAACATGACTTGTTTTTGTTTTGAGACACAGTCTTTCTCTCTTGCCAAAGCTGGAGTGCAATGGTGCCAACTCGGCTCACTACAACATCTGCCTCCCGGATTCAAGCGATTCTCCTGCCTCAGCCTCCCGGGTAACTGGGATTACAGGCGCCCACCACACCCAGCTAATTTTTGTATTTTTAGTAGAGATGGGGTTTCACCATGTTGGCCAGGCTGACCTTGAACTCCTGATCTCAAGTGATCCTGGCCTCCCAAAATGCTGGGACTTGTGCTCAGTCTCCCAAAATGCTGGGATTTGTTCTTGGCCTCTCAACGTGCTGCGATTTGTTGAGCCACTGCACCTGGCCTCAACATGACTTTTGGAGGGGACACAAACACTCAAAGCACAGTGGATGTCACAGTTGCTCTCCCTATGCTCAGGGTAAGGTCATATGGTCTGTGGTCCAGGTGCAGGCCATCAGGCCCCATGATTCCAAGGTTCACCCTGTGGCATGTTGGCAAGTAGCAGTGCCAGGCCATGCTCAGGCACACTGCCGAGAGGTTTTGCATTGGGAGAGCAGGAGAGTTACTTCCTCTGGTAATCTGGGGAGAACTGGTACCTTTTTCTCTTCTCATCAGCACCTGGACCATGGGTCACCATGCATGTGCATCTTGACATTCTTAGGGGTCAGGAAAACGTGTGGTGGCAGCAAGTGAAGGAGCAGCACACGGTGCAGGTACTACCCTTCCTGAATGCCTCCTTAGGCAACTGGAGTGCCACACTCACCTCCCTCAATTGTCTCCTGCCTTTCCACAAACCTCACAATAGGCCATCTGCATGCACAACCCAGGGGTATGCAATAACAAACAATAGTCTATAGGGATGTTCCATGCAGCCAGTGATGATAATCAGAGAGCTCCAGCCAGTCCTTTGGAAAGTGGGGCTCAAGTGCTGATCGGTTCGTGTGCAGTGTGGTCACTACCTTTAGAGGTGGTAGCCTCAGAGACCACCTGCCAAACAGGCTGAGCCCAAGTCAAGTCACGCAGGGATACAGCCAATGGGAGAGAACTCTTGTCCTGCACACAAGAGCATTTTAGGATGGGAAGAGATGTGACACTCACCTCCCCTAAGAAAAGTGCATTACAGCACAGGCAAAGTGCAAACCTGCCAGCAACTGGTGTTTCTGTCCAAGAAGCCTTTGCCATAATATGGAACCTGTCAGTTAGCCAAGAGCAGTTAGTTAAAATTGGACTAGATGACCCTGGCTTTGGATGGGCCATCCTGTTTATGCCAATGGTTGTAACTGCTTCCTTTTCACCCTGATGGTGAAGGAGGGATCCCCACTCTGATGCTATAGACAGGTTGAACACTGAACACTTGACACTGGACAGATAAGATCTAGGTGAGTTTGTCAGTCACACCAACTCTCAGAAAGGTGAGGAGGACATCACATGCTGGGCAGAGCCACAAAGGGTTCCACTTGGGAGCAGAGTGGAAAAGGAGAGGTTGTGGTGAGCAGCTGTATTATCCAGAGAGTACAGTGACCACTGTTTGCTGTGGGAGGATGTGAGGGGTTTGGTGAATAATTCCAAGAGCTGGTAGGGAAGCAGAACTTACTACTTAGGAATAAGCAGGAACTGTGCCTGGCCCCCCTGACAGGGAGGACTGTCTGCTAAGGTACCTCACCTATGGAAGCAGAGTGGGGATGGAAACGAGTTTAGGTCATTTGAGGCCCTTTTGGCTTCAGATGTCAAGAGAACCAAGAATACTAGTCCTTAATTTCAGGTCACAGTTACCATAATTTAAAATATATTAAGGACGTATAAAAGCAATTCAAATGTTCATTAATGGTGATTTACAGGTTCAGTCAGAAACACACGACTAACAAAAGAACACCTTAGCACAGAAACAAGATGTTCTTCAGGGTTGGTTGGTTATTTACTTATTTATTTACTTAATACACTTCATTTTTTAGAGTGCTTTAGGGTTACAGAAAAATTGAGCAAAAAGTACAGAGAATTCTCATATTAACCTTTACCCCTCCCATCCTCCACAGGCTCCCCAATTATTAACATCTTGCATCATTATGGTTCATTTGTTACAATTGATGAACCAATAGTGGTACATTATTAACTGAAGTCCAGAGTTGACATTAGGGTTTACTCTGTGTTTTCCATTCACTGTTTTCCATTCTCTGCATTTTGACAAATTACAGTACCCTAGAGAGTACTTTCACTGCCCTAAAAATCACCTCTCTACCTGCCATCCCTCCTTTCCCCTCAACTCTCAGCAACCACTGGTCCTTTGACTGGCTCGATAGTTTTGCCTCTCCCAGAATGTCATATAATTGCAATCATACAACACAGAAAGCCTTTTCAGATTGGTTTTCACTTAACAATAAGCATTTAGGGTTCCTATATGTCTTTTAATGACTTCATGTCTAATTCTTTTTTATCATATACCTGAGGACTATATTCTGCAACCCTGCTATAATTGCTTATCAGCAGGTTTTTGTTGTTTATTTAGAATTCTCTACAAAGACAATCATGTTATTTGAGAACAAAGACAGTTGTATTTCTTCCTTCCAAATTTATGTGCATTTTATTTCCTTTTTTTTTTGTTTTGTATCACTGCATTAGATAGTACTTCCAGTACAATGCTGAAAAGCAGTGGTGTTCCTTGCCATGTTCCTGATCTTAGTAGGAAAGCATCAAGTTGGAAACATCAAGGATGATGTTAGCTGTAGGGTTTTTTGTAGTAGTTCTTTATCAAACTGAGTAAATTCTCCTGTATTCCTTCTGTGTTGAGAGGTTTTATCATGAATGGATATTGGATTTTGTCAAATGCTTTTTCTGTACCTATTGATATGATCATATTTAATCTTTGAGCTGCTAGTGCATGCAATGGATTGCATTGAATATCAAATGTTGAACAAGGCTTGCATTCCTGATTTGTTAATATTTTGGGGATTTCTGCATCTGTGTTCAATGGAAATATTGATCTGTAGTTTTCCTTTCTTGTAATGTCTTTGCTTGGTTTTGGTATTAGGGTAACACTGGCCTCACAAAATGATTTGGGAAGTGTTATCCCTTCTTTTATTTTCTGAAAGAGATGGTAGAGACTTGGTATCATTTCTACCTTAAGTATCTCGAAAAATGCACATCAGTGAACCCATGTGGTCCTGGCACTTTTTTGGAAGGTTTTATTATTATTATTATTTTTATTGAGATGGAGTCTCACTCTGTCACCCAGGCTGGAGTACAGTGGCACAATCTTGGCTCACTGTAACCTCCACCTCCCAAGTTCAAGCGAATCTTCTGCCTCAGTCTCCTGAGTAGCTTGGACTATACACGCGTGCCACCATGCCCGGCTAATTTTTTGTATTTTTAGTAGAGTCAGGGTTTCACCATGTTGACCAGGCTGGTCTTGAACTCCTGACCTCGTGATCCACCTGCCTCAGCCTCCCAAAGTGCTGGGATTACAGGTGTGAGCCACCGCACCCAGTCTTGGAAGGTTATTAATTATTGCTTCAATTTATTTAATAGATATATATGCCTACTGAGGCCTACCTTGTGTGAGCTTTGAGAGAATGCATCTTGCAAGGAATTGGTCCATTTTAGCTAAGTTATCAAATTTATGGACAGAGTTGTCCATATTTCTTTCTAATCCTTTTGGTGACCATAGGATCAGCTGTGATGGCCTCTTTCACTTTTGGTATTAGCAATATTTGTCTTCTGTTTTTTCTTAATCTAGCTAGAGGTTTATCCATTTTACTGACCTTTTCAAAGAACAGTTTTGGGTTTTATTGATTTTCTCTTTTCAATTTCACTAGTTTTTACTCTAATTTTTTTCCAGGTTACTTTGGATTTAATTTGCTCTTCTTTTTCTAGTTTTCTAAAGTGGAAGCTTAGATTACTTGTGTAATCTAGGGTCACCAGACTGTATAATCTTAGATTATTTGTACGATCTGATCATGTAATGTAGTGTACAATCTTCACACTGTCAATAAAAGCCCCATGCCAGCTTGATTCTGGCTCCGCTCTAGCCTCAACCCTCCTCTTCATATTCTCAAAAGTCTCTGAGGGCCCAGATCCCTGTCTGGGTACAATGAGCCTTGAAATGACAGTCCAACAGCCCTGGGCAGCAACTGGGCTGTATGTGTGGGCCTCCTTCCAGGGCCCTGTCTTGGAGAGCAGCTGCTTAAAGAAAATTTGGACTATCACTTACACTGAAGTCTGGAGTGTTCACATATGTACCCTAGGCACTTCATGGCATGGGATGAGCCATAGGTAGGAAGAGAAAGGGAGTAACATGGAGGCAAGCCTAGATCTTCAAACGTACAAGATAGATTTTTTTTTTAGATAATTTGTTATTTTGATTTATAACTTTTAAATGGATAAACATTAGCTCAGTGGGTCTCTTTTTAAATTGTTTCAGGACATGACAAAAAACTGGGATGGGCCTGATGAAGTAACCACTACTAAATTAGGATACCTACTTCCTATTCACAATTACGTTAAATACCATTACACATATGAAACACACGATTTATATCACATACCACTTGTACATATGTAAGTCCTATGAACTTCAGGGATAATTCACAGATGTGTTTAATGCTATTGCCCTGATTATTCAATTTATCTACGCTTTACAAAAAGCTTCATAGTCAAGTGGATGCCAGGGATAGGGTTGCAGAAAGGGTGTGGTTATTAATACGACAAGGGAACTACTTGAGGCTAAATCTGGATTCCTTTGTAATCCTGATACAATACAGATCTCAGACTCCTTTTCCATTCTGTAAACCAATTGTGTTGTTGGTTACTCAAATGTAAAAGTGGTAAAAGTTTGATATAACCACACACACACACACACACACACACACACGGTGCACGCAAACCATAGCAAAATCTGAGTAAGTCTGTATCTACTAACAAGGTAACATCAATTTCTTGGACTTGACCATATACTATGATTATATATTATCCTTAGAGGAAGCTTGGTGAAGGGTACATGGGAATTCTATGTACTCATTACAACTTCTTGTGAGGTTATTTTAATTATTACTTTTTAAAAAATTCTTAAAGCTTTACATTCCACAATGTACATCTATAAATTATTGTTAGGTACCCTAAAAACTATTATGGCATCAAACTCAAAACAGAACTTGTCATATTTTATTTCTAAGAAAAATTTTCACTTTAGATTTCTTAAATTGACAATTTTCTCCTCAGTGTAAACTCTAACATAATCCTATTTGTACTTTTGCCAAAAACTTTCACAAATTCAAAAAAATCTGTGAGGTTTTATGCCAGTATTAACCATCTGATATTCAACAGAATATCACTTCCTAACAAAAGTTGTCCTATAGTTGTTGTAGTCTATGGGTTTATCCCCTACTGTGACTTTGGAGTAACATAAGGTGAGTTTGTGGACAGTTACTGAACATTCAGGATGTCAACAGGGCTTTCTCCACAGTGTGAATACTCTCAGGCATTATGGAGGCTGACTTGTGGCTGGAAATTTCTAATATCCAATTCATTCATAAGGTTTTTCTCCTATGTGTGTTCTCTGATGTACAATGAGATTTGACTTTTGAGAGAAAGTTTTCCTGCATGTGTTACATTCATAGGGCTTTTCCCCTGTATGTGATCTCTGATGTTTAGCAAGGTCTGATTTACGGTAAAAGATTTTTCCACATTCATTACACCAACAAGATTTCTCTCCTGTGTGAGCCCTGTGATGTACTGTGAGTGATGATTTGTGACTGAAGGATTTCCCACATTGATTGCATTCATAGGGTTTCTCCCCCGTGTGCTTTCTCTCATGTAAAATAAGTCCTGACTTCACACAGAAAGATTTTCCACATTCGTTACATTTATAGGGCTTTTCTTGTGTATGGGTTCTCTGATGTACAATTAGAGCTGACTTATGGCAGAAAGCTTTTCCACACTCATTACATTCATAGGGTTTCTCCCCCATGTGAATTCTCTGATGCTGAGTGAGTTGTGACTTCTGGCAGAAGGTTTTTCCACATTCATTACATTTATAGGGTTTCTCCCCTGTATGTGTTCTATTATGTTTAGTTAGGTATGATTTATTGTAAAAGATTTTTCCACATTCATGACATTCATAGGGTTTCTCCCCTGTGTGTGTTCTATAATGTTGAGAGAGGGTTGACTTATGGCTAAAGAATTTCCCACATTCAGGACATGCAAAGGGTTTCTCCCCTGTGTGCGTTCTCTGATGTACTGTGAGGTCTGACTTCAAGCAGAAGGTTTTCCCACATTCATAACATTCATAAGGTTTCAACCCTGTATGAATTATCTGATGCCTGTTGAGTACTGACTTGTGGTAGAAAGTTTTCCCACATGCATTACATTCATAAGGTTTATCTCCTATGTGAGTTCTCTGATGCTGTGTAAGATGTGACTTTTGACAAAAGGATTTCCCACACTGAAGACACTCAAAAGGTTTCTCACCTGTGTGAGTTCTCTGGTGTACTGTAAGGTGTGAATTCATACAGAAGGATTTTCCACATTCATAACATTCATAGGGTTTCAGCCCTGTGTGTGTTCTCTGATGTTTAGTGAGGTCAGATTTCTGGTAAAAAGTTTTCCCACACGCATTACATTGATATGGTTTCTCCCCTGTATGTGTTCTCTGGTGTAATGTGAGGGCTGACTTATGGCTAAAGGCTTTCCTACATTCATTGCATTCAAAAGGTTTCTCCCCTGTGTGTGATCTCTGATGTTTAGTGAGGTTTGACTTCTCCCAGAAAGTTTTTCCACATACATTACATTGAAAGTGTTTCTCTCCTGTGTGCACCCTCTGATGTCGAGTGAGATGTGACTTCTCCCAGAAAGCTTTCCCACATTCATTACATTCAAAGTGTTTCTCTCCTTTATCACCTTTCTGAAGCTGTGACAGACACAATTTCCTCCTGAAATTATTCCCACTTTCACCACAATCATAGTGTTTCATAGGTACCCCATGATGTTTAGAAAGGGTGGACTTCACATATAAGAACTTCTCACAATCACTAAATTCACAGTGACTGTCCTTTGACAGAGGTATCTGATGGAACAAGAGGGATGAACTATCACACAAAGTTCTCCCAAATTCATTATATTCACAGTTATTCTCTTCTGCGTTCTCGCTCTTCCATGTATTGAATACTGCCTTTTCAAGGAGGGTTTCCTGACATATATTGTATTCAAAATTGTGCTCTAAAGTTTGAATCTTCTCATGCTGCAAAGTGTTCTCATGATGACTCAGAGTTTTCCTATTTTTCAAAACTTCATTTTTCTCTTGAGTACAAGTTTCATCATGCTTAATATTGAATAACAATTTCCCACAGGCATTAAATTCATCAGACTTTTTTCCTAAATAGTTTATCTTACTGATAACCAATTGTGAAACAGTGTTAAAACTCATTCCACATGAGTCACACTGACAGAACATTTTTCTGGAAGGAAAAGAACTTACGTCCATGTTAAATGGTATTCCTATTACATTACCTTGTTCCTTAGTCAGCATTTCATTATTGATGAATACAACTTCCCACAAATGTTTAGATTGGTTTTCTTGGCTCCTCTCTTTCAGGTGATCAGCTGTCCAGACTTCTACAAACAAACAAAATTAATCTTACCATATAAATACCAAAACATCTCTTAGGGAATGAAATCTCTATACAAATGCCCTATGTTGTAGCTGACTCTGGTTTTTTGGCCAATTTCCAGAGATGAACATAATTCTAAGTGCATATTTTTTGTATTTCATGAGTTTGGGGTGAAAAAACAAAAATGAAAACCAGAAACAAAAGGCCTAGGCCAATGGAAAAACAGAGAGGAATTTAACTATTTGAATGCACACATTTGGTTTCTAATGTAAGAATAATAACAGCAACTGCTTACATCTGCATTTCCCCATGCATCCCCCCAAGAACTATAAAGGTCAGCATAAGTGGAGCAAATAATATTATCTATAACAACCCATGACTTTAGCATAACTAGGAGATGGTGAATATTACTAATTTGAAATCACCACTATGCAATAGATATTCAAATACAGCAAAAAGTGACAGCCCATGCCTACAAAGACAGTCAGCCAGAGACTGTGGTGATCACATGGAATAGAGGAGACAGACAGCCCAGAAAGGATGAAACACAAAACTACTCCCAGAAAGGGAAAGTTTTACTATGAGTGGGAAAATACTCAGAAGATGTCTGAGTTCATGTAGATTAAAGCTCAGGCTACTGGGAAATCCAAGAGAAGAGACTTGGATTGTATGCAAACTAAAGAGGCAAAGGGTAATCAAACTCAGGAATGAAGTTGTAAAGAGGACAGAGTAATCACAGAAAATAAGACTTATAATTCAAGTCTTATTAAAGACTTATTAAAGACATTCCTTATTAAGGAATCTGTCATGGACTAAACTGTGCCCCCCCAAAAAATGTGTATGTTAAAACCCCAACCTCCAGTGTGACTGTATTTGAAGATGGGGACTTTAAGGAGATTAACTAAGGTTAAATGAAGTCATAAGGGTTAGACTAATACAATGGCATTCGTGTCCTTATAAGAAGAGGAGGAGACAGGACAGCACATGCATGAGCTCTCTTTCTCCCCCTACCCACCACCCCCAACCACTGGTCATATGCACAGAGAAAAGGCTGTGTGAGGACACCAGAAAAAAATGCCATCTGCAAACCAGGGAGTGAGAACTCACCAGAAACCAACCCTGCTGGCATCTTGACTTTAGACTTCCAGCCTCCACAATTGTGAGAAAATTTATTTAAGCTATCTAGTCTGTTGAATTTTGTTACAGCAGCCTGAGTAAACTAAAAAAGAGCCAAAGGGGAAACTACACTTGACTGAAACTTGAATAAACAGCATTGTAAAGGAGAATCAAACAGAAAAAAGAGAAGAAACAATAATTTTAAAAGAGTAAGAAAAAAGAAAATTGGATCAGAAAGAAAGTTCTGGGTAAAGCTGATCTATAATTAAATAGATAAAATTGTAATACAGTATATATGTTATTGCAGTCCTTAAAAGAAGAAAAAAGAAAACAATGGAATAAATCTAATATTTAAAAGTATAATCTAAGAAA
The DNA here is from genome assembly GCF_009828535.3 of Hylobates moloch. Lineage (NCBI taxonomy): Eukaryota > Metazoa > Chordata > Mammalia > Primates > Hylobatidae > Hylobates > Hylobates moloch. Next base: position 87,751,973 of record NW_026652278.1, read on the forward strand.
ACTGTCCAAAAATAAAAGATCTGATCCATGATGGTTCCTATTCAAAAGAACCATCATGAACCTGGGAAAACTGTTCAGCAACAGTTTTCTCTAAAACATATCTTAATAAAACTACTAGATGTTAAAAATTGAAGAAAAATTACTCTGGACAAAAAGACCAAGTCTCAGCAAACTTTTACTTTGATAATGAGTCTTGAAATCAGGTAATATTATACATACAACTCAGCTTTTATTTTTCAAAGTTTTAGTTATTCTAGTTCCTGTGTATTTCCACATAAGGTTTAGAATTACATAATCAATTACTACAAGAAATCCTGCTAATTACTACATGGAATTATATTATTTTAAATCTGTAAGTCATTTTAATGACAAAATACGTTAGCAATATTGAGCTTTCTGACATAAGCAGGGAGTTCCACTTGTTTAGGTCTTCAATTTCTCTCTGTAGTGGATTATTGTTTCTAGTGTGGTTTTTCACATCTTTTGCCAGACATAGCTGTAAAAAAAATATTTTTGATACTATTGCAAATAGAACTTTAAAAAATTGCAATTTCCAATTGATCATTGCTAATATATAGAAGACTCATTTTTAAATATTTTTCTCCCGCCACCTAGCTACATTTAATAATTCTAGTCATGCTTTTTCCCATATCTTGGGAGATTCCATTAGATTTCCTACATAGATAATCATATCTTTTGTGAATAAAGACATTTCTACTTCTTTTCCACTCTAGTCTCCTTTCTTTTTCTTCCCTGGTTATACTAGGTAGTATATATTATACTATCAAGTATGAATGGACATCCTTGTCATGTTCCTGATATTGGAAAGAAATCATTCCATTTTTCACAATTATATACAATGTCAATTGTACATTTTCTATAGATGACTTTTATCAGATTAAAGTTATCTTCTATTCTTCATTTGAGAGTTTTAATCAGAAATGGATGCTAAATTTTGTCAAATGCTTTCTCTGCATATATTGAAATGGTCACACGGGTTTGACTTTTTTTCTATTTTTTTCTTTTTAATACAGGACAGAGATGACTACATAATTGATGGGGCCAGTGCAAAATAAAAATGTGAGGTCAGTTACTCAGAATGTATAAAAAGAAGTATAGTAAAAGGTAAAATAAATTATGCTTTTTTCTTTTAATATATTTTACTACTTGTAAAATATAATAGGTATAATAGTAATATAAAAGAACATAAATTTACAAATCACAAAAAAGTTTTGTTGTAATAACTTTAAATAATACAATAATTACTAATAGTTTGTTAATATGATATCTTGATTGATCATAAGATTTTCTGGCACTCTTTTTGCAAATTCATTTATTAAGTCATCAAAATTTATATTTTTAGCAACTTCATTTTCAACATATAATTGAAAGTAACATGTATTCTTGGCAAATGCAAGATAAGTAATTTCTGCTAATTTTTAATTTTGAGAAGGTTGATTTTTCAGCTGATGCAATCATTAGGGACCTGTTGGTTCTTTATACGTTGTGACAATATGAGCTAAATTTCTGATTTCTGATACATTACTGCACAATGAAAGTTAAAAAAATACAAGTATTGGTATATATAGACAAAGACTGGAGTAGCAGTTCTCTGAAATTAACTCTTCGTGAATATTAGTTTTGTACAAAACTGAATTCAATTTTACATGTAAATTTATACAATGGCATTTTAATGTTTCCTCTGACATTTCCTACATCTTGTACAAGAAACCAAAAATGGCTTCATGATTTGCATATAATTGGAAACACCTGTTTATGCAGTGTATTGCTGTATTTTCAAATGCAAAAAAAAAACTGTTTTTAAAGTTGGCTTCTTTGTTAATACTTGATTCATCCAAAATTTTAAATGAAAATAATGTTTTCTCCCATCAAATGAAATTCCTATTTCTAAGCCTGTGGATATTTGCTTTGCAATGTTGCAGCAGTTCTTAAGACCAGAGAATCTACACTCCAAAGAATTCTAGTAACTGCCTAGTGTGCCTTAACACAATGTCCACAAGTATGCTTTTATTTTCTAATACTTTACTGACCATGATGACTGCCTGAAAGCTGGAGGTTACTGTCCCAGTACTTAGCCCAGAAAATTAGTACTTCCTAAGAATGTCAGAGGGACAGATTTAGGGGAGAGACAAACCAGCCTCACAGTGTGGGTCCTCTCTGGGGTGCAAATGTTCATGAGTTTGCTGCTGCTGCAACCAATGCAGACAAAGGTCATGGCCTTGGCCACCCATACACAATTCTAGGACACTCCCAGGCCATACTACACAGACCAACAGCTGAGTAGGGCACTGCCTCTCAAGTATCCTGTCTACTTGCACACATAGTCCAGTGTCCATCAGACTTCACATACAAATCACAAGTTCAAAGATAAAACTGTGAAGAACTTCAAGATGACAACAGCAGGGCATTAAGTGAAGTACAGGATCCCTTCTTACAAGAGTGTAGCAACATGTGACTGCACAGGTCACCTAGCCATGAAGTTGGCCTAGACACAGGGAATTACACTGACTGCTTTTCAAATGTTGAAAAAGCCAGCCAGGGATTAACCACACTCGGTCATGAGGTATTAATAACCTTGTTATATACCACTGGTTTCTAATCCTTAATGTTTTTGAATTTATGTTCATGAAGGACACTGGTCTACAGCTTTCTTTCCTTGCAAGGTCTCTGTCTGGTTTTGTTATTAGGGCAATGCTGAACTCAAAGAATGATTTAGGAAGTATTTCCTCTTCTTCAATTTTCTGGAAAAGTCTGTATAGAATTGGTACTATTAATTGTTTGCTGGAATTCACTACTGAAGCATCTGGGGACCTGGGGTTTTCTTTGTGGAAAGGTTATCTATTTGTTTTGGAGTAAGTGGTAGTAGCTGTTTATTTGAAGGAAACTGTTCATGTCATCAAAATCGTCCAATTGATAACTTACAGGTATAGTATTCCCTCACTTCCTTCATAATATCTGTAGAATCTTCAGTGATACATCATTCTTAGTTTTGATATTGATAATCTGTTCCACCTAGAAGTTTATACATTTTATCAATCTTCTCAATGAAACAGCTTTTTGTTTCACTGATTTTCTCAACTGTTTTTCTGGTTTTACAGGTTATATTGTTCTCCATTTTGTTTTTTGTTATTTCCTTTCTTTTACTGCTATATGGATTTGTCTTCTTTTCTACATTCTCAAAGTGGAAGTAGCTAAGACCATTGATTTAGACCTTTCTTATCCAACACAAGTTAAACTTCATACATGCATATATCAGATATATACATAACGCATAAATACATACACATATGAAATTCCCTATATGTGAAATTTACACATTATATATTTAATATATATTACACATAATACATTATATCCCATATATGAGAAACTTCATATATGCATTTACATATTGTGGAAACTTCATATATGCATTTACATATGGTGGATATATATGCACATAATACAAACACACACAATGCTTATTTGTGTTGCATAAGAAAGATCTCAAATCAACGACCTCAGGTGCTTCCACCTTAAAAAGCTAGAAAAAAGCAAATTAAACCCAAAAGTAAGTAGCAAAAAGCAGTAAGGATCAAAATGGAAAACAATGAAATCAATGAGTATTGTATGTATTTTATATTTCCTATAAATTTCCTATATGTAAATTTCCCATAAATTCTGTTTTCATTCACCCAAAGTTCAGAACACTTTCTAATTTCCCCTTCGAATTCTTCTTTGAAGCATCCATTATGTAGACTTATATTCAGTTTCCAACTATTAGGGATTTAATAGATACTTCTGTTATTGATTTTTAATTTAACTAAATTTAAACCCCTTATGCTGGGAGAAAATATATGACTTCAATCCTTTTACATTTATTAAGATTTGCTTTATAATCAAGAATATGATTTACCTTCGTTAATAAATTCATTCATCTGCCCTTGAAAAGAATGTATATTCCACTGTTTTATTTGGGGAGGAGGGTGCAGAAGGATATTTTGTAAATGTCAATTAAGTTATTTAGGGTTAAGTCTATTATATCTTTGCTCCTTTTCCATTTCCTGTTTTATCAATTATTGAAAGGATGCTAAAACCTCTGATTATAACTGTGGATCTATTTCTCTTTCCAGGTCTATCAGATTTTGCTTCAAATATTTCACAAATCTGTTACTAAGTTTAGGATTGTTAAATCTTCTTGATGAATTGATCTCTATCAATATGAAAAAAATCTTTATCACTGGTATTCCTGGCTCTGAAAGCTACTTCATCTGGCTGTCACCGCACTGCAGCCTTGTGAATAATTTTACCATTCTACATCTTTTCCCATTCTTTTTGTTTATCTATTTGTCTTTGAATCTGACATGTTTCCTTTATAGGCAGCATGATTGGATCTTATTTTTATTTATCTTATCCAGAAATCTCTGCCTTTTTTTTTTTTTTTTTTTTTTTTGAGACGGAGTCTCGCTCTGTCGCCCAGCCTTGGCCATGTATTTTTCATCTCCAGCATTATAGTTTTCATTTCTAGAAATCTGATTTCTATCTTTTCTGTTACACTGAATTTTGATTTTTTTTTTAAATCATCTGTGTCTCTAAAGTTTTAGAACATATGGAACTAAATTATAATACTGTTTTCAATGAACTTGTCAGTTAATTCTAATATCTATGGCAATTCTGAGTCCATTTCAATTTCCTGGTTAGTCTCTTTGAGAAAGCTCATGTTTTCCCATATGTCTGTAAGTCTGGTAATATTTCAATGGACTGAGAGTTTTACTTGGTTGGATGCTGGGTACTTTTGGCTTCCTATAAGTATTTTTGTGCTTTGTTCTAGGATGCACTTAAGTCACTTGGAAACAATGTGGCACTTTCAGGTCTTGCTTTTGAGATTTGTTAGGCAAATCTGGAGCAGTGCTCAGTTTGGGGCACATTACTCCTCACCACGGAGAAAAGACCTTTCTGAACACTCTACCCAATACTCTGAATTATGAGTTTTTCCACTCTGGCTGGCAGGATCAGTCCTTTTCCAGGCCCTATGTGAGTACTGTGTACTGTTCCCTCTGATTCTTTTCAAAAGTTATTTCACTCATTTCCTCACCTGCATGAGCTGATTAGTACTTTGCTGATCATTCATGAAGGCCCCTTTACAGATCTCCAGACCTCTCTCTGTGTGCATCTATCTCCTGCAAGCCACCAGCATTCCTCAACCCCCACAGCTTCAAGTTCTAGGAAAGAACTGCCAAAAGTCCTTGAGCCAGCTTCCTCCACCACCCCAATTAAAATATCCAGCCAAGTCATGGCAGTCTGAGAATGGTGGAGTACAATGCCCACCTAGCTCATTGAGAAGAGATTCCAAAAGAAACCAAGAAGACCAGAGACTACTGCCCCAACCCACATCCCTGATGATAAACCACAGTGTCATCCATCCAGAGAAAAGCAAAACACTGCTGTAGTCTCCAGATCCCGAATAATGGAGCAGGACTCTCACCTAGGGCCAGCTGTAAGGACAGAGAGTTCCAAAACTCTCCTCCAGAAAACTCACTTTGTTCAGAACAGAGTGTGGGTGAGTGCAAGCCTAAGGTCACCCTCAAAAAGAATGGAAATTCAATGATAACCAATTAAGAAGAGGGTGGCAGTTCTATGACAGCAACAAGCTAAACCACAGACCAACTGAAAGTTTACTGGAGAGAGCAAGGGAAAGAGATGGCTAAGAAGAGACATCCAGGGCAATTAGATGTGTTCCTATCTACCGGAAACACTCATACAAATACATACACAGATTTTCTACAGTAATGATTTTTAAATTTATGTTTTTTAGGAGGTGACTTTCAGAATGGCAACATAAAAAGCAAACTCAAAGCCTCAAAGACAACCCTCTAGAAGGAACCCAAATTTAACAAGAGCAAACTAAGAGCAACATACGGTTCAGGACAGTGCTGAAAACAATAGAGCAATACGTCAGCAATCAGTAGCGGCTATCAGCAAAGTGTAACAGCAACAGAGGCAGACAGGCTAACACAGCAATCACAGAAAGAGACACTCAAAGAGAGCACTGTTAACACCACTGCCATCCTAAAGATAGTGTGCATTTCCAAGGTGGAGCCCTCTGACAAGCATCATCAGTGGGAACCCAATGGGGGTGAAAAAGCTTCTCTCAAATAGTACAGTCAAATCACCTAAATAAATAAGAAACAACAACAAGGCCTAGAAAGAACAGAGGAACCAGTATCTAGAGAAAATACAAAGTATTCTCTAAAATGTTTATTCTTCAACAAAAAAATTACAAGACATACAAAGAAACGGGAGACTGTCATCTACATACAGGAAAAATGGCAGGCAACAGCAACTGCCCTTGAGAAGATCCGGATATCAGACTTAGCTGACCTCAAAGCAGTTATTATAAATATGTTCAGGCCAGGCGCAGTGGCTCACACCTGTAATCTCAGTACTTTGGGAGGTCGAGGCAGGTGGATCATCTGAGGTCAGGAGTTTAAGACCAACCTGGCCAACATGGTGAAACCCCATCTCTACTAAAAATACAAAAATTAGCTGGGCGTGGTGGCTGGCACTTGTAATCCCAGCTACTCTGGAGGCTGAGGCAAGAGAATGGCTTGAACCTGGGAGGCGGAGGTTGCAGTGAGCTGACATCATGCCTCTGAACTCCAGCCTGGGTGACAGAGCAAGACTGTATCAAAATTATAAATAAAAATAAAAATATGTTGATAAGGAAACACTACTTAGAAAAGGGAGGTATGATGATGTCTCATCAAACAGAAAAATATTAGTAAGAAGACAGAAAAGAATACAATGCAAATTCTGGATTCAAAAATTATAACTGCAATGGAAAATGCACTAGAATGACTCAACGAAAGACTGGGCCAGGCGGGGTGGCTCATGCCTGTAATCCCAGCACTTTGGGAGGCCAAGGCAAGCAAATCACCTGAGGTCAGGAGTTCGAGACCGGACTGACCAACATGGTGAAACCCCGGGGTCTCTACTAAAAATACAAAAAAGTTAGCTGAGTGTGGTAGTGCACACGCCTACTCTGGAGGCTGAGGCAAGAGAATCGCTTGACCCCACGAGGTGGAGGTTGCAGTGAGCCGAGACAGTGCCACTGCACTCCAGCCTGGGCAACAAGAGTGAAATTTCATCTCAAAAAAAAAAAAAAAAAAAAGAAAAGAAAAGAAAAGAAAGGTTGTACCTGGCAAAATAATCAGTAAACTTGAAGATGGATCAATAGAGATTAAGTAATCTAAAGAACAGAGAGAAATAAGAGTGATGAAAGATGAAGAAACCCTCAAAAAAATGAGGAATACCATTAACTACACCGATATATTAATAATAGGAAGTACCAGAAGGAGTGGAAAAATATCAAGTAGCAGAAAAAATATTCAAACAAATGAATGGCTATGCTCACCTTGCAACACATATACTAAAACTGGAACAATATCAAGAAGATTAGTACAGTAGCTACACAAGAAAGACACAGAAGTTTGTGAAGTGTTCCATTAAAAAAAAAAAAAGCCAAAAACTTGCAAATCTGTTGATTAAGAGAAAATCTTCAAAGCATCAAGAGAAATACAACTGCTCACATGCAAGGGAATGTCTTAAGATTAGCATATGGCTTCTCAACAGAGACAGTAGAGGCCAGAAGGTGGCAGGATGACATATTCAGTGTACTGAAAAAAAATTTTTTTTAATAACTTGTCACCTAAAATAGCAGAACTATTTGCAAAACAGAGGGTGAAAATTTAAAATCCTGAAATTAAAAAACAAATAGAAACCAAAAAAAAACTTGAGAATCCATTGCTAGTAGACTAAGCATAAAAGAAAGAAAAGAAGTTCTTTAGGGTGAAAACAAGTGATTTCAAACACTAGTTCAAATCCACAATTATTGTGGGTAAAGGCAATGACATGAGAGAGTAAAAAAGGCACATTTTTTCTCCTTTCTTTTCCTACCCAATTTAATAAGCAAATATGTATGTCAATGTTTATAATTGTACTGTTGGACCTATAACATATAGAAATGCAATACATTTAACAATAAGGCAGGCCAGGCACGGTGGCTCACGCCAGTAATCCCAACACTTTGGGAGGCTGAAGCAGGAGAATCACTTAAGCCCAGGAGTTCAAGATCAGCTTAGGCAACATACTTTGACCCTATCTCTAAAAAAAAAAAATTTGTTTAATTAGCTGGGCATAGTGGCACACACCTATAGTCTCAGCTACTCAGGAGGCTGAGGTGGGAGTATTGTTGAGTCCCAGAGGTTGAGTCTGCAGTGAGCTGCGATCCTACCACTGCACTCCAGCCTCAAGGACTCAGAGAGACCCTGTTTCAAAAAAAAATAAATATATTGATAAACAAGGAAACAAATAATAAAGCAAAAAAAAAAAAAAGAATAAATCAAAAAAATAAGCAAAGTGGCTGGGTGTGGTGGCTCACGCCTGTAATCCTAGCACTTTGGGAGGTCAAGGCGGGCAGATCATCTGTGGTCAGGAGTTCGTGACCAGCCTGACTAACACGGTGAAACTCCGTCTCTACTAAAAACAAAAATCAGCTGGGTGTGGTGGCGCATGCCTGTAATCCCAGGTACTCGGGAGGCTGAGACAGGAGAATCACTTGAACCCAGGAGACAGGGGTTACAGTGAGCCCAGATCATGCCACTGCACTCCAGCCTGGGCGACAAAGCGAGACTCCATCTCAGGGGTAAAAAAAAGAGGAACAAATCTGTACTGGAGTAAGGAAATTACACTAGATGGTAACTCTGAATCCACACAAACAAATGAATTAAAGCAGAAATGATGACTAAGAAGGTTAGTATAACAAACTCTACAAATAGATACTTCCTATCTTTCTTTCAGCTTCTTTAAAAGACACCAACACATGAACACAGGGAGGGGAACAACACACACTGGGGCCTGTTGAGGGGTTGGGGGCGAGGGGAGGAAACTTAAGAGGATGGGTCAATCACCATGGAACACATATACCTATGTAAAAACGTCCACATTCTGCACATGTATCACAGAACTTAAAGTAAAAAAAAAAAAAAAAAGACATCAAATGACATAAAGTAACAATTACAGAGTATCCCTTATCTGAAATGCTTGGCATCAAAAGTGTTTCTGACTTTAGATTTTTTTCCAAATTCTGGAATATTTACATTATACTTACTGGTTGAGCTTCCCAAATCCAGAAATCTAAAACCTGAAGTGCTCCAACAAGCATTTCCTTTGAGCATGTTGAGCATGTTGGCACTCAGTTTCAGATCTTGGAGCATTTGAGATTTTTGGATTTGGGATGCTCAGCCTGTATAACAATATATTGTTGGGTTTTAAATATATATGTAATATATTTAAAAATAACAAATGGAGAAGAGGAAATAGAGCTATATATAAGTAATGTTTCTGTATTTTACTAGAGTTAAGGTAGTAGAAATCTGAAGTAGATTTTGATACGGTAAGATTTATTGGGTAAGTTCTAGAGCAACCACTAGGTAAATAAATTTTCAAAGAGACATAGTAATTTTAAAAATTAAAACGTTATACCAAACTATATTCATTTCATGTTGTGTACACATAAACATAGAGAGTGGAATGAGAGACACTAGAGACTTGGAGGGGTGGGGAGGAGGGTGAAGGATAAGAAATTACTTGATGGGTGCAATGTATACTATTCTGCTGATGACCACACTAAAAGCCCAGACTTCGCCTCTATTGGATATGTCTGGGTAACAAAACTGCACTTGTACCCTCGAAACCTATAAAAATAATAAAATAAAATATATTCATGTCATGCAAAAGAAAGCAGAAATAAAAGGAATAAAGTATCAAAAAAGCATGAGACCGAAAACAAAAATGGCAGAGGTCAATCCAACTACAGATGCTCCTTGACTTATGATCAAGTTACATCCTGATAATAGTCAAATTAGTTGAAAATATTGTTTTTCCACTTAAAATGGGAACACATTCTAGTAAAGTCAGAAAAAATAGTTAAGTTGAACCTTTGTAAATCCTGAAAATACAAAGGGGTTTCAACCCAATAAACCCATTGAAAAGCTAAAAAATCATAAGTCAAACCATTGTAAGTCAGGAACCATCTGTATAGCAATAACAACAGGAAAAAGGGAATGATTTGAAAATCCAATCAAAAAGCAACAATTCTCAGGTTGTCGAAAGTGTGAAAGTCCAAACATGTGCTGTCTATAAGAGATAGATACAAACAGGTTGAAAATTTGAAAACAGAAAAAGATGTATCAGGCACATGGCACCTATAAGGCTGGAGTAGCTATCCTAATATCACACAAAATACACTTTAATACAAAAATTTTACTAATGATAAAAAGGGGAATTTTATCAATATAACAATAAAAGGGTCAATCTATAAAGGAGGCATAGCAATTCTAAGCATATGTTACAGAGCCTCAAAGTATGCATAGCAAAAACTGACAGAATTAAAAGAAAAAATACACAAGTCTACGATACTCATTGCAAACTGTAATAACCCATTTTCAATAATGGTTAGGACAACTGGGCAGAATATAAACATGGAAACAGAAGATATAGATGACACTCTAAAGCAACCAGATCTAAGAGATATAGACAGAACATTCCACTCGAAAACAGTGGAATAGGTATTCTTTAAAAGTACACATGAAACATTCCCCAGAATAAATTTAAAATGATTCTCTAACCACAGTGGAAATTACAAATCAGTAAGACAAAGGAATTTTGAGAATGCACAAACATGCACAAATTATATAACACATTCTAAAGTTAAAAAAAAAGTCAAAGAAGCAATAAGAAGGGAAATTAGAAAAAATGCTATGAGGTAAAAATGAAGACATACTGAAACTTATGGAACACAGATAAAGCAAAGCTTAGAGAGAGATTTGTAGCTGTAATAACCATATTAAAAAAATCTCAAATCAATAAACTAATTTTCCACCTTAAAACACTGGACAGGAGCAGCAATACAAACCTAAAGCAAGCAGAAAGCAGGAAGGAAAGCAGAAAGATTATAGAGTAAAAATTAATGAACTAGACAACAGAAAAATAGCTGATTTCTGGAAAAGATCAACAAAATATACAAACCTCTAACTAGACTGACATTGAAAAAAAAAAGAGAAGATTCAAATTACTAAACATAGGGATTAACAATGTATTACTAGTACTCTTACAGAAATAAAAATAATTACAAAGAATGGTATGAACAATGTATGTCAACAAATTATTTAACTTCAACAAAATGGAAAAATCTATAAAACAAAAACGACTAAAACCAACTCAAGAAGAAAAAGAAAAATCTGAAATGACCTACACAAGTAAAAAGATTGAAGTTGTAAATTTAAAACTCCCCATTACAGGTGGGATGCAGTGGCTCATGCCTGTAATCCTACCACTTTGGGAGGCCAAGGCAGGCAGATCACTTGAACTCAGGAGTTTGAGACCAGCCCAGGCAACATGGTGAAACTCCATCTCTACAAAAAAATTACAAAAAATTAGCTGCATGTGGTGGCATACACCTGTAGTCCCAGCTACTTGGGAGGCTGAGGTGGGAAAATTGCCTGAACCTGGGAAGTCAGGCTGCAGTGAGCCATGACTGCACCACTGCACACCAGCCTGGGTAATATAGTGAGGCTCTGTCTCAAAAAAGACAAAAAACAGACAAGAAAACTTCCCATTACAAAAACAAAAACAAAACCCAGGCCCATATGGCTCACTGGAGAATTTTATCAAACATTTAAAAAGAATTATCAATTACTCAAAAACTCCAGGAAAATAAGAAGAAACACTTGCCAGCTCATTCTATGATCCCAATACTACCCTAGTACCAAAATCAGACATGAAAAAACTACAGATCCATGTGTCATGATTACAGACCTACAAATCCTCAACAAAATACTAGCAAATTTCATCTAGTAGTATATAAAAAGGATTACATACAATGATCAAGTGGGATTTATACTAGTAATGCAAGTTTGGTTTATCATTTGAAAATCAATTAATACACCACACAAGCAGAAACGAAACAATAATCACATGATCATCTCAGTATACAGAGAAAAAACATTTAACACAATCCAATGCCTATCTTCTCTATAAAAACAATCAACAAACCAGGAATAGAGTTAAACTTCCTGAGCCTGATTAAAGGCATCTACAAAAAGTCCACCACTAACATCATACTAAATAATGAAAGGTACAATGATTTTACTCTAAGAACAAAAACAAGACAGGAATGCCCTCTTGCTGGTTACACATCATGCAGGAGATTCTAGTCAATAAAAGCAAGGGGAAGGGGAATTCAGATTGAAAAAAAAAAAAGTGAAACTATCTGTCTTTGCAGTTGACTGCTCATGCATATAGAAAATCTTAAAGAATCCACTAAAACGCTATTAAAACCAATCAAAGAGTTCAACAATGTTGTAGTGTGCAAGTTCACTAACAATAAAAAAATCATAAATGAAATTTAAAAAAGAATTCCGGCTGGACATAATGGCTCAAGCCTGTAATCCCAGCACTTTGGGATGCTGAGGTGGGTGGATCACCTGACGTCAGGAGGTTGAGACCAGCCCGGCCACCATGGTGAAACCCTGTCTCTACTAAAAATACAAAAAAGTTAGCCAGGCGTGGTGGCACGTGCCTGTAGTCCTAGCTACTTGGGAGGCTGAGACAGCAGAATCGCTTGAATCCCAGAAGCAGAGGTTGCAGTGAGCCAAGATCACACCATTGCACTCCACCCTGGGCAATAAGAGCAAAACTCTGTCTCAAAAAATAAATAAATAAGTAAATTCCATTTACAATAGCATCAAAAAGAATAAAATACTTATAACTTTAATCAAGGAAATACAGAGCTTATAGTGTGAAAACCACAAAACGATGGAAGAAATTAAAGACAGCCTAAATAAATGGAAAGGCACTGAATAGCGCTCATATGGTTAAGATGGCAATAACTGCCAAATTAATATCTAAATTCAACACAATCCCTACCAAAATCCCATCTGCCTTTTTGAAGAAACTAACAAGCTGGTCTAAAATTTTATGTGGAAATTTAGGGAACTGAATATAATCAAAACAATCTTAAAAAAGTAGAAAGTTAGAAGACATACACTTCTCAATTTGAAAATTTACTACAAAATTATAATAATCAAGATGGTATGATACTGGCATAGAGGTAAACATTTGAAATAAAATTGAGAATTCATAAATAAACACTACTATATATTATGTTCAGTTAATTTTCAACGATGCCAAGAAAATTTAATGCTGAAAAATCACCTTTTTGGCTGGTCGTGGCAGCTCACGCCTGTAATCCTAGCACTTTGGGAGGCTGAGGCAGGCAGATCACAAGGTCAGGAGTTCGAGCCTGGCCAATATGGTGAAACCCCATCTCTACTAAAAATACAAAAAAATTAGCCAAGTGTGGTGGCGCACGCCTGTAATCCCAGCTACTCGGGAGGCTGAGGCAGGAGAATTGCTTGAACCCGGGGGGCAGAGGTTGCAGTGAGCCAAGATTGCGCCATTGCACTCCAGCCTGCGTGACAGAGTGAGACTCTGTCTCAAAAAAAAAAAAGGAAAAAGAAAAATCACCTTTTCAAGAAATGATGCTGAGACAACTGAATATTTGTATGCAAAACAACCAAAATTATTCCTTTCCTCACACCATATACAAAAACTAATTGAAAATGTATCACAGGTCTACATTTAAAAGCCATTACTTAAAGAAAATATAGGAGTGGATCTTCATGCCCTAGGGATAGACAGAGCCCTTTTAGATAAAGTACCAAAAATACAAGCAACAAAAGAAAAAACAAATTAGACTTCATGGAATGAAAAACTCTTTTGCTACCAAGTACAAAGTAAAGACAATAAAATGACAACCCACAAATGGGAGAAAAATATTGGCTAATAATACATGTAATTAGTGACTGGTACACAGAATATGTAAAACACTCTTACAACTCAACAACAAAAGGACACATAACACAACTACATAATAAAAAAAGTAATTGATTTTTCTATATTAAGCTTCTATCCTCCAACTTGGCTACAAAGACAATAGTTTTGGGAGTTCTTTAGAATTTTCTCCTTAGGCAATCATGCCTGTACGAACACAGAAAGTTTTATTTCTTCCTTTCCCATCTGTATGCCTCTTATTTTGTTGTCTTATGGCATTACCTACAATTTCCAATGAGATGTTGAGTAAGAGTGAAGAGACAGGACATCTTGTTTCCTTATATCAGGGAGAAAGTATCCAGTGTCTCACCATTAAGTATGATCTTAGCAGTAGGTTTCTTGCAGACTTTTTTTTTATATCAAGTTGAGAAAGTTCCTCTCTATTCCTAGTTTGCTCAGTTTTATCATGAATGGGTGTTGGATTTTATCAAATGCTTCTTGTCCATCAATTGACATGATATGGTTTTCTTCTGTAGCCTGTTGATATGGCAGGTTACAGAATTGATTTTTTTTTTTTTTTTTTTTTGAGACAGAGTTGCCCAGTCTGAAGTGCAGTGATGCAATCTCAGCTCACTGCAACCTCTGCGTTCCAGGTTCTAAGCGATTCTCCTGCCTCAGCCTTCAGAGGAGCTGGGAATACAGGAGCGCTCCACCACGCCCAGCTTATTTGGTATTTTTAATAGAGACAGGGTTTTACCACGTTGGCCAGGCTGGTCTTGAACTCCTCACGTCAGGTGATCCATCCGCCTCAGCATCCCAAAGTGCTGGGATTACAGGCGTAAGCCACTGCACCCAGCCACATTAATTGATTTTCAAACTCTGACCAGCCTTGAGTGGTCATGGCATCTAATTATTTTTATACAATGTTGGATTCTACTTGGATTTTTGCATCTATATTCATGAGGGATATTAGTGTGTGGTTTTTCTTCTTCGCAAGGTCTTCATATGCTTTTAGGATTAGAGAAAAAATAGCCTTTTAAAAAGGTGTCAGGAAGGTTCCCTCTGCATCTCTTTTCTGAAAGACACTATAGAGAATTGGTATATTTCTTCCTTAAATGTTGCACAGAAATCACCAATGAAACCAAAAAAGTCTGATAATTTATTTTCTTTCTTTCTTTTCTGAAAGCTTTATGGATTCAATTTATTTAACTGATATTGGTCCATTTGAATGGTTTATTTCTTCTGTGTAAGTCTTGGTAGTTTGTGTATTTCAAGGAATTACCCATTTCACCTAAGTCATGGGTTCAGAAGAAGCCAGGAATAAAGGCTTCCTGTACCAAAACCATCTAATTGCATTACAAATGCAAAAAATAGTATCAATGAAGGACCCCCTTCAATGCAGGAGGAAGTCTTGACCTTAATTGCTTTGGAAAGAGATAGAAGTCTGTGAGACTAAAGGCAAGTCTGCACATAAGTACTATATTTTAGTTGATAAAATTATAAAATTATTTTCCACATGGGTATGATTAACAATTCTGACAGTGCTACACATGTATACAGGGAAAGAATAATGAAGGTAAATGGAAGGCCAGGCTTGGTGGCTCACATCTTTAATCCCAGCACTTTGGGAGGCCGAGGTGGGTGGATTACCTAAAAGATCACAAGTTCGAGACCAGCCTGTCCAACATGGCAAAATCCCATCTCTACTAAAAACACAAAAATTGGCTGGGTGTGGTGGTAAGCACCCATAGCCCCAGCTACTTGGGAAGCTGAAGCAGGAGAAATACTTGAACCCAGGAGGCGGAGGTTGCCATGAGCCGAGATCACACCACTGCACTCCAACCTGAGTGACAGAGCGAGACTCCATCTCAAAAAAAAAAAAAAAAAAGAAAGAAACTAAATGGATGATGGATGGTTAGAGCCATATTTCTTACTTATTTCTTACTGTTGGGTATGGTAATTTACAGTGAAGCAAGGGAAGAAAGCTAGAATGACCCATGTGGTAATGAAGAGTTGAAGGTGTAAGTATAAACACGTTTAGCTTAAGAGAGATACAGATGGTTACATGTAGAACTATTTATAAGTAAGTATATTACATGGTTTATGCACATGTATATTTCCCCGTTCTGCGAGCTGAGACGGCCACACCCTACTGCTGTAAGCAGACTATTAGCCCCTATCTCAGTTTCTAATACCATTGTCAAATAAAAGGAATCAGGGTTACCTGAAAAATAGTGGCTGATTTCAGAAAGGAAATACATAAGATGAGCCTGCACCATCTTGTAGTGACAGAAAGAAAGTTCTCTAAAAAACAACGGCAACAAAATTCATAAATCTCCACTTCTTACGTGTGAGTTGTGTAGAGTAACATTGTTCCAATGTGTACAGTATGGAAAATAGGAAAAAGGTGTAACTTTATAGCGGACAAACTGTATGTTTGCCAACACTTTTAAGGCCAACATCAAAAGTCATAAAACATGGTGACAGTATGCATGCTTGATATAATGTGACAAAAAAGGTACTTTACCACTGTGGCCTTTTTCCCCAAAACCTATAATCCCAGTCTTATCTTGAGAAAAACATTAGACACATTCCAAGAAATGGAATTTATATATACCTCACCAGGACTCCTCCAAACTGTCAAGGTCATCCAAAACAAGGAAAGTCTGGGAAACCACCATAGCCAAGAGGAGCCTAAAGAGACATAACAACTAAATGTAATATGGTGCCCTGGAAGGGATCCTGGAACAAAGAAGGACATTAGGTAAAAATCAGCAGACCCTAAATAAAAATATGGACTTTAGTCAATAATCATGTACCAATGTTGTTCAACAGCTGTTGCAAACATACCATCCTAATATGTTAATAACAGCAGAAACTGGGTAAATGGCAATTCTCTCTACTACCTCCCCAATTTTCTATAAGTCATGAAATAAAGTGAATGTTTTAAATAGACAAAGGAGACACAGAAATAGCCAACGAGTGCATAAAAAGATGTTCAACATCAGGCCAGAAGCAGCGGCTCACGCCTGTAATCCCAACACTTTGGGAGGCCGAGGCGGGTGGATCATGAGGTCAGGAGTTCAAGACCAGCCTGGCCAACATGATGAAACCCCATCTCTACCAAAAATACAAAAATTAGCTGGGTGTGGTGGTGGGCACCTGTAATCCCAGCTACTCAGGAGGCTGAGGCAGAGAATTGCTTGAATCCAGGAGACAGAGCCTGCAGTGAGCCGAGATCGCGCCACTGCACTCCAGCCTGGGCAACAGAACGAGAGTCCATATCAAAAAGAAAAAAAAAAAAAAAGACGTTCAACATCATTAGCCATTAGGAAATGCAAAAAACCACAATGAGATACCTCTTTACAACTACTGGATTGGTATAATAAATAATAATAATAATATTAATAAAAAGTGTTGGCAAACTGGAGAAACTGGAAAATTCATGCATTGCTGGCAGGATTGTAAAGTATTGTGGCTGTTATGAAAAACAATCGGGCAGTTCCCAAGAAAGTTAAACACAGAGACACCACATAACCAGCATTCTACTTCTAGGTATATATCTGAAATGACTGAAAATACATGTCCATGTGAAAACTTATACATGAACAATTACAGCAGAATTATTCATAATAGTCAAGAAGTAGAACTAAAACCAAATGTCCATCCACTGACAAATGGATACATAAAATGTAGTATATATCTATACACCATGTTATATGGCTATAAAAAACAAGTGAAATATTGATACGTGCTACAACATGGATGAACCTTTATGTTATGCTAAGAAAAAGTAGCCAGGCAGAAAAAGTCACATACAGTTCCATTTTTATGAAATATTTAGATTAGGCAAATCCACAGAGACAGAAAATTCAATTTTGGTTGCCAAGGGCTACAGGAAAGGGGAAAGAGAAAGTAATTGCTAACAGATATTGGCTTTGTTTCAGGGATGATGACAATATTCTAAGAAACATTGTCAGCTGGGCGCGGTGCCTCACGCCTATAATCCCGGCACTTTGGGAGGCCTATGCAGGCAGATCGCTTGAGGTCAGGAGTTCCAGACCAGCCTGGCCAACATGGTGAAACCCTGTCTCTACTAAAAACACAAAAAATTATCTGGGTGTAGAGGTACATGCCTGCAATCCCAGCTACTCGGGAGGCTGAGGCAGGAGAATCGCTTGAACCCAGGAGGTGGAAGTTGCAGTGAGCCAAGATCGTGCCACTGTACTCCAGCCTGAGCGACAGAGTAAGATTCTGCCTCAAAAAAACAATTGTCGGCCAGGTGCGGTGGCTCACACCTGTAATCTCAGCACTTTGGGAGGCTGAGGCACATGGATATTCTGAGGTCAGGAGTTTGAGACCAGCCTGGCCAACATGGTGAAAATATAAAATCAGCTGGGTGAGGGGGCATGCGCCTGTAATCCCAGCTACTCAGGAGGCTGTGTAATCCCAGCTACTCAGGAGACTGGGGCAGGAGAATTGGCTTGAATCCGGGAGGCAGAGGTTGCAGTGAGCTGAGATCGCGCCACTGCACTCCAGCCTGGGCGACAGAGCAAGACTCCATCTTAAAAAAAGTAAAAAAAAATTGTCAGGAAGGTTGCACAATCCTGCAAATACACTAACAGTGATTGATTTATACACGTAAAATTGGTGAAGAGTACAGTATGTGAATTATATCTCATATAATTCTCAAGAAAATTGTTTCTTATTTACCTGTTTCGTGGTGTATAAATAACACAACTGATATGCATTGTTCTTACAGCCAACCACCTAATTTTTTTTAGTAATTTAAATCACTTCTGTGTAACACTTACTTTTGCTTGTACAGATAATCAAATCGTCTGCATACAAAATGACAATTTGCCTTCCCAAACTTTATGTTTTATTATTTTTTTCTTGTCTATGTAATGGACAGTAGATCCTCTATGAGATTCAGTAAAACTGCTGATACAAGAGATCCAGCAACTCTCATATAGAAAGTGTGCTGTGATTTTTCAACAAATAGTGTACAATATGTTTTTGTCCATTACCTTTATTTTATTTTTTGAGACGGAGTCTCGCTCTACTGCCAGGCTGGAGTGCTGTGGCGCCATCTTGGCTTACTGCAACCTCCGCCTCCCGGGTTCAAGCAATTCTCCTGCCTCAGCCTCCCGAGTGGCTGGGACTATAGGCGCACACCATCATGTCCAGCTAATTTTTTGTATTTTAGTAGAGACGGGGTTTCACCATGTTGGCCAGGATGGTCTCCATTCTCCTGACCTCGTGATCTGCCCACCTCAGCCTCCCAAAGTGCTGGGATTACAGGCATGAGCCACTGCACCCGGGCTGTCTATTATCTTTATTAAAGATTAAGATGCTGAATTATTTATAGTTGGTAGGCAATTTACAAAACTTTTTATTTGAAGACAATTCTTTTTTTCTTCTTTCTTTCTTCTTTTCTTTCTTTTTTTTTTTTTTTGAGGCAAGTTCTCACTCTGTCACCCAGGCTGGAGTCAAATGGTGCCATCAAAGCTTACTGCAGCCTTGACCTCCTGGGCTCAAGCAATCCTCCCACCTCAGCCTCCCAAGTAGCTGGGACCACAGGCATGCACCAGCACACCTGACTAATGTCTTTACTTTTTGTAGAGATGGGGTTTCACCATGTTGCCCAGGTTGGTCTCAAACTCCTGAGCTCAAGTGATCCACCCACCTTGGCTTCCCAAAGTGTTGAGATTACAGGCATGTACCACTGCACCCAGCCTGGAGACAATTCTTAAATTGACATGCAGCTGGAAGAGATAATGAGAAGATTCTGTATACCCCTCATCCAGTTTTCTCCATGGTAAAAATTTGCAGAACTATAGTCCAATATCAGCCAAGAACTGACATTGATTCATTCAATCAACCTTATTCAGATTTCACAAGTTTCACATGCCTTAGTTGTGTATATTTAGTTTTATAAATTTTGCCACATGTATAGATTTTTGTGAAAATCACAACACTGGGGATACAGAACAGTCCCATCACCAGGATCCCACACACGGTAACTACAGCCATCTCCCACCCTCTCTGCCTTCCTAACGCTGGCAACCACGAACCTGTTCTCCATCCCTATGCTGTCATTTCAAAACTGTTACACAAATAACAGATCATGAGGTATTATGATAAACAGCCTAACTGCCTTTGTGATAATTGGCTGATAATAGATTTCAAATCCCACCCATCTCCCTTCTTACCCTACATTTGGGCAAGCCAATAATAAAGCCTAGGTGGTCTCTCCCTCAATGCCAGTAGGAAACTCAAACCACACAAACTCCATCCTTTTTGTGTGTGCTCACCCCACCCCAAATTCCTAATGACAAGCAACCATTCTTCTCCCTTCTTTCTCAATCCACATTTAGACCTGCTTAGGAGCCTTCTCTGGTCTCCCTAGAAACCTGTCTCTATAAGTAATAAACTCTTTTTTACACTCTTGGTATCATTACCAGTTTTGATATCTAAACCAAACACAGGGGGTAAGAGGGTTCATCCCAACTCTGTGGGGTGGACCAGAACCAACATGTAAATTTTTGAGATGGGGTTTTTTAAAACTCAGCTTAATCTCTTGAGATTCATCCATAATGTTACATGTATTGGTCATTCATTCCATTTTAATGCTGGGTAACACTTCATGGTATGGACACACCACACATTATTTATCCATTCAAGAAGATCTGGATTATTCAGGTTTGGGCTATTACCCATAAAACTGCTGTGGAATTTTTTTGATGGAACACTAAGTTTTTATTTCTCAAGGATAAATGTCTAACAGTGCAACTAGTGGTTCACATGCTAAGTTTGTTTTTAGTTTTAAATGGAACTGACAAACTACTTTCTAGAATGACTGTAGATTTTATATACCATCAAAAATGTATGAATAATTCAGTTTAAATCTTCACCAGCACTTGTATTATCACTTTTATAAGGCAGGTCAAATAAGAGCATGATAAAAACATCTTTCATTATGACGTGTCTGGGTATAAGTCTCTTTGCATTTATCCTCCTATGAGTTTGTTGAGCTTCTTGGATGAATATATTAGTGTTCTTCAACAAATTATGGGTGTTTCTGTGAATTCTTCAAAAAATTTTTCTTTCCCTTTCTGTTCTCTCATATTGATACTCCCATTTGTATATGCTGATGCACCTAATGATATCCATTTCCCAAGGTTTTGTTCATTCTTCATTATTTTACTGGCTCTTCCTCAAATTACACAATATACATTGATCTGCACCAGACAACCCAGTTTCTGCCAACTTAAATGACAGTTATTATTGTGTTGCCTGTTGATAGTCCTGTGCATGGGTCACATTTTTCCTGTTTCTTTGCATATCTCATTTTGTTGTTGTTCTTGAATGGACAACTGGGCCATTCAGTTAACAGTGTTGAGTGACATAATCAAATGGTGGAGTACACAGCTCCAAACTGTCTCCACACAGAAACACCAAAAAACAAGAACTATAAAAACCAACCTTGTTAGAACTCTGGAAAACAATTAAAGGTTTACAGTAACCAAGTGAATGCTAAATCAGGAAAAAGGCGACTTCAAATGGTGGGAAAGTTTTGTGGCATTTTTACTTTACAAGAGATCCTCATTAATATTAGGAGCCGATATCTCCTCAGAAATCAATTGAAGGCCTGAAGACAGATGGATGACACATATAAATCCTGAAAGAAAAAAACTATCATCTGAGAATTCTCTAGCTGGTAAAACTGTCCTTCAAAATGAAAGAGAAATGAAGATAATCCCAGATAAACAAATTCTGAGAGAGTTTGTTACTACTAGGCCTGCTATACAGGAAACACTAAAAGGTGTCTCTCAAGATGAAATAAAAAGAAACTAGACTCAAATCTGGAGGAAAAAATAAAGATTTCCAATAAAGTTAACTATATAGACAAATACAAAAGCCAGGGTCATTATATGTTTGCTTTGTAACTCCATTTTTTTACTTCCTGCAAGACTTAAAAGACAAATGGATGGCCGGGCACGGTGGCTCACGCTTGTAATCCCAGCACTTTGGGAGGCCGAGGCAGGCGGATCACGAGGTCAGGAGATCGAGACCACGGTGAAACCCCGTCTCTACTAAAAATACAAAAAATTAGCCGGGCGTAGTGGCGGGCGCCTGTAGTCCCAGCTACTCAGAGAGGCTGAGGCAGGAGAATGGCGTGAACCCGGGAGGCGGAGCTTGCAGTGAGCCGAGATCGCGCCACTACACTCCAGCCTGGGTGACAGAGCGAGACTCCGTCTCAAAAAAAAAAAAAAAAAGACAAATGGATAAGAACTAAATGTAAATTTACATTATGGGCACACAATGTATACAGATGTAATCTGTGACAGCATAAAGGGGATGAGTAAGGTGCTAGGTAGAAGCCAGGTTTTCATACGATATTGAAGTTACGAGAGAATCAATTTAAACTAGATTGTCATGAATTTAGAATGTGAAAGTAATCCCCATGGTTAACTACAAAGACAATAATATCTAAAAAAATATACACAGAAGGAAATGAGAAGGGAATAAATATAAAAATCAGGCCAGGCGTGGTGGGCTCATGCCTGTAATCTCAGCACTTTGGGAGGCTTAGACGGGTGGATCACTTGAAGCCAGGAGTTCAAGACCAGCCTGGCCAACATGGCAAAATACCATCTCTACTAAAGACACAAAACTTAGCTGGGTGTGGTGGCACGTGCCCGTAGTCCCAGGTACTTGGGAGGCTGAGGCATGAGAATTGCTTGAACCCAGGAGGAGGAGGTTGCAGTGAACCAAGATCATACCACTACACTCTGGCCTGGGCACCAGAGCAAGACTTTGGTCTTGAAAAAAAAAAAAAAATGAAACACAAAGAAGGCAGTAATAAAGGGAATATGGGACCAAAGAAGGTATACAACATACAGAAAACAAAATACAATATGGCAGAAGTGCTTCCTTGTTGGTGATTACTTTAAATGATAATTGCTTGAACTCACCAATCAGAAGACAGAGCCTGGCAGAATGGATTTATTTATTTTTTAGACAGGGTCTTGCTCTGTCATCCAGGCTGGAGTGCAGTGGCACAAACAGGACTCACTGCACCCTTGACTTCCTGGGCTCTAGGGATCCTCCTGCCTCAGCCTCCCAAGTAGCTGGAACCAAAAGCGCACACCACCACACCCAACTATTTTATTTTTTATTTTTTTTGTAGAAACGGAGTCTCACTTTGTAGACCAGGCTGGTCTCCAACTCCTGGGCTCAAGAGATCTACCCAAAGTGCTGGGATTACAGGTGTCAACCACCCAGCTTCAGAATAGATTTTTTAAAAACATGATCAAACTACACATTGTCCAAAACAAACTGACTTAAAATCCAAAGACACAAATAAATTAAAACTGAAAGGCTGATAAAAGATATTCCATGAAAATAGCCACCAAAAGAGAACTGGGGTGGCTATACTAATTTCACTCAAAATAGATTAAGTCATAAGCTGTTACAAGAGACAAAGAAGAATACTATATATGAATAAAGGGTCTTTCCATCAATAAGATATAAAAATTATAACTATATATCTACCAAGCAACATCCTGAAACATGTAAAGCAAACACTGACAGAATGCAAGGGAGAAAATGACAGTTCTTACAGTTAATAGTTTTAGACTGAGGCTGGGCATGGTGGATAGCACCTGTAATCCCAGAGGTTTGGGAAGCCAAAGTGGATCACTTGATGTCAGGAGTCCAAGACCAGCATGAGCAACATAGTGAGACCCTGTTTCCACCAAAAAAAAAAAAAAAAAAAAAGATAGCTGGGCATAGTGGGCATGGTAGTATACAGCTGTAACCCCACCCCCTCAGGAGGATGAGTGGGGAGGATCACTTGAGCCTGGGAGTTCGAGGCTGCACTGAGCCATAACTGTGCCACTGCACTCCAGCCTGGGCAACAGAGTGAGACTCTGTCTCTTAAAAAAATACAAATGCAAATGAATAAGTGAATGAATGAATGATGCATATGAATACACATACAAAGCTACACAAACACATACACACACACACAAATACCAGTAAAATATATTTAATGGTATATTAAGAGGAGTATACACCATGACCAAGTGACCAAGGCGGACTTATCCTGGAAATGCCTGTGTGGTTCAACATAAGAAAATCGATGTAAAAAAAAAAAAAAAAAAAAAAGAAAAGAAAATGAATGCAATACACTCATTAATAAAACAAGTAAAAAAGGGACACGATCATCTCAGTTCATGCAGGAAAGGCAGTTGACAAAATCCAACCCCCTTTCAGGATAAATACATTCAGAAAACACAAAACAGAATAGAACTTCTTCAACATGATACACGGCACATATAGAAAATTCACAGCTTTACATCATATTCACTGATGAAAGAAAGCTTTCCTCTTAACATCAGGAAGAAGACAAAAATACCCACTTTTGCCGGTGCTATTTAACACTGCAGTAGAAGTTCCAGCCAAACAAGAAAAAGAAAGAAAGGCATCCATTGCAAAGGAAGACATAAAACTATGTCTACTCACAGGTGACACAATCCTAAAGATAGATCATAAAGAAACTACAAGAAAGATGCTATAGCTAATGAATGAATTCTGCGAAGTTGCAGAATACATCAAGACACAAAAATCAGTTGTGTTGCTACACACCTGAAAAGAACAATCTGAAAAGAAAAGTAAGAAAACAATTCTATCTATAGCACCACCTAAAAGAATAAAATACTATCTAGAAATAAAGTTAACCAAGAAGGTGCAAGACTTCTATACTGAAAACTACAAAATATTGATGAAAAATATTAAAGAAGGTGTAAATAAAGGAAACAGTATCTCATGTTCACAGTTAGACAGATGTCATATTGTTAAAAGGATAATACCATCCAAAATGATCTACAGATTTACCACAATCCCTATCAAAATTCCATCAGCATTTTTACCAAAATAAAAAGCTGATCCTTAAAGTCGCATGGAATTATAAGGGCCCTGAATAGCCAAAACAATTTTTAAAAAGAACAAAGTCAGAGGACTCAAAATGTCCAATTTCACAACTTATTAGAAAGCTACAATAATCCAAACAGTGTGGTCATGTCATAGGTGCAGACATACAGACAGATGGAATACAAGTGAGAGCCCAAAAATACACTACCTATGGTCAATTGATTTTTGACAACGGTGTCAATTCTATTCACTGCGAGAAAGAAAAGCCTTTTCTTTCAGTTGATGCAGGCCACATATTGTCATGCTACTGACATGAAATGTAACAGTCATACTCACAGACAAAATAGATTAGAGGTTACCACAGGCTGGTGGGAAGGGGCAATGAGTAGTTACTGCTTAATGGCGATACAGCTTCTGTTTGAAATGATGACAAATGACCAAAAAATGATGCTCGGTTAACTGGATTTCCACATGATAATAAAGTTAGAAAATAAAGTTAGATCCCTACTTTGACTATACACAAAAATGAATTGAAAATAAGTTCTAAAAAAATAAAATGTTTAGAAGAAATGTTCAGAAGAAAACATAAGGAAAACTTTGGGTTTGATGATGGATTCTTAACTATGACATAAAATGGATAAGCAACAAAAGAAAGAGTAGGTAAGGCTGGGTGCGGTGGCTCACGCCTGTAATCCCAGCACTTTGGGAGGTCAAGGCGGGTGATCACCTGAGGTCAGGAGTTCAAGACAAGCCTGGCCAACATGGTGAAACACCGTCTCTACTAAAACCACAAAAATTCGCTGGGCGCTGTGGCATGTGCCTGCAATCGCAGCTACTCGGGAAGCTAAGGCAGGAGAATCACTTGAACACAAAAGGCAGAGGTTGTGGTGAGCTGAGATCGCGCCACTGCACTCCAGCCTGGGTGACAGGGTGAGACTCTGTCTCAAAAACAAATATCTGTGTATATATACACATTAAAAATAATTCAGTGGTACCCCAAAAAGCTAAAAGAAATACACTTTGATAAAACAATGCTACACCTAGGTTTATATCCAAAAGAACTGAAAACAGGAACTTTGAGCAGATATTAATATTCCAGTGTTCACTGAAGCATTATTCACAACAGCCAAAAGGTACACCCAAGTGTACATCAACAGATGAATGGATTAAACAGCCAGAAAAGAATGTCTTGGTACTTGTTACAATACAGATGAAAGCTGAAAGCATCATGCTAAGTGAAATAAGGCAGACACAAAAGGCCAAATGTTGTCACACTACTGACATGAAATATTCACAACAGTCAAAACTCACAGAGACAAACTAGATAAGAGGTTACCATAGGCTGTTGGGAGGGGGGAATGTGTAGTTACTGCTTAATGGCAATACAGTTTCTGTGTGAAATAATGCAAATGTTTTAGA
Organism: Hylobates moloch; assembly: GCF_009828535.3. Taxonomy (NCBI): domain Eukaryota; kingdom Metazoa; phylum Chordata; class Mammalia; order Primates; family Hylobatidae; genus Hylobates; species Hylobates moloch. The sequence continues at coordinate 87,778,226 of NW_026652278.1, forward strand.
AACTGTGGTTATGGCTATACAACATTGTGAGTGTAATGCCACTGGACTGTACACTTAAAAACTGTTAAAATGGCAAATTTCATGTTATATATATTTTACTACATACAAAACAATATATTGTCAAAATGCCCCAGCATCATTTGCTGAATACCTGACTGAATTTCTTTTGCATTTTTGTCAACAGTTTGTCAAATGTCTTAGCTTCAGCTGCCATAACAAAATACCACAGACTGTATGGCTTAAACAACAGAAGTTTATTTCCTCATGGTTCTGAACGCTGGAAGTCTGAGATCAGGATGCCAGCATGGCCAGGGCCTGGTGAGGGCCTCTTCCCAGCTTGCAGTCAGCCACTGCATGTTCGTGTCACCTTTCCTCTATGCACACGGAGAGTGAGCAAGCTCTCACTTCCTCTTCCTGTAAGGCACTAACCTCATTGTGAGGGCCCCACCCTCATGACCTAATCTAACCCTAATTACCTCCCAAGGGCTCCACATCTCCAAATGCCACCACACTGGAGATGAGGGCTCCAACATATGAATTTTGGGGAGACATGAACATATAGTCTATAACAGCATAATCAATGTTGAAGTTTTCTATTCTTTTCCATTGTTCTACGTGTATATTCTATTAATGTGTATATTCAACCAACATCCTGTCCTCTTGATTATAGCTATTAATACATACATACAGTAGTCACTCCTTATCCAAGGGGGACACATTCCAAGATGCCCAGTGGAAGCCTGAAACCTCAGATAGTATTGAGTCCTATAAATACTATGTTTTTTCCTAAATATACAAACCTATGATAAAGTTTAATTTATAAATTAGGGACAGGGAGAGATTAACAACATCATAAAACAGAAAAGTTATAACAATATGCTGGCATCACTACTCTTGCGCTTTAGGGCCATTATTAAGTAAAATAAGTGTTACTTGGATACATATAGTGACAGTAAATAATCAAGGCAATTACTAAGTAATTAACTCATGGGTAGCATATACAGCCTGGGTATGCTGGACACAGGGTTGATTCATGTCCTGGGACAGGACAGTGCAAAATTTCATCATGCTACTCACAACAGTGTGCAATTTAAAACTTAGGAATTATTTATTTCTGAAGTTTCCTATTTAATATTTTTGAAACACAGTTGACCTCAGGTAACTGAAACTGCAGAAAGCAAAACTACAGAAAAGGGGAGACTAAGGTAATAAGCCTTAACACTGGATACAATAATTCCTCCTACTATTCTTTTTCTCAAGACTTCTGATAAAAAGTTTCTCAAAATTGTTTCATATTATATATATATATATATATAGTTCCTTTGACTGTTTATGGAAATTTTGGAATAAGCTTATTTAAAGCTGAGAAAAACCTTCCTGGAATCTTGACAGGAATGCCATTAAACTGTAGGTCAATTTGGAGAGAACTGGCATACTTACTAAGTTGAGTTTCCCAGTCTATCCAGAGACCATGTATCTTCATTTATTTCAGTATTCTTTTATTTCTTTCATCAGCATTTTGTAATTTTCAGCACAAAGGTCCTATACATATTTTGTTCAATTTATACCAAAGTATTTAATTTTCTATGGAATAAGTGATATTATGTTTTTAATTTAGATTTGCATATGTTCATTATTAGTGGAGAGAAATTGATTATATGTGTTCATCTTGGATCTTGAAACCTTTTGGAAATCATTCATTCATCCTGGGAGGTTTTCATTTTGTTTTGTTTTCTTTTTTTTTTTTTTTTTTTTTTGAGATGGAATTTCACTCTTGTTGCCCAGCCTGGCGTGTAATGGTGTGATCTCGGCTCATCACAACCTCTGCCTCCTGGGTTCAAGCGATTCTCCTGCCTCCCGAGTAGCTGGGATTACTGGCATGCGCCACCACACCCAGCTAATTTTGTATTTTTAGTAGAGATGGGGTTTCTCCATATTGGTCAGGCTGCTCTTGAACTCCCAACCTCAGGTGATCCACCCGCCTCGGCCTCCTAAAGTACTGGGATTATAGGCATCAGCCACCAGGCCTGGCCTGAGGTTTTTATTTTCTAAGATTCCTTGTAATTTTCTACATATACAATCACGTCAAATGTAAAAGTAAACAGTTTTATTTCTTCTCTATGTGTATGCCTTCTATTTCATTTTCTTGCCTCATTGTGCTTGAAAGAAGTTACAGTACTACAATGAATAAGAGTGGCGAGATCAAACATCCTTGCCTTGTTCCCAGTTTTACAGGGAAAACAATTCATCTTACCAGCAAATATATCTGCTATAGATATTTTGTGCATGTTCATTTATCAAAGTGAGGAAGATCCTCTTAATGTCTTGTATGAGATTTTTTATCACGGATGGATATTGCATTTTGTCAAATGCTTCCTCTATATTAACTGATGTATCATTTTTCTTCTTTAGCTTATGGTGGGTTAATTACATTGATTGATTTCTGAATGTTGAACCAGCCTTGCTTGTATAACTCAAGTAAATCCCACTTGGTTATAGTGTATACTTTTTACATGACTATTTTCTATTTGCTAGTATTTTGTTAAAGATTTTTGCTACTAAATTTATGGGAAGTATAGGTCTGTAGTTTTATTATTTTTGTACTGCCTGTATGGTTTTGACATCAAAATTATTTTTTAAATGTGTTAAGAAATATTCTCTCTTGGCCCGGCACAGTGGCTCATGCCTGTAATCCCAGCACTTCGGGAGGCCGAGGTGGGCAGACCACAAGGTCAGGAGTTTGAGACCAGCCTGGTCAACAAGCTGAAACCCCGTCTTTACTAAAAATACAAAAATTAGCCAAACGTGGTCACATGAGCCTGTAGTCCCAGCTACTTGGGAAGCTGAAGCAGGAGAATCACTTGAACCTGGCAGGCAGAGGTTGCAGTGAGCCGAGATCGCAACACTGCACTCCAGCCTGGGTGACAAAGCAAGACTCCATCTAAATAAATAAATAAATAAATAAATAAATAAATAAATAAATAAATATTCCCGCTTCTATTTTCTGAGGACATTGTGTAAAATCATCATTAATTCTTGTGTAAATGTTTGGTAGAATTCTCTAGTGAGAACAACAACTCTCTTGTACTTGGAAATTGGTTTTTTGGAGGTTTTTATTTAAAATTTAAATTCTTTGATTCAAATTATGTCAACCTGTATGAAAACCTGTGGGTCATTCAAATTATCTATATCACCCTAATTGAGTTGTAATAGTTTGTGGTTTCTGAAGAACTGGTACATTTCTTCTATGTTGTCATTTTTCTTTTTCTTTTTTTTTTTGGAGACAGAGTTTTGCTCTGTTGCCCAGGCTAGAGTGCAATGGTGCAATCTCAGCTCACTGCAACCTCCCACTCCCTGGGTTCAAGCCATTCTCCTGCCTCAGTCTCCTGAGTAGCTGGGATTACAGGCGTGCACCACCATGCCAGGCTAATTTTTGTATTTTTAGTAGAGACGGAGTTTCACCATGTTGGCCGGGGTGGTTGCGAACTCTTGACCTCAGGTGATCCACCTGCCTTGGCCTCCCAAAGTCCTGGGATAACAGGCATGAGCCACTACACCTGGCCTACGTTGTCATACTTATGAACATAAAGTTGTTGACAAGATTCCCTTATTATACTGTTAAATGGATGGTGGAGTGATATTCCCTGTTTCATTCCAGATATTGATGATTTGTCATCTCATTTTATATTTTTAATCAATATTGCTAGATATTTATCCATTTTATTGATTCTTTTCCAAAGAACCCTATGTTTCATTAGTTTTCTCTACTTTTTCCTATTTTCAATTTTACTGATTTCTGCTTCCAGTGTTATTTTCTTCCTTCTACTTAACAAAGGTTTTGTTTTGCTCTTTGCTAGTTTCTTAAGGTAGAAAGTCAATTATGGGTTTGCGACCTATCATCTTCTCTAATGTTAGCATTTAGTGCTGTAACTTTCTCTATCAGCGCTGCTTTAGCTACCTCCCACATATATTGATATGGTATGGTCTCATTTTCATTAAGTCTATGCATTTCTACTGTTGAATTTGAGGCTCCTTCTTCACTCCAGACTTTATTTAGAAGTCTGATGTTTAATTTCTAAATGATTAGATATTTTCCTATTGTCATTCTATTACTGATTTGTAGTTTGGTTTCATTATGGCCAGAAAACATACATACTCAGAATGATTTCAATTCTTTTAAATCTGCCAAGGCTTATCTATGGCCCAGGATATGGTCTATCTTTCTGAATATTCCATGGACACTTGAGAAAAAAATTGTATTTTGCTGTTGTTGGGCACTATTCTTCTTCCTTTTTTTTTTTTTTTTTTTTTTTTTTTTGAGACAGAGTCTCACTCTGTAACCCAAGCTACAGTGTAGTAGCACAATCTTGGCTCACTGGAACCTTCACCTCCTGGTTCAAGAGATTCTCCTGCCTTGGCTTCCTAAGTAGGTGGGACTACAGGCATGCGCCACCATGCCTGGCTAATTTTTGTATGTTTAGTAAAGACAGGATTTCACCATGTTATCTAGGCTACTCTTGAACTCCTGACCTCAAGCAATCTGCCCACCTCAGCTTCCCAAAGTGCTGGAATTACAGGCATGAGCCACCGCACCTGGCCTTGTTGAGCACTATTCTACAATGATGCTTCAGTCCTGTTGGCTGATGTTGCTGTCCTGTTCTTCTATATCTGCTAGTAATCATATGGCTAGTAATTCTATCAATTGCTAAGAGGGAAGTGATGAATTTTCCAACTACAATTAAAAATGTGCTTTTCTCTTTTCAGCTCAATCAGTTTTGTTTGGTGTACTTTGAGGTTTGCTAGAGACATTTAGGATCATTGCATTTTTGTTGGATTGATTCTTTTATCATTATTTAATGTTCTTTTTGTCTAATAATTTTCTTTGCTCTGGAGTCTACTGTATTTTCTTTTGATTAATGTTTGCACAGTTTATCTTTTTATATACTTTATCAACCTATGTTGTTCACTATGAGTTTCCTAAGAAAACATTTTTAGGATGGGTGGAGTAAGATGGTGGAATAGAGAACGCCACTGATCATACCCACTCCCCCACAGGAAGACTAAGATTGGCAACTATCTACACAAAAGAAGCAGTTTCACAGGAACTAAAAGTCAGGGGAGCACTTACAGAGCATGGTTTTCACTTCATATGGCTGAAAGAGAACAGTTTGGAAGTTCCTGAAAAAACTAAAAATAGAGCTATCATATGATCCAGCAATCCCACTCCTAGATATATACCCAAAAGAAAAGAAATCAGAACATCAATGAGATATCTCTGCTCCCACGTTTACTGCAGCACTGTTCACAAGAGCTAAGATTTGGAATCAACCCAAGTGTCCATTCACAGATAAACAGATAAAGAAAATGTGGTACATATACACAACGGAGTACCATTCAGCCATAAAAAAGAATGAGAGATCCTGTCATATGCAACAACCTAGATGGAAATGGAGGCACAGAATGTTAAATTTTGCATGTTCTCACTTATCTGTGAAAGCTAAAAATTAAAACAACTGAACTCATGAAGATGAAGTAGAAAGTAAAAGGATGGTTACCAGAGGCTGGGAAAGGTGGTGGGGTGGGGTTGGGGGAAGGTGAGGATGGTTAAAGGGTACAAAAAAATAGTTAGAAAGAATGAATAAGACCTAATATTTGCTAGCACAACAGGATGACTACAGTCAAAAATAATTTAATTGTACATTTCAAAGTGACTAAAAGAGTGTAACTGGATTGTTTATAACACAAAAGATAAATACTTGTGGGAATAGATACCCAATTTACCCTAATGTGATTATTACACATTGCGTGCCTGTATCAAAACATCTCCTGTACCCCAAAAATAAATACACCTACTATGTACTCACAAAAATTAAAAATTTTAGAATTATGTTTTATGTTTTTTCCACTCTGCCAATTTATATTTTAATTAGTGTACTTTGATCATTTACATTTAAGGTAAATATTGCTCTGTTAGGCTATTTGTTTTATTTTCTGTTTTCCATTCATCTGTTCCTTTTTTCTTATTTTCCAATTAGTTACCTAAATTTTTTTTTAGACTCCGTTTTGGTTTATTTATAGTGTTTCTAAGTGTACCACATTTTATAGTTTTCTCAGTAGTTGTTCTAGGTATTAAAATGTACATAAGTTATCACAGTCTATCAAGCATTTTACCACTTCAAGTGAAATGTACCAAGTTTCATTCCACTTAGGCCCCTTTACCCTCCTCACTTTTAAAATATAATTGTCTTAAGTGTTTCCCCTACATACAGAGCATTTTGCTGCAACCATCAAAAATGATTCTAGAAACTCATGAGAAAAATATATTTATCCCCATTTTTGCCAAACTCCAATCTTCTTTCTTTCCTGCATTCCAAGCCTTCTTGTGTTATTTCCTTTCTATTTAGAGAACTTTCAGCCAATTTTTAAAGCTAGGTTTGCTAGCAACATTTTCTCTTAGCTTCCCTGTCTAATAATGCCTTTAGTTCCCCTTTATTCATGAATATGGTTTCAAAAGATACAGAATTTTTATTTGATAGTGCTTTTCTTTCAGTACTTGAGAAAATATACTACTTCCTTCCAGCCACCAGTTTCAGAAGAGAAACCCACAGTCATTCCCTGTAGGAAATGTGTTGTTTCTCTCTGGCTACTTTGAAAATTTTTTTTGTCTTTAGTTTTCAAAAATTTAATTACAGTGTGAGTTTGCCATGGACTTAACTTATGTGATGTTACTTCAGACTTGGGAATGTGTAGTTTTATATCTTTTGCTAAATTTGAGAACGTCCAGCCATTACTTCTTCAAATACTTTAAACACTTCTTCCCCTTCCTTCTGATGTTACAAATGTTAGTTCTTTTGTTATTGCCCCACTCACTTTCTAAATACTGAAAGAATCAAACCTCATCCCATTCCCTCCTGCCTTCTAGCTTTGTCTAAGCTACCATAATCACTTATAAGCAAAACTACCACAGGCCATTAATGAGCTCTCTATGCCCTATGCCACACCCAGTATTTTCTCTACAAAAGTGAGAAAGATCTTATAGAAATATAAATCAGATATTGCTCATCTGCTGAAAATCTACCACTAAACAGATTGTAACCAAATAAGGCTTATGATACGCTCACCTTTGGACTCTAGCTGCCTCCCTCACCTCACCTCATGCCCTTCCTCCAATCAAGCCCTCCCTTCAGCCACTGTGACTTTTTGGCTATTCCTGAAAACCACCAAGCACATTCCTGTCCAAGGCTAGCAGCTGCTATTACCCCTGCTGAAAAGGGGCAGAATCCTCACGGCTCACACAGTCATTTCATTCAAATTTCTGCTCTAATGTTGACCACAGTAAGGTTTCCCCAACTGTTCCTTAAAGTAATCTAACTTGCTTTAATTTCTTTCATAGTCTTTAAAACCACAGAACATTTAATATATATAAACATAAGTATACATAATATACTTAGAGACATAATTTTATTACTATTATTTTTTATATTTATTTACTTATTTTTGAGACAGAGTTTCGCTCTGTCACCCAGGCTGGAGTGCAGTGGTGCAATCTCAGCTCACTGCAACCTCTGCCTCCCAGATTCAAGTGATTCTCCTGCCTCAGCCTCCCAAGTAGCTGGGATTACAGGTACCTGCCACCATGCCCAGCTAATTTCGTATTTTTAGTACAGATGGGGTTTCACCATGTTGGCCAGGCTGTTCTCAAACTCCTGACCTCAAGTGATCTGCTCACCTCAACCTGTGCTGCGATTACAGGTGTGAGCTATCACACCCGGCCTAAGTTTTTTCATTATCATATCCTCAGCACACAGCAAGTACTCAAAAATTATGTGCTGAGTTTAAAAATGAGTGAATAAAAAATTCTGACAACTGAATAAACACAAAACAATGGAGGTTAAGGTGGGACACTGAAAGTGCTTTGAGAAAAACAACCAAGAAAAACAATAGTAAAGTTGAGATGGGCAAAGACTGAACTATTGGCAGGTATAAGAATAGTAAACATTCAAAAAATGATTCAAAAAGGAGGAATTTTTTGTGAGTAGTATCTGGAGGTTTGATTTAGGAATCAGCATTCTCCATCACTTCCAGAGGTTAGGACCCCTATGGAGATGTTCTTGAAAAATGTTCCAAAGTTGCCAAACCCTGAATTAACTACTGGGAAACAACAAATCCCCTGATGTGAATCTGTGCAGTACATATTAACTCACCTGGAAAGCTCTGGCTTGGGAATTCTTCCTCCAGTCTCCATGGCTCTTCTCCTTGTTCCAGCCTGAAGATCACTTCTGGTTTGTGAACACAATACCCTGTTAACAGGAAATAATTTAGGATTTGGACCAAGCAGTCTAGACTTCAGGCCTTTGAAGCAGGAAGAAACTTCTGGGGCTGCTTCAAGTTGTCAGTGGAACATTTTCACTGGAGAGGTGAACACAAGTATCTTCTGGTGCTCAGAGATGATCAATCAACACTGACTCCTGAAGCCCAACCTAAGCCTAATTAATGTCATTAAACTAGACAGACTGCCTGTACGCTTCATAATCAAAATAAACAAATGCTATTTAGAATGATACAGTGAAAAGACCTTACCCACTGAGACAAGGTTGCTGTAGTTCTCCAGCATCACATCTCTATACAGAGCCCTCTGACTAGGGTCCAGGTGCTGCCACTCCTCCTGGGTGAAGCCCACAGTCACATCTTTAAACGATACTGACCCCTGGAACTTCTGCTCTACCTGAAATGTTCAGAATTAGGTGGCATGAAGAAAGAAGTATGGGCTAATCCTTACCATGATTATTATTCACAGAATATTTGTTTTGCTTTATACTTTTAGGAAAAAAATCGTAACAGAAATATTCTGCCATTAATGCATTAAGATATTAATTCATGCAAAAAAATAATCAAATTCCCACAATGTACCTGGAACTATCATCACTGCTGGAAACACTAAGATTAATAAAAATCTTCCTGTATTCAAAGAACACACAGAGTGGTAAGAAATATATGTGGTAATGTGTTACAAGTACTAAGGTGAAAGTACAAACCCAATAGACTAACGTTAGGAGCAAAGTTAGCTCTGCTTCGAGTTTCACTGAGGAAGTAAAGCTGTTGGTTGAATTATGAAGAACACTCTATTACGTTCTTCGTAAGCACAGGGCCATGATACAAGCAAAGGTGAGGGCTTCCAACACACTGCAGACATCAACAAAAGGGCAGACAGCACAGGAAATGGCCTGGTGCTGTCTTGAGAAGAGAAGCCAAGGAAATGGGTTATAGAGTAATTTTACACCAATGGTCTCTGAAGTATTTGATCATTTACCATTTTCAAGAATATTACTGAGAACTACAGATTTATATTTACAAATCACACAAATAGTACATTTATTACGAATTCTAATTTAATTCTCATTTAGATTTAAAAATGTAGAAAGCCTGACATTTTCTTCATTGCAATACATATTCTGGGTTCTAATCCTTTAATTCAGAGACAATAATAAGGATGTGTAGAAAATGGAAAGATTTTGGAACTATTATACTTGAAACCTCTGTGGAGTACATAGGAGAAGACACCCAATTGGATTGTTCTGGATATCCTCTAGGGCACATCTTTTAGGGATCACTGCTGTGAAAAAGGGAAAGCCAAAGATGAGATGTGAGCATATACTGCAATTACGTGACCAGGTTTTGTTTACAGAACCAATTCTATTGAGAACGGCAAAGGACAAAACAACATTTACATAAACTACTGTAGAAGAAACCGGGATGCAAATAGGGCACGGATAATAGGAGGCAGAGAAACAAAATGTGGTCACCAATTCATTAAGAAAAAAATGTTTCCTCTGGCTATCTCCATGAACAGATACTAGGGCCACAGTGTAAACCAGGAAAGTTAGGGCAAAATAGGTTGGATGCAGTATTCTAGCAAGAAACATCCAATTATATTAAATTTGAAGCATAGGCTGGGCGCAGTGCCTCATGCCTGTAATCTCAGCACTTTGGGAGGCCGAGGCGGGTGGATCACCTGAGGATAGAAGTTCGAGATCAGCCTGACCAAAATGGTGAAACCCCATCTCTACTAAACATACAAAAAATTAGCCAGGCATGGTGGCAGGCGCCTGTAATCCCAGCTACTCAAGGGGCTGAGACAGGAGAATCCCTTTAACCTGGGAGGCAGACATTGCAGTGAGCTAAGGTCGGCACCACTGCACTCCAGCCTGGGTAACAAGAGCAAAACTCCATCTCAAAAAAAAAATGAAGCATAATATGAAGGTCAAGAATGAAATAAGGACTACAGAGAGAATGAAACAAGGACTACAGAGACATTTATAATATAGTGGTGTTCAAAGCCATCATGGGAAAATCAGAAAGATGTCAGAAAACTGGGGAAAGAAAATAAGAATGGAACTGGAGGCCAAGCACAGTGGCTCACATCTGTAATCTTAGTACTTTGGGAGGTAAAGACAGGCAGCTCACTTGAGGTCAGGAGTTCAAGACTAGCCTGGCCAACATGGAGAAACCCCATCTCTATTAAAAATAGAAAAAAATTAGCCAGGCATGGTGGTGGGTGTCTGTAATCCCAGTTCCTTGGGAGGCTGAGACAGGAGAATCACTTGAACCCAGGAGGTGGAGGTTGCAGTGAGCTAAGATCGCACCACTGCACTGCAGCCTGGGCAACTCTGTCTCAAAAAAAAGGTAAGTAATTCCTCCCAAATTTATATATAGGTTCAATTCAACCCCAAAGAAAGTCTCAGCAAGTTATTTTAAGAATACTAACAATATTTGTATGGAAATGCAAGGAACTAGGAAGAGCCAGGATTTGCTGAAGAAAAAATGTGTTAAACTGACTACTAGACACTAAGATGTTTCACCAAGTGTGGCACTGGCACAACCAACCAACAGAACATAGTCCAAAAAACACACAGACATATATGTACACATAATTGATGACAAATATCACAATGTAAAACAGTGGGGAAAGGATGGTGTTTTCAAAAATAATTCTACATTAACTGAATGAAAAACAGGAATCTGACATCTATCTCATACAAAAGTAGACACCTATTCCAATGAAAAAGAGGTAAATGTGAATGCTAAAACAATAAATATTTTAAAAGATAACAAAAGAGATTATCTTCATGACCTCAAAGTAGGTAAAGTCATCTAAAATAGTACACACCATCAACAAATAAACTTAATAAACTAATCTCGGGATTGGTAAACTTTTTCTGTAAAAAATCAGACATTAAATATTTAGCCAGGCATGATGGCTCACACCTGTAATCCCAGCATTTTGGGAGGCCAAGGCAGGCGGATCACTTGAGGCCAGGAGTTTGAGACCAGCCTGGCCAAGTGAAACCCCATCTCTATTAAAATACAAAATTAGCCAGGTGTGATGGCACATGCCTGTAATTTCAGCTACTTGGGAGGCTTAACCAGGAGAATCCCTCGAGCCCTGAAGGCAGAGGCTGCGGCAAGCCAAGATCGCACCACTGCACTCTAGCCTGGGTGACAGAGTGAGACACTCTCCAAAAAAAAAAAAAAAAAAAAAAAAACATCAGACATCATTATATTTGTGGCTTTGCAGGCCAAAAGGTTCCTGTCACAACTAGTCAACTCTGCCACTGAAGCCACAGATTAAATGTAAATGAGTGAATGAGCAGGGAGGTGTCAGGATTGTGAGGGGGACAAGATGGCAGCTGCAGGAGTGCTAGCAATGTTTGTTTTGACCTATGTATTCATTACTTGCGCCATGGATTTGTAATAATTCATTAAGTTCTGTATTTGAAATTTAGGGGGTTTTCTATCTATCTGCTACACATGTAGAAATAAGATTCATTAAAAATTAAAATATGTAACCTAGCACTTTGGGAGGCCGAGGCAGGCGGATTGCCTGAGCTCATGAGTTTGTGACCAGCCAGGGCAACACGGTGAAACCCATCTCTATTAAAATGCAAAAAATTAGCCAGGCGTGGTGGCGTGCACCTGTAGTCCCAGCTACTCGGGAGGCTGAGGCAGGAGAATTGAAAATTGCTTGAACCCAGGAGGCAGAGGCTGCAAGGTTGCAGTGAACGGAGATGGGGACACAGCGCTCCAGCCTGGGCGACAGAGCAAGACTCCATCTCACAAAAAAAACAAAACAAAAAAAAAACAAAAACCATATTGACTCTTACAAATCTCAAAGTAAAGTAGGGAATTAATAAACGACTTACCTTGTTCATTTTGTTCTGTTCTTGGACAGACGGAGACAACTCTGAAGATACAGCTGAGTTAGAAAAAGAGGAATGGGGTCATGAAAGATTTGGCCTGCCTGGCAACTCCCGGATTCTTCTGCCCTAAGAAGCCATACACACCCACTAGGTAAAATACTCCCTCTGGAAGAATATCAATGTCCTCTGACACTTCGGAGCAGGGGGCAGACATGGTGAAAGACCACCCTAATATAACTCCAACATAACCATGTAGCTCTTGGGCACAAGATTTTTCACCGGGTGAAAGTAAATATTTGCTTCCTAAGGATTTCAATCTCCCTCGGTCTTCACAAAAAATGTATAATGACAATATTGGCCAAACAAGTTAACAATACATTTAATGAAGAAACATTAACACTAAAACCATTGTAAAAAATAGGACTAAGCTATCGATATTCCCAGTAGTGTTACTTAACCTCTGGTGAGTGACTCCACAGAAAGCCATAAGTGGCAGTGCTTCAAAGAAAAAATCCGGGCCGGGCGCCGTGGCTCACGCCTGTAATCCCAGCACTTTGGGAGGCCGAGGCGGGCGGATCACAAGGTCAGGAGATCGAGACCATCCTGGCTAACACGGTGAAACCCTGTCTCTACTAAAAATACAAAAAATTAGCTGGGCATGGTGGCGGGCGCCTGCAGTCCCAGCTACTGGGGAGGCTGAGGCAGGAGAATGGCGTGAACCCAGGAGGCGGAGCTTGCAGTGAGCCGAGATCCCGCCACAGCACTCCAGCTTGGGTGACAGAGCCAGACTCTGTCTCAAAAAAAAAAAAAAAAGAAAAAATCCGTTTTAATTTCTTCATCTAACTTTGTTGTTATTTCACAAAAGGATGTTTTAAACTTGCTTTGATGTGTGTGGAAAAGTAGACAGTACTGGCTCAAGTTTTCCCTACTAACAAACTTTGATCCTGAACAAGTCAGTAACCTTGACAAACAAGAAACAAAAAAATTATTTTTTATTCTAACAAATGAGGCAAAATTAGGTAACTCTTTTTTTTTTTTTTCTTTTTTTTGAGATTGAATTTCGCTCTTGTTGCCCAGTCTGGAGTGCAATGGTGCAATCTCGGCTACCTGCAACCTCCGCCTCCCGGGTTCAAGCAATTCTCTGCCTCAGTAGCTGGGATTACAGGCATGTACCACCACGCACGGCTACTTTTAGTATTTTTAGTAGAGACGGGGTTTCGTCATGTTTGTCAGGCTGGTCTCGAATTCCTGACCTCAGGTGATCCACCCTCCTCGGCCTCCCAAAGTGCTGGGATTACAGGAGAGAGCCACCGCGCTAGGCCAAAATTATGTAATTCTTGAAGATCCTTCCTGAGTGCAAGATCAAGTTAGGACAGAGGAACAGCAAATAACAAGATGTAGTGATGGACATGACTGGAGGGCAGTTGGGAACCTAAACAGGATGAATGCAGAATCGGGAACGGAGTCTATAGGGCGGGCGGGCGACTGCACCCGCCCTTCCCTACCCAGGTAGCGCAGCACCCTAGCACACGCGCGCACGCTCGGCCAGAGAACTGCCCCTCCCGCAAGGCTCAGCGCTCAGACAGCGCAAGCGCACATGCCCTCCTCCACGGCCCCTACAAACAGGGCGACGCACACGGCGTTGCCCGCTCCGCAGAGGCTGCGCCTTTGAGGAACCGGTCTAGGGTGCTGGCAGACATGCTGCAGCCCCGCCGTCCCCGGCTTCCCTGTGAGGTCCCCTGCTTCCCTGTGAGGTCCCCGGGACTCCTCGCCACCACTTGGCACTGGCCCCCTGCCGCCCGCCCCCGGAGTCGCGCGGGGCCCCCTCTCCGTCCCTGCCCAACCCGCCGAGGCTTACCCCGCTCTCTCATCGGGGTGCATTCGCCATAAAAGAGCCCGTAGACCTTGAAATCCCGGGACCGCCTCCCACGCAAAACGTGAGACAAACAAAAGGAAAGGCGGAAACGCAGAAACGCAGAGGTAGCCAGTGGACGAGGCATGCGCAGAGCCCACGCGCAAAGCCTGGCGCTGTCGGCGCCCAACCTGGAAACTACCTTTCCCCTGAGGCTGCGAGAGCAGCCCTTCGGGATTGGCGGAGAGGTGCCCCGCTAGGCAGTGGGCGGATGCAGTCTGAGTTGGTGTGGGAACTGCCCGCAGCCCTGGCTCCCTCGGGGCGAACCAAAGGGATGCACTGCAGGGGAGGTCTGTGTGCAGCCAGTGTGCGGGTTAGACACAGACGCCTCAAAGAAAGGACAGCTGCGTGTCAGTTTCACTTTAAATGTTAGGAAGTAGCTCTCATCCATACAGTTTAAAAGACTTTGACACTATCAGCGATTCTTTGGGAGCGGGGGTGGGGGGGATGGGGGAGGTGTCACAGGAAAGCTACTTCATCAAAATCGTTAATGCAATAGAAATTGAAAAGTCAAAAAATAGACATAATCCGAAAGAAAATGTCACATATGATTTCCTCTGTGACATTAAAATTGCTTGACTAAATGGAAATACATTTAGTCTATCTGTACCTTTCTTAGGAAGACAAAATTCCTAAAAGAATATCAACAAATTTTTGTATGTATTTTTTCTCTTTGATCTTTAGTGTATTGTGCACTTTACAAAAGCATTCTCAACTTTATCCGGAGTAAGTAAAAACCTAAATGAACAGCCAGTATACCTTTTAAAAAGCTGGAAAAAATGCCTGAGAAATATCTATATCTATCTATATATATAATATTGCTCTATTCAAAGTAGTTTGGCACCTGCTCCATGGAAATAAGACACCATGATTAAGAGTACTGTTTAATTGTAGTAAATACAGCATTTCAAAACAGTGAGGGAAAGAATGGAGTATTCCAAAGAGCATGTCATTCCTAACAATTTGGAATATAGAAATATACATAGATCACACGTGATAAAATTCACATTATACAGTATTGAAACATTTAAACCACTAAACGAGTATAAATTTTTGAAAATTGACATGTGGGCCAGGCACAGTGGCCCACACCTGTAATACCAGCACATTGGGAGGTGGAGGCAGGAGGACCACTTGATCCTTGGAGTTCAAGACCAGCCTGGGCATTATAGTGGGACCCCCATCTCTACAGAAAATTAAAAATAACAATTAGCCGGGCATGTAGGCAGGCACCTGTGATCCCAGCTACTCAGGAGGCTGAGGTTGGACGATCACTTGAGCCCCAGGTTGCAGTAAGCCATCATGGCACCACTGCACTCCAGCCTGGGTGACAAAGTGAGACCTTGTCTCAAAAAAAAAAAAGGGATGCGATGCCAAGGACAGAAACTATAAATTTAATGTCAGTTACATTTTATAATAGAGGAAAATAAGCAGCTCCATTGCAGCAAAACTTTTTAAGTCCATTATGAGAATTGAAAGAAATGCGAATATGGCTGGGCATGGCAGCTCATGCCTGTAATCCCAGCACTTTGGGAGGCTGAGGCAGGCAGATCATGAGGTCAAGAGATCGAGAACATCCTGCCCAACATGATGAAACTCCTTCTGTACTAAAAATACAAAAATTAGCTGGACATGGTGGTGCACACCTTGTAGTCCCAGCTACTCAGGAGGCTGAGGCAGGAGAATCGCTTGAACCCGAGAGGCGGAGGTTGCTGTGAGCCAAGATCGCGCTACTACACTCCAGCCTGGTGACAGAGTGAGACTGCATCTCAAAAGAGAAAAAAAAAAAGAAATGCAAATATTTGAGTAAAAATATGTGAAACATTTATTGAAATTTACATTTTTAAATTTATGCTTTATATACTGAAAAGTTCACTTTATTTGGTGCATAATTTTATGAGTTTTGACAAATTATAGATTTGTGTAACCACCACCACAAGCAAGATACAAAATTGTTTCACCTCTGTCAATAAAATTCCTCCATGCTACCTTTTGAAAGTCAGATTCTCTCACCAGTCTTAGCCTCTTGCAACCACTATCTAGTCTTTGGGCCTATATGTTTGCCTTTTTTAGAATATTATATAAATGGAATCATACAGTATGCAGTCTTTGAATCTGGTATCTTTTACTTAACACAATGCAGTTGAGATCCTTCCATGTTGTTTTGTGTACCAATACCTGTTTGTTTTTCTTGCTGTTAGAAACAAGTGCCCGGTGCTGCAGAGAAAACCAGCACATAGGCAGAAAATTCCTCAGCAAGGCAAATTCACTTCTGCAGAAGGGTGCAGCTTACACCAGTCATGATCACAAGAGAACACCGAGAGGGGTAGGGCAGGGGTTTTTATCCCTGATGCAGTTCCTAGCACGTCTGTGTCCCTTCCCCATTGGCTGGGGTTGGACCTCACCATCAAAGCTAACTTGATTGGCTAAGGGTTAAAACTGAATAGGGTCTATTAGGCGGGAGGGAAGGGGGGCTGTCCATTACTAAGTGGGAAGGCATATCCGGACTTGTCTGTGCATGGCAAAGGCAGGAAGGTTATTTACAGAACAGGTATCTAGGAGACAAGGAAGTACAAGGAAGTTAGTCTTAAGCAACAAACAACAGGGAACTAAAGTTTTTGAAGAGGAATTTGTCATCTCTGACATTGCTGACTCCCATTTCTTGGTATGGATTTACCAGCTTCCTTATCCATCGCCAGTCCAGGGATATGCAAGTTGTTTTCAATTGGGGGAAATTGTAAATAAATAAAATATTTTTAAGTTTAAGATTCGAAAAGATTGAAAAAAACACTAATATACACCTGTGGTATGGGCTTGGGGAAATGTTTATTCCCAGTGTATTAGGATTCTCCAGAGAAACAGAACCAATAGGAGGGAGTAAGGGAGAAACAGACATTGATGATGAGAAACTGGTTCACATGTCTATGGAGGCTAAGTCCAACAATCTGTCATTTGCAAGCTGGAAATCCAGGAATGCTGGTGGCGTAATTTTGGTATGAGTCCAAAGGCCAGAGAATCAGGGAAGCCAATGGTGTAAATCCCAGTCCAAGGACAGGAGAGGATGAGATGAAATGTCCCAACTCAACAATGAGGCAGAAAATATGGGTGAATTCCTCCTTTCTCTGCCTTGTGTTCTATCTAGGCCCTTAGTGGATTGAATGATGTCCATACACGAGGAGGGCAATCTTCTTTACTGAGTCCACTGATTCAAATGCTAATCTAATCTGTAAACACCCTCATAGATGCACCCATAAGTAATGTTTAATCCGGACACCCTGTGACCAAGTCAATTTTACACATAAAATTAACCATTAACCATCACAGCTATTTTTTTTTTTTTTGAGACAGAGACAGAGTTTTGCTCTTGTTGCCCAGGCTGCAGTGCAATGGCATGATCTTGGCTCACTGAAACCTCTGCCTTCCGGGTTGAAGTGAGTCTCCTGCCTCCACCTCCCGAGTAGCTGGGATTACAGGCATGTGCTACCACGCCTGGCTAATTTTTTGTATTTTTCCTGAAGACAGGGTTTCTCCATGTTGTTCAGACTGGTCTCGAACTCCTGACCTCAGGTGATCCACCAGTCTCGGCCTCCCAAAGTGCTAGGATTACAGGCATGAGCCACCACACCTGGCCACAGCTATTCATTTTTATTGTGAATTTGATTAACTCTGGAGGCTCATTTTTTCCTCTCATTTCTTCTTCTGTTTTTGTACCTTTTTCCCTTTTATATTTAGTTGACATCTAATAATTGTGTATACTTAGGGGATATAGACTGATATTTTGACATGTGTATAAAGTGTATAATGATCAAATCAGGCTAATTAGCATATCCCTCACCTCAGACACTTTTGTGTGTGTGTGTTGTAAACATTCAAAATCCTCTCTTCTAGCTTTTTGAAAATATACAATACATTACAGTCAATTATATTTATCCTACAGGGCTGTGGAACACCAGAGCTCATATCTTCTATCTAGCTGTAATTTTGTATTCATATACCACCTTTCCCCATCCTGCCCTCCCCACTACCCCCTCACCCTCTAATGCCCATAATTCTACTCACTGCTTCTATGAGCCCCAATTTTTTTAGCTCCCAAATATAGGTGAAAATGTGCAGTAATTATCTTTCTGTGTCTGACTTATTTCACTTAATGACATCCAGGCCCATCCATGTTGTTGCGAATGACAGGATTTCATTTTTATAGCAGAGTAATATTCCACTGTGTTTATATACCAGATTTTCTTTTTCCATTGATCTGTTGGTGGATGTTTAGGTTGATACTACATTTTGGCTATTGTGAATAGTGCTGCCATAAACACAGGAGTGCAGGTATCCCTTTGATATATGGATTTCCCTTCCTTTGGATATGTGCCCAGCAGTGTGATTGTTGGATTGTATGGTAGTTCTATTTTATTTTTTAAGAAACCTCCACACTGTTTTATATAGTGGTTGTACCAATTTACATTCCCACTAACAGTGTCTAAGAGTTCCCTTTTCTATGCATCCTTACCAGCACTTATTTTTTGTATTTTTTATAGTAGACATTCTAACTAGGGTGAGATGATGCCTCATTGTGATTTTGATTGGCATTTCCCTGATGATTAGTGATGCTGGACATTTTTCATACATTTGTTATCCATTTGTATGTCTTCTTTTAAGAAATAATTATTCAGATCCTTTGCCCACATTTTAATCAGATTACTTGTTTTTGTTTTTGTTTTTTTTTTTTTGCTGTTGAGTTGTTTGAGTTATTTGTATATTCAGGATATTAGTCCCTTTTGGATAAATAGTTTGCAAGTATTCCCTACCATTCTACAGGCTGTCTCTTCACTCTCATAATTGTTTCCTTTGCTGTACAGCTTTTTAGTTTAATACAGTCCCAGTTGTCTCTTTTTGTTGTTGTTATCTGTGCTTTTATTTATTTGTTTATTTATTTTGAGACAGGGTCTCACCCTGTTGGGCAGGCTGGAGTGCAGTGGTGTGATTATAGCTCACTGTAGCCTCTACCTCCTGGGCTCAAGTGATCCTCCTGCCTCGGCCTCCCGAGCAGCTGGGATTACAGGGACACACCACCATGCCTGGCTAAATTTTGTATTTGTAGTAGAGATGGGGTTTCACCATGTTGCCCAGGCTGGTCTTGAACTCCTGTGCTCAAGAATCTGCCCACTTCACTCTCCCAAAGTGCTAGTGCTGGGATTACAGGTGTACGCCACTATGCCTGGCCTGTCTGTGATTTTTTTTTTTTTCTTGAGATGGATTCTCGTTGTGTTGCCAGGCTGGAGTGCATTGGCGTGAACTTGGCTCACTGCAATCTCCGCCTCCTGGGTTCAAGCAATTCTCCTGCCTCAGCCTCCCAAGTAGCTGGGATTACAGGTGTGCACCACCACACCCAGCTAATTTGTGTGTGTGTGTGTGTGTATTTTTAGTAGAGACGAGGTTTCACCGTGTTGTCCTCAATCTCCTGACCTCGTGATCCACCCACCTTGGCCTCCCAAAGTACTAGGAGTGAGTCACCATGCCTGGACCTGTCTGTGCTTTCTAAGTCTTAGTAATAAAACTTTTGCCTAGAACAATGCCCTGAAGAGTTTGCTCTAGGTTTTCTTCTAGTATTTTTACAGTTTTGGTCTTATGTTTAAGTCTTTAATCCGTTTTGAGTTGATTTTTGTATATGGTGACAGGTAAGGATCAAGTTTTGTTCTTCTGCATATGGATATCCAGTTTTCCCAGCACAATTTATTGAACAGGGGGCCCTTTACACAATGTACATTCTTGGCATTTTAATTAAACTTTAAAGGACTTATAATATTGTAATTCCACTTATATGACTTTGTAATAATAAAATAAATTATTGTTGATATATGTGCAAGTATATTTACATCAATCAGGGTTCAAATGGTAAAAGAGAGATCACTCAAGTATTACAACTGAGAGAATTTGATGAGGATTATTTAAAGCAGGTTTTTTAATGGTAAAAATGAACACTGAGCTAACACAGGATGACAACATCAGGTAGCAGCTACCTGTCTAGGGCTGGGAAACAATGGAAAAGATTAAGGTTCTCAGAACCTAGAAACTCACAAGAGTGGCCCCAGAGAGCTAGAATTAGACAGACAGTGGAGGCAGGGGCAGTGCCAGGATCATGCTGGTACCTCAGGTATTCAGAGAAGAGCTTTGCAGAACTGGAATTCAGGTGCTGTCCAGTTGCTAACTGAACTTTCAGAAAGGCATGTTGAAACATATTGTGTTCACCTCTGAGAGTCATTACCGTCCAGCTGGTGCTGCTAGCCAGAGTGGGATCAATGTGGAGAGTTCTGGGAGAGCTAAAAGAAGCCGGAGGGTGATCAAAATGTTCTGGAATTAGATAGTGGTGATGGTTGTATAACTTTGTGACTATAATTATTGAATTGCACACTTTTTTTCATTAAACAGGCATATTTATTATAATCTTATGTTCTAGTACTGATGATTTGTTTGCTAATATTAAATGTTTCTCTGTTGATTTTAGACTGCATAATTACATAACAAAGTCTTAATGGAACAATTATATGGACAACTAAAATGTAAAACTCTTACATTAAATAATTGTAAAGAAACTATTTGGGGCACCAGATACATGCCATACTTTTAAAAAAATTCTTACACTTTTGAATAAGCATCATATCTCCACATGACATCCAAAAGTGGTGAATGAGGACCTGATTATAAACATGAAAATACATTAATTAAAGTTCAAATATTCCTTATTGCCCCATATATGAATGTCAATGTATAACTTGTAAGTGCCTATTCAGTCATACATTCAAAGAACGTTTTACGTTTTTACATTAAATCCGTTGAACAATTCTCAAAGACTAAATATCACTATACTTTGTACATGAAAGAAAACTATTTGGTAGAATATAAAAATATTTTGATTTTAGAAAGATGATGCTAAATGTATCTAAGTTATTCTACTTTCCTAAATTCAAATTAATTTTAAATAATGTTAAAACCTTTTTGGTGGTTATTGTAGCCACATTTTTAAATTTTATTATTATTATACTTTAAGTTTTAGGGTACACGTGCACAATGTGCAGGTTTGTTACATATGTATACATGTGCCATGTTGGTGTGCTGCACCCATTAACTCATCATTTAGCATTAGGTATATCTCCTAATGCTATCCCTCCCCCCTCCCCCCACCCAACAGACCCCGGTGTGTGATGTTTCCCTTCCTGTGTCCATGTGTTCTCATTGTTCAATTCCCACCTATGAGTGAGAACAGGCAGTGTTTAGTTTTCTGTCCTCACGAAAGTTCGCTGAGAATGATGGTTTCCAGTTTCATTCATGTCCCTACAAAGGACATGAACTCATCATTTTTTATGGCTGCATAGTATTCCATGGTGTATATGTGCCACATTTTCTTAATCCATCCTATTGTTGTTGGACATTTGGGTTGGTTCCAACTCTTTGCTATTGTGAATAGTGCTGCAATAAACATACGTGTGCATGTGTCTTTATAGCAGCATGATTTATAATCCTTTGGGTATATACCCAGAAATGGGATGGCTGGGTCAAATGGTATTTCTAGTTCTAGATCCCTGAGGAATCGCCAGACCGACTTCCACAGTGGTTGAACTAGTTTACAGTCCCACCAACAGTGTAAAAGTGTTCCTATTTCTCCACATCCTCTCCAGCACCTGTTGTTTCCTGATTTTTTAATGATGGCCATTCTAACTGGTGTGAAATGGTATCTCATTGTGGTTTTGATTTGCAATTCTCTGATGGCCAGTGATGATGAGCATTTTTTCATGTGTTTTTTGGCTGCATAAATGTCTTCTTTTGAAAAGTGTCTGTTCATATCCTTTGCCCACTTTTTGATGGGGTTGTTTGTTTTTTTCTTGTAAATTTGTTTGAGTTCATTGTAGATTCTGGATATTAGCCCTTTGTCAGATGAGTAGGTTGTGAAAATTTTCTCCCGTTCTGTATGTTGCCTGTTCACTCTGATGGTAGTTTCTTTTGCTGTGCAGAAGCTCTTTAGTTTAATTAGATCCCATTTGTCAATTTTGGTTTTTGTTGCCACTGCTTTTGGTGTTTTAGACATGAAGTCCTTGCCCACGCCTATGTCCTGAATGGTATTGCCTAGGTTTTCTTCTAGGGTTTTTATGGTTTTAGCTCTAACATGTAAGTCTTTAATCCATCTTGAATTAAATTTTGTATAAGGCGTAAGGAAGGGATCCAGTTTCGGCTTTCTCCATATGGCTAGCCAGTTTTCCCAGCACCATTTGTTAAACAGGGAAGCCTTTCCCCATTGTTTTTGTCAGGTTTTTCAAAGATCAGATGGTTGTAGATATGCACCATTATTTCTAAGGACTCTGTTCTGTTCCATTGATCTATATCTCTGCTTTGGTACCAGTACCATGCTGTTTTGATTACTGTAGCCTTGTAGTATAGTTTGAAGTCAGGTAGCGTGATGCCTCCGGCTTTGTTCTTTTGGCTTAGGATTGACTTGGCAATGCGGGCTCTTTTTTGGTTCCATATGAACTTTAAAGTAGTTTTTCCCAATTCTGTGAAGAAAGTCATTGGTAGCTTGATGTGGATGGCATTGAATCTATAAATTACCTTGGGAAGTATGGCCATTTTCACAATATTTATTCTTCCTACCCATGAGCATGGAATGTTCTTCCATTTGTTTGTATCTTCTTTTATTTCATTGAGCAGTGGTTTGTAGTTCTCCTTGAAGAGGTCCTTCACATCCCTTGTAAGTTGGATTCCTAGGTATTTTATTCTCTTTGAAGCAATTGTGAATGGGAGTTCACAATGATTTGGCTCTCTGTTTGTCTGTTATTGGTGTATAAGAATGCTGTGATTTCTGCACATTGATGTTGTATCCTGAGACTTTGCTGAAGTTGCTTGTCAGCTTAAGGAGATTTTGGGCTGAGACAACTGGGTTTTCTAGATATACAATCATGTCATCTGCAAACAGGGACAATGTGACTTCCTCTTTTCCTAATTCAATACCCTTTATTTCCTTCTCCAGCCTAATTGCCCTGGCCAGAACATCCAACACTATGTTGAATAGGAGTGATGAGAGAGGGCATCCCTGTCTTGTGCCAGTTTTCAAAGGGAATGCTTCCAGTTTTTGCCCATTCAGTATGATATTGGCTGTGGGTTTGTCATAGATAGCTCTTATGATTTTGAGATACGTCCCATCAATACCTAATTTATTGAGAATTTTTAGCATGAAGGTTGTTGAATTTTGTCAAAGGCCTTTTCTGCATCTATTGAGATAATCATGTGGTTTTTGTCTTTGGTTCTGTTTATATGCTGGATTACATTTATTGATTTGCATATGTTGAACCAGCCTTGCATCCAGGGATGAAGTGCATTTGATCGTGGTGGATAAGCTTTTTGATGTGCTGCTGGATTTGGTTTGCCAGTATTTTATTGAGGATTTTTACATCAATGTTCATCAAGGATATTGATCTAAAATTCTCTTTTTTGGTTTTGTCCCTGCCAGGCTTTGGTATCAGGATGATGCTGACCTCAAAAAATGAGTTAGGGAGGATTACCTTTTTTTCTATCGATTGGAATAGTTTCAGAAGGAATGGTACCAGTTCCTCCTTGTACCTCTGGTAGAATTTGGCTGTGAATCCATCTGGTCCTGGACTTTTTTTGTTTGGTAAGCTATTGATTATTGCCACAATTTCAGAGCCTTTTATTGGTCTATTCAGAGATTCAACTTCTTCCTGGTTTAGTCTTGGGAGGGTGTATGTGTCGAGGAATTTATCCATTTCTTCTAGATTTTCTAGTTTATTTGCATAGAGGTGTTTGTAGTATTCTCTGATGGTAGATGGTATTTCTGTGGGATTGGTGGTGATATCCCCTTTATCATTTTTTATTGTGTCTATTTGATTCTTCTCTCTTTTCTTCTTTATTAGTCTTGCTAGCAGTCTATCAATTTTGTTGATCTTTTCAAAAAACCAGCTCCTGGATTCATTAACTTTTTGAAAGGTTTTTTGTGTCTCTATTACCTTCAGTTCTGCTCTGATTTTAGTTATTTCTTCCCTTCTGTTAGCTTTTGAATGTGTTTGCTCTTGCTTTTCTAGTTCTTTTAATTGTGATGTTAGGGTGTCAATTTTGGATCTTTCCTGCTTTCTCTTGTGGGCATTTAGTGCCATAAATTTCCCTCTACACACTGCATTGAATGTGTCCCAGAGATTCTGGTATGTTGTGTTTTTGTTCTCGTTGGTTTCAAAGAACATCTTTATTTCTGCCTTCATTTCGTTATGTACCCAATAGTCATTCAGGAGCCGGTTGTTCAGTTTCCATGTAGTTGAGCAGTTTTGAGTGAGTTTCTTAATGCTGAGTTCTAGTTTGATTGCACTGTGGTCTGAGAGACAGTTTGTTATAATTTCTGTTCTTTGACATTTGCTGAGGAGAGCTTTACTTCCAACTATGTGGTTAATTTTGGAATAGGTGTGGTGTGGTGCTGAAAAACATGTATATTCTGTTGATTTGTGGTGGAGAGTTCTGTAGATGTCTATTAGGTCCACTTGGTGCAGAGCTGAGTTCAATTCCTGGGTATCCTTGTTAACTTTCTGTCTCGTTGATCTGTCTAATGTTGACGGTGGGGTGTTAAAGTCTCCCATTATTATTGTGTGGGAGTCTAAGTATCTTTATAGGTCACTCAGGACTTGCTTTATGAATCTGGGTGCTTCTATATTGGGTGCATATATATTTAGGATAGTCAGGTCTTCTTGTTGAATTGATTCCTTCACCATTATGTAATGGCCTTCTTTTTCTCTTTTGATCTTTGTTGGTTTAAAGTCTATTTTGTCAGAGACTAGGATTGCAACCCCTGCCTTTTTTTGTTTTCCACTTGCTTGGTACATCTTCTTCCATTCCTTTATTTTGAGCCTATGTGTGTCTTTGCACGTGAGATGGGTTTCCTGAATACAGCAGAGTCATGTGTATTGACTCTTTATCCAATTTGCCAGTCTGTTTCTTTTAATTGGAGCATTTAGCCCATTTACATTTAAAGTTAATATTGTTATGTGTGAATTTTGTCCCGTCATTATGATGTTAGCTGGTTATTTTGCTCATTAGTTGATGCAGTTTCTTCCTAGCCTCAATGATCTTTACATTTTGGCATGTTTTTGCAGTGGCTGGTACCAGTTGTTCCTTTCCATGTTTAGTGCTTCCTTCAGGAGCTCTTTTAGGGCAGGCTTGGTGTTGACAAAATCTCTCAGCATTTGCTTGTCTGTAAAGTGTTTTATTTTTCCTTCACTTATGAAGCTTAGTTTGGCTGGATATGAAATTCTGGGTTGAAAATCGTTTTCTTCCAGTTTGTTGAATATTGGCCCCCACTCTCTTCTGGGTTGTAGAGTTTCTGCCGAGAGATCAGCTGTTAGTCTGATGGGCTTCCCTTTGTGGGTAACCCGACCTTTCTCTCTGGCTGCCCTTAACATTTTTTCCTTTATTTCAACTTTGGTGAATCTGACAATTATGTGTCTTGGAGTTGCTCTTGTCAAGGAGTATCTTTGTGGCATTCTCTGTATTTCCTGAATCTGAATGTTGGCCTGCCTTGCTAGATTGGGGAAGTTCTCCTGGATAACATCCTGCAGAGTGTTTTCCAACTTGGTTCCATTCTCCCCGTCACTTTCAGGTACACCAATCAGATGTAGGTTTGGTCTTTTCACATAATCCCATATTTCTTGGAGGCTTTGTTCATTTCTTTTTATTTTTTTCTCTAAACTTCCCTTCTTGCTTCATTTCATTCATTTCGTCTTCCATCACTGATACCCTTTCTTCCAGTTCATTGCATCAGTTCCTGAGGCTTTTGCATTCTTCATGTAGTTCTTGAGCCTTGACTTTCAGCTCCATCAGCTCCTTTAACAATTTCTCTGCATTGGTTATTCTAGGTATCCATTCATCTAATTTTTTTTCAGAGTTTTTAACTTCTTTGCCATTGGTTTGAATTTCCTCCTGTAGCTCGGAGTAGTTTGATCGTCTGAAGCCTTCTTCTCTCAACTTGTCAATGTCATTCTCCATCCAGCTTTGTTCTGTTGCTGGTGAGGAGCTGTGTTCATTTGGAGGAGGAGAGGTGCTCTGATTTTTAGAGTTTCCAGTTTTTCTGCTCTGTTTTTTCCCCATCTTTGTGGTTTTATCTACTTTTGGTCTTTGATGATGGTGACATGCAGATGGGTTTTTGGTATGGATGTCCTTTCTATCTGTTAGTTTTCCTTGTAACAAACAGGACCCTCAGCTGCAGGTCTGTTGGAGTTTGCTAGAGGTCCACTCCAGACCCTGTTTGCCTGGGTATCAGCAGTGGTGGCTTCAGAACAGCGGTGGCTGGACAATAGTGGATATTGGTGAACCACAAATTCTGCTGCCTGATCGTTCCTCTGGAAGTTTTGTCTCAGAGTAGTACCCGGCTGTGTGAGGTGTCAGTCTGCCTCTACTGGGGGGTGCCTCCCAGTTAGGGAGCTTGGGGGTCGGGGACCCACTTGAGGAGGCAGTCTGCCCATTCTCAGATCTTCAGCTGTGTGCTGGGATAACCACTACTCTCTTCAAAGCTGTCAGACAGGGACATTTAAGTCTGCAGAGGTTACTCCTGTCTTTTTGTCTGTGCCCTGCCCCCAGAGGTGGAGCCTACAGAGGCAGGCAGGCCTCCTTGAGCTGTGGTGGGCTCCACCCAGTTCGAGCTTCCTGGCTGCTTTGTTTACCTAATCAAGCCTAGGCAATGGCAGGCGCCCCTACCCCAGCCTTGCTTCTGCCTTGCAGTTTGATCTCAGACTGCTGTGCTAGCAATCAGTGAAACTCCGTGGGCATAGGACCCTCCGAGCCAGGTTCGGGATATAATCTCGTGGTGTGCCATATTTTAAGCCCATCGGAAAAGCACTGTGTTAGGGTGGGAGTGACCTGATTTTCCAGGTGCCATATGTCACCCCTTTCTTTGACTAGCAAAGGGAACTCCCTGACCCCTTGTGCTTCCCAAGTGAGGCAATGCCTTGCCCTGCTTTGGCTCGCACACGGTGCACTGCACCCACTGTCCTGCACTCACTGTCTGGCACTCCCTAGTGAGATGAACCTGGTACCTCAGATGGAAATGCAGAAATCACCCGTCTTCTGCGTCGCTCACGCTGGGAGCTGTAGACCAGAGCTTTTCCTATTCGGCCATCTTGGCTCCACCCCGTAGCCTCAATTACACACTTTTAAGGGAGTAAATTTTGTATGTAAATTGTATGCCAATGTTACAAATACTTTTTTTTTTTTTTTTAAGACGGAGTCTAGCTCTGTCACCAGGCTGGAGTGCAGTGGCACGATCTCGACTCACTGCAACCTCCACTGAAGAAGGAATTCTTGAATTTTACAAGTATAATCAAAGACCACCAAGAAATTCTTACTTTTTCCTTCAAAAGCTAAGTGTAGCATAGCACCCCCTGCCCATAGTCTAAGTTAGAGAAGAATACTAACTGCCTGTTTTTCCTTCTGTGCTCAGTGAGCCTTATCTGTACTCACCAGTTTCACATTCCTTGAGGCTCAGTGGGTTCCTGCTGCACCTCACTAGCACAGCTGCAAAGTTACAAGGTTGATACACATATGTTACAGAAACATAGCTTCCCAAGGATATGGAACATGTAGTATAGATAAATGTAAAAGACTGATCAACTGCCTGTGTTCTCGCTTCTGTAAGTACACTTCATGCATCACATAGCTCCCGGCCACTGACTGCTTAAAAAGTGGCTGCATTCTTTGTCCAGGGCTCAGACTTTCCTGGACGCTAGTCCTGCTGAGCCAGGTGATCCCCTTAATAAAGGCTTTCCTGAACTCTCTTTGGTCTCTCTCCCATCTCTGATTGTCCTGTAACATTTCTGGGGGCCTGTCTGGGATTGGAGATGGCAAGTTTTTGTCTCCTTTGCCTGTGGGCTAAAGCCACAGGATGCGGGAGATTTGGGAACTTTGGCACCACTGGGGAAGACTTAGCCCAGAAGGAGAACGGCTCCCGTGTCTTGGAGCCTCACCCTGACAATGCAAACAGAACCGACTCAGGAGTTGCAAGACAGTCACAGGAGCAGCGTGCCGGCAGACTACTCTACTACAGATATTTTTCAACTGGAAACAGAATACTCCCTCCTATACAGAAAAACCCCAGGCTCTTATCGACCTGATGCAGTCCATCTTCTTAACTCACAACCCAACCTGGGCTAACTCCAAGCAGCTCCTTCTGTCACTGTTCAATACAGAAGAACACTGCAGAGTAATACAAGCGGCTCATCAGTGCCTAGAAAGCAATGCTCCAGTGGGCACAGGAGATGTCAGAAAGTATGCTCAGTGGGCTTTGCCAATAGAAACTGACCCAGTCTGGGACCCAAATCAGGCCCAAGGGCTGCTGAACTTGCTGAGATACCAAGAGGCTCTGATACAAGGAATAAAGCCTGGAGGGAAAAAGGCAACAAACATTGGAAAGGTTTCAGAGGTCCATCAGAAACCAGATGAAAGTCCCAGTGAGTTCTGTGGGAAGCTTTGTGAGGCTTACCAGCTCTACACACCTTTTGACCCAGAAGTGGCAGGAAATCAGTGCATGGTTAATGCGGCATTTGTGAGTCAGGCACAAAATGACATTAAGTGAAAGTTGCAGAAACTGGAGAGGTTTGAAGTTATGAACATTTCCCAGCTTATCCAGGTGGCAACCAAAGTGTTTGTAAATTAAGATGAAGAAGCAAAGTGGGAGGCCAAGTGTAGAGTGAAGGAAAAGGCAGAGTTCTAGGCTGCAGCTCTGGTTGAAAGAGACGCTGGATTTGCAAGAGGACATGGACATGGTCGTGGATGCGGTCATGGTAAAGAACAAGCTAGGGCTAGGCCAGGTCAGGAGACCAGGACAGGTCAGGAAGTTTGGCCTAGACTAGAGAGAAATCGATGTGCGAGATGCAAGCAAAGAGGGCATTGGAAAGATGAATGTCCAGAGAAAGAAAAGGATAAAGGCAACAACCAGGGACAGAATGGCTGGACAAGGCCTCCTTCTGCCACTGTGCAAGGCATAGTAGGATCCGATGTGGATCTAATTGGGCTGGCAGGAGCCAGTGACTACCTTGAAGACTGAGACAGACTGGCTTCATCTCATTAGGTCCCACAGAGCCCATGGTCTCAATGGTAGTATTGGGCCAAAAAATAGGCTTTATGGTAGACACAGGTGCTGAACACTCAGTTGTGACTCAAACAATTGGGCTGTTATCAAAACACTACACTAACATTATCAGGGCCACAGGTATCACAGAATAAACACTTTTTTTCACATCAAAGAGAGGTATAATTAGAAACCGAGAAGTCCAACACAAGTTCTTATACTTGCCAAACTTCCCAGTGCCCTTGTTGGGAGAGACTTGTTGCAGAAGCTGCAGGCTCAAATCTCCTTCACACTGAATGGAGATATGACCCTGAGCCTAGGGCAAAAGAAGGCTATGGTACTAACTCTTACAGTACCCAAGGCAGAGGAGTGGAGACTTTATGAAAGTAGTTGCCAGGAGTGTGGAAAGGAGTACAGCACAGCTGAGAAAGAAAAGCTGTTCACAGACTTACTCCTTAAGTTACCAGGAGTCTGGGTGGAGGACAATCCCCCAGGGTTAGCAGTAAATCAAGCACCTGTCATAGTAGAGCTACTACAAGGAACCTACCCAGTGTGGATCCATCAGTATCCCATTCCCATAGAGGCTAACCAAGGGATTTCAAAACACTTAAAACGGCTCCTTGAATTTGGAATAATGATGTCTCTCCTCATGGAATACTCCCTTATTGCTGGTGTTAAAACCTTCCAGCAACTACCAGCCTGTACAAGATTTAAGGACAGTCAACAAGGTAGCTGCTACACTGCATGCTATTGTGCCTAACCTGTACACTATGCTTGGACAAATACCTGCTAGTGCTGCCTGGTTCATATGCTTGGACATTAAAGATGCATTCTTCTGCATCTGATTAGCCCCTATAAGCCAAGACATTTTTGCCTTTGAGTGGGGCCCATCTCAGTATACCTGGACTAGACTTCTGCAAGGATTTAAAAACTCCTCAGTTATCTTTGGAGAAGCACTAGCCTCACACTTAAGGCTTTCACACCACCAAGTGATTGCTTGTCTTACTGCAATATATAGATGATCTGCTGTTAGCCAAACCCACAAGAAAATAATGTATCCAAGGAACAGAGAGTCTCCTTTGAGTGCCGTGGGAAGCTGGCTATAAAGTGTCTGAGAAAAAGGCACAGATCTGTGGCCAAGGAGTTCAGTATCTTAGCTTTTACATCTCCCAAGGGCAGCGTGAGCTTGGGCAGGAGCAAAAAGAGATTGTCTGTAGCGTTCCTCAGCCAGACAGAAGGCAGCAAGTGTGGGAATTCCTAGGGGAAACTCGTTTTTCGCAATTATGGATTCCTGACTACTCGCTCTGAGCAAAGCCTTTATATGAGGCAACCAAAGGAGGGGAAAAGGAGCCCCTCCTTTGGGGAAAAGAACAGGACATGGCTTTCAAGGAAATCAAGAAAGCTTTAATCCAGGCCCCAGCACTAGGACTGCCAAACATGACAAAGCCCTATTACCTGTATGTTCATGAAAGAAAAGGAATGGCTACAGGAGTCTAAGTGCCAATGCTAGGGTTGTAGTATCAGCCTATAGCATATTTGTCTAAGCAGCTAGACTTGGTGGCTATGGGATGGCCACCCTGTTTCAAGGTGCTGGCCACCACTGCCTTGTTAGCCAAAGATGCTAACAAGCTCACATTTGGACAGAAGCTGATAATTCGGGTGCCCCACACAGTTGTCACCTTGATGAAACAGAGAGGACATTGTTGGCTCTCTAACCCTAGGATGCTAAGATACCAAGGTCTCCAATATGAGAATCCATACATCACCTTAGAGACTGTGAATACGCTAAATCTGGCCACACTGTTACCAATAGAATGTGCAGAACATGGATAGCCCCTATTATGTGCCCCAGGGTACCACTGCTGTGTAGAAACAATGGATGAAGTATTTTCAAGCTGGAAAGACTTAAAGCATCAACTCTTGAGAAACCCAGATGTTGAATATTTTACTGATGGAAGCAGCTTCATATCTGAGGGTATCAGAAAGGCCAGATATGCCATAGTCACATTAAGCTCCGTGGCCAAAGCCTGCCCCCTACCAGTAGGAACCGCAGTGCAGAAGGCAGAACTAATAGCTCTCACAAGAGCACTATTTCTAGTGAAGGGAAAGTCAGTGAATATACTGACTCAAAATATGCTTTTGCCAACTTGCATGCTCATGGAGCCATTTACAATGAAAGAGGACTGTTAACTACTGAAGGAAAAGAAATAAAGAACAAAAAGGAAATAGAGCAGCTCCTAGAGGCTGTGTGGCCTCCAAAGGAAGTAGCAGTCATCCACTGTAAAGGACAGCAAACAGGGGGATGTGATAAGGCTACAGGAAACAGAAAAGCAGACAAGGAAGCAAGAAAGTCTGCAATGACAGAAAAAACAAAGAAAGAAGAGACTTATGCCATGCCCTTATTAGAGCCTCCCCTTGCAGACACTCCTAATTACTCATCCAATGAGAAGGCGTGGTTTGCACAGGAAAAAGGGAGTTATCAGAAAGAAGGCTGGTGGAAGTTTTCAGATGGGAGGCCTGCCATTCCAGAAGCCATTGCCCCCTGATTTATAAAGCAGTTTCGCCAAGGAAAACACATGGGAAAACAGCTTTAGAGATTCTCATAGGGTGGTATTTCTATGTGCCATGCCTAACTGCCATCACTCGAGCCATCTGCGAGTAGTGTGTTACTTGTGCCCAGAATGACCCAAGGCAAGGGTCTACTTGGCCTCAAGGAATTCAGGAAACAGGAGAAGTGCCATGTGAAAACCTACTTGTAGACTTTACCGAACTGCCTCAGGCTGGAGGCTATCGGTACATGTTAGTGTTTTTCTGCACCTTTTCAGGGTGAGTTGAGGCATTCCCCATTAGGACAGAAAAGGTATGAGAAGTAACCAGGATATTATTAAAAGACATTATTCCTAGATTTGGACTACCTCTAACCTTAGGCTTGGACAATGGACCAGCTTTTGTGGCAGAAGTAGTACAGCAACTAACTCAGATGCTAAAAATTAAATGGAAACTGTATACAGCCTATCACCCACAAAGATCTGGAAAGGTTGTAAGGATGAACTGGACACTGAAACAACTGTTGAAGAAGTTTTGCTAAGAGACACATTTAAGGTGGGACCAGGTATTGCCCATGGTCCTTCTCTAAGTCAGGTGTACCCCTACAAAATTAACTGGGTGGGCACCTGTGAGATAGTGTACGGCCCACCACCCCCACTTATATCTCAATTAAAAGAGATTTAAAGGAAATTGGAGAACTGACCCTAAGAAGACAAATGCAGGCATTAGGTGAGGTAAAGCAAGAAGTACAAGGGTGGGTAAGAGAAAGAATACCTGTTAGCCTTACAGATGCAATACATCCCTTTCAACCTGGGGACTCTGTATGGGTTAAATGCTGGAATCCTACCACCTTTGGGCCCTTATGGGATGGCCCCTATATTATGACCATGTCTACCCCTACTGCTGTTAAAGTTGCAGGTATTACACCTTAGATCCATCACAGCCGACTGAAACTTGCAGCTTCAGTTCAAGACCAGGGGACGAGTCAGCAAGACCCAGATCATCCAACTCAACTGATCTTCCAGAGGAACCAAGGCGCAGCAGGAAAAGACAACCGCCCTGCTCTGACCACACCAGAGGTTGGTCGGTCAATGCACAGCTGAAGCTTAAGGAAACGTCAAGCCCTGCTCTAGTCACACAACTGGAAGGTGACTAGTCTATGCATGGCTGAAGCTTAAGGAAAAGTCAAGCCCTGCTCTAGTCACACAACCATAAGCTGACTAGCCTATGCACAGCCAAAGCCTGAGGAAGCCAGCACTAGATAAGTAAACGTAGATTGAATTTGCAAGTGTAGTTATACTATTGCTTATACTGATTGTCTTGCTGTCATGCTATCTTTGCAATTGCTATCAAACTTTTTGCCTGGGAGGATGCCCGTGCATAGTATAAACTTAATCGCACTAATGACAATAATGTTAAGAGGCATGGGAGAAAATCAAGATAGGAAGTTGGTCTGGTAAAGGTATAATTAAAACCCTGTTATATCAAACTTATTATGAGTGTACAGGAACTCCCCTGAGGACATGTGTTTATAATCAAACCAGTTACTCCATCTGTAACCCAGGAAATAGGCAACCTCAAGTGTGTTATAATTCAGGCCTCCTATCTTATGACTTCTGGTTTGAAATTAAAATAGGGAAACCTTTATTACCCTCATATGCCAATCTTAAAGATGTTAGAACTGGGAAACTCATAAGCAAAACACAGCTATTCCCTTATTTACATAAAGGATCTGTTTCTATATATTTTGATGCCTGTCAGACTGCACACCTCAGCAACCTAAACAACCTAGGAATAGTCTGCAAGAACTTAGGACAAGAAAGACTCAGCAGCTAGGCTGCTAAGATCATAACAGGAAAACCAGAAGAAGAATGTCCTGATTGTAACATTCAATGGACCACACATGAGTTCAGCCAATGCCTTTATGCAGGGAGAGTAGCTCTGCTAACCAGCCAAGAAGCAAAGATTGGTTGTGCGACTAAAATATGCAACCCCCTTAATCTGACCATATAAAAGCCAAACATGCCTTTTTGGGACTAAAAACACCAAGGAGAGCTAAGCTGTGCTCGAGAAGGAGCAAATCTGGGTGTTCTGTTAATCATTATTAAAAAGACACAGTGAGCTAAAGCTCAAGTCAGTCCAATGTCACAGTTCAGATTTTTCAAATCCTTCAATAAACATTTTAACCCCAAGGAGCCAAAAGTTCAGATTCCACCAATGTCAGCCAAGAACCTATTCACTCAGCTAGCTGAAAGTATTGCTACTAATCTTGGAGTCATCTCATGTTATGTATGTGGAGGTACCAGTGTAGGTGACCAATGGCTCTGGGAGGCTAGAGAACTAATACCACAAGATAACTTTACTGTACCAGAATTTGTTATAAGGTTCAATTGAAACCCAGGTGTCTGGCTATTAAAAACCCCTATCATTGGAAGATACTGCATAGCACAATAGGGAAAAGACTTTCAAACTCAGGTAGGAGATATGACTTGTTTAGGTCAGCAATATTTTGAAGAGTCTAAGAACAAGACACAGTGGAGAAGCTTTATAGACAATTTCTCTACCATATTTTAACTCTCTCTCTCAGTTACCAGTGTTAAATCAGTCATAGCATCAACTAGAAGCTCCAAATGTTTGGAAAGCACCGGCAGGACTATATTGGATCTATGGGACAAAAGCCTATCAACTATTGCCCGAGAAGTGGACCTGAGCCTGTGTTTTAGGGACAATAAGGCCATCCTTCTTCTTGCTCCCACTGAAACAAGGGGAAGATTTTGGTTACCCAGTCTATAATGAAGAAAGGAAAGAAGACCAAAAGAAATGTCTTTACTCAGATAAGTACTGTAGAAAAGATAAGCACAAACATAAAGGACATTGAGATAGGTAGCTGGAAAGATAAAGAATGGCTTCCTGAAAGAATTATCAAATACTATGGGCCAGCTACATGGGCGCAAGATGGATCATGGGGTTACTGCACCCCTATTTACATGTTAAACCAAATTATAAGATTGCAAGCGGTACTAGAAATTGTAGCCAATGAAACAGCCTGAGCCTTGGATCTGTTAGCCATACAGGCCACTCAAATGAGAGATGCTATATATGAAAATAGGCTAACATTAGACCACCTCCTAGCCTCAGAAGGAGGAGCCTGTGGCAGGTTTAATTTGACCAACTGTTGCTTACAAATCTATGATAATGGAAGAGCTGTTATGGAAATTACTGCTAGAATGTGGAAGTTAGCCCATTTCCCAGTCCAGACTTGGTCTGGGTGGAGCCCAAACTCACATTTTAGAGGATGGTTCTCATGGTTTGGAGGCTTTAAAACCTTGATAATTGGTTTTATAGCTATAGTAGGAAGATGTCTAATACTGCCTTGTCTTTTACCTCTCCTCATCAGAAGCATCCAGTCTACTATTGAAGCAATAGTGGACCGAACAACTACCACCAAAATAATGGCATTACAAAAATACCAACCTGTCCCCTAGGAAGAATATGAGCCTACACAGGAAGAGATAAATGATTGTGATGCTCTCTATTAATCTACATTTATGGTGAGCACCAAAGCTGGGGGATGAAGAAGGAATTCATGAATTTTACAAGTATAATCAAAGACCAAGACATTTTTACTTTTTCCCTCAAAAGCTAAGTGTAGTGTAACCCCCCTCCCCGCTCCGTAGTCTAATTAGAGAAGAATACTAACTGCCTGTTTTTCCTTCTGTGCTCAGCAAGCCTTATCTGTATTCACCAGATTCACATTACTTGAGGCTCAGCGAGTTCATGCTTCACCTCCCTAGCACAGCTGCGAAGTTACAAGGTTATACGCATATGTTACAGAAACACAGTTTCCCAAGGACGTGGAACATATAGTATAGATAAGTGTAAAAGACCGATCAACTGCCTTTGTTCTCGCTTCTGTAAGTACACTTCCTACATCATGTAGCTCCCAGCCACTGATTGCTTAAAATGTGGCTGCTTTCTGTGTCTGGGGCTCAGGATTTCCTTGATGCTAGTCCTACTTGAGCCAGGTGGTCACCTTAATGAAGGCTTTCCTGAATTAGAGTTCTATGCGGTCTCTCCCATCTCTGATTGTCCCACAACACCACCTCTTAGGTTCAAGTGAATCTCCTGCCTCAGCCTCCGGAGTACCAGAGATTACAGGCATGCACTGCCATGCCCAACTAATTTTTGTATTTTTAGTAGAGATGAGGTTTCACCATGTTGGTCAGCATGGCCTCGATCTGCTGACCTCATGATCCACCCACCTTGGCCTCCCAAAGTGCTGGGATTACAGGCATGAGCCACTGCGCCCAGCCCAAATACTTTTTTTAAAATAAGAAGCCAGAGACTAGAACTATTGGATAAAGTAAAGGGCTATTGCTGGGGTGAGATTAACAAGAGCATACTGCAGACAGGAAGGAAGAAATTCCTTAATCTGTTATCCTTCCTATAGTCATCATTATAAAATTTAAAAATTAGGCCAGGTGGGGTGGCTCACGCCTGTAATCTCAGTACTGTGGGAGGCCGAGGTGGGCAGACGACTTGGGGTCAGGTGTTCGAGACAAGCCTGGCCAACATGGTGAAACCCCATCTCTACTAAAAATACAAAAATTAACTGGGCATGGTCACAGGTGCCTTGAATTCCAGCTACTCAGGCAGCTGAGGTGGGAGAATTGCTTGAACCTGGGAGGCAGAGGCTGCAGTGAGCAGAGATGTGCACCACTGCACTCTAACCTGGGCAACACAGCAAAACTCTGCTTCAAAAAAAAAAAAATTAGGCTGGGCATGGTGGCTCACACCTGTAATCCCAGCACTTTGGGAGGCTGAGGCGGTTGGATCACCTGAGGTCGGGAGTTCGAGACCAGCCTGACCAACATGGAGAAACCCCGTCTCTACTAAAAATACAAAATTAGCCAAGTGTGGTGGTGCATGCCTGTAATCCCAGCTACTTGGGAGGCTGAAGCGGGAGAATCACTTGAACCTGGGAAGCGGAGGTTGCGGTGAGCCAAGATTGCACCATTGTACTCTAGCCTAGGCAACAAGAGCAAAACTCTGTCTCAAAAAAAAAAAAAAATCAGAATGATGTTAAATGTTAAAAACAAAATACTTCATTAGCTCACCCAAGAAAGATTCCAAAGCACATAAGACAAGCCTATGCTTTATTTGCAGGCCCTTGACATAAATGAAGTTAAGGGCACCACCACTTAGCTTTCACATAAACATGGGTCACAAGCCACTGTTGACACTGTGAAATTCTGTAATTCCTAAGACTCTTTCAAAAATTTTGAGGGAATTGAACTATTTCAACTTTTGAGCATAACATGAGAATTTATTTATAAACATGATTTAGAATTCCCTTAAAGTATGACAATTTAAATTCTTATAAAATATGAGAGAATATATGTTTTCTATAGGCTCATGTATAATGGATAAAATACAAGGGAAAAGTTGAAAAGA
Source organism: Hylobates moloch (assembly GCF_009828535.3). Taxonomy (NCBI): domain Eukaryota; kingdom Metazoa; phylum Chordata; class Mammalia; order Primates; family Hylobatidae; genus Hylobates; species Hylobates moloch. The sequence continues at coordinate 87,815,442 of NW_026652278.1, forward strand.
GCCTCACGAAACTGAGAGCAGTCATTACCTTAGTGGAAGAGGCTACACTGGGAACGCTGGTCAAAAGGGATTTTGTACTTACATGAAAAGGCAATGCATTTTTACTATTACTTGTGACAGTGATATTAATAATTTTAAACAGTAGACAACACAAACCTGATACATACACTCACATTTGGGATGGCAGGAGGGGGACAATCTAACATGGCTCTTTCTCTATGGCATGGGAACTTCCCCTCTGGTTTTCACTCTTGCCATCTTCAAACTGGGTCAATCTATTCTACCACCCAGGGCTCTGAAAATAAAATGTAGGAGCTCCTAGCCCAAGGCCTACCTGGAATATTGTAATTCCTCATTAAATGTGCTTTAAGTATTATACCAGAGTTCTCCAAAGAAACTAAGTGTGCGTGTGTGTGTGTGTGTGTTTGTACACTTGCATATATATGTGTGTATATATTTATGTATGTGTACATATATATACGTACACACACACCCCCACCCCCACACACCCACACACACACACACACACACACACACACACACACATATATATGGGAGAGATTTATTATAAGGAATTGGCTTATGCAATCATGCAATTATGGAGGCTGACAACTCTCAAGATCTGAAGGATGATGAGTCCATGTTTGGGGACCCAGGAGAGCCAATTGTGTAGTTCCAGGCTGAAGGCCTGCAGGCTTGAGACCCAGGAAGAGCATATGTTTCAGTTCAAGTCCAAAGGCAGGAAAAAGCTAATGTGTCAGTAAGAAGGCCTGTTTTATTCAATCCTTCAACTGACCAGATGAGGCCCACTCACATCAGGAAGACAGTTTACTCAGCCTACTAGTTTTGTTTTCTCTTGTTTTAGTGGGGGCTTTTGCTATTTTTCTTTGGGGGGGAGTTATTTTTAGCATAAGCTTTTTACGTTTTTAACTTTGTTTGATTTTAGATTCGGGGGTACATGGGCATGTTTGCTACATGGGCATATTGTGAACTAGTGGGGATTGGACTTCTAGTGTACCCATTACCTAAATAGTCAACATTATCCAAATAGTGAGCCCTCACACCCTTTCCACCCTCCCCTCTTTTGGAGTCCACTGTTGTCTATTATTTCCATCTTTGTGTCAGTGTGTACCTATTGTTTAGCTCCCACTTATAAGTGTGAACATGCAGTGTTTGGTTTTCTGTTTCTGAGTTACTCTGTTTATGATAATGGCCTCCAGCTCCATCCATGTTGCTGCAAAGGACATGATTTCATTTTTTTAAAAGGCTGGGTAGTATTCCATGGTGTATATGTACCATATTTTATTTATCCAGTCAACTGTTGATGGACCCTTAGCTTGGTTCCATGATTTTGATATGAATAGTGCCGCTAGGAATATATAAATGCTGGGTTTTTGTTTTTTTTTTTGAGACAGGGTCTCACTCTGTCACTCAGGCTGGAGTGCAGTGGTGCATTCCTGGCTCACTGCAGCCTCAACCTCCTGGGCTCAAGGGATCCTTCTGCCTCAATCTACCAGGTAGCTGGGACTACAGGCACATGCCATCACACTCGGCTAATTTTTGTATTTTTTGTAGAGATAGGGTTTTGCCATGTTACCCAGGCTGGTCATGAACTGCTGGGCTCAAGGGATCTGCTCACCTCAGCCTCCCAAAGTGCTGGGATAATAGGCATGAGCTACGCACATCCTTTTTTTTTTTTTTTTTTTTTTTTTTTTTTTCCTTTTTTTTTTTTTTTTTTTTTTTTTTTGAGATAGAGTCTTGCTCTGTCGCCCAGGCTGGAGTGCAGTGGTGCTATCTCAGCTAACTGCAACCTCTGCCTCCCAGGTTCAAGCACTTCTCCTGCCTCAGCCTCCCAAGTAGCTGGGATTATAGGTGCATGCCACCATGCCTGGCTAATTTTTTTTGTTTTGTTTTGTTTTGTTTTTGAGATGGAGTCTTGCTCTGTCGCCCAGGCTGGAGTGCAGTGGCATGATCTTGGCTCACTGCAAGCTCCGCCTCCCAGGTTCATGCCGTTCTCCTGCCTTAGCCTCCCGAGTAGCTGGGACACCAGGCACCTGCCACCATGCCTGGCTAATTTTTTTTTTTCGTAGAGATGGGGTTTCGCCATGTTAGTCAGGATGGTCTCGATCTCCTGACCTCGCGATCCACCTGTCTCGGACTCCCAAAGTGCTGGGATTACAGGCGTGAGCCACCATGCCCAGCCTAATTTTTATGTTTTTTTTTTTGGTAGAGACAGGGTTTCACCATGTTGGCCAGGCTGGTCTCAAACTTCTGACCTTGTGATCCACCCACCTTGGCATCCCAAAGTGCTAGGATTACAGGCATGAGCCACCACACCTGGCAGTCTTTTCTATGTAATGTCTTCTTTTCCTTTGGGTAGATAACCAGTACTGGGATTGCTGGTTCTATTTTTAGTTCTTTGAGAAACCTCCACACTGTTCTGTAGAGGTTTATACTCCTATCAACAGTGTGTAAGTGTTCCCTTTTCTCTGCATCCATGCCAACATCCGTTGTTTTTTACTTTTTTTTTTTTTTAAGACTAGTCAAGTGCAGTAGTGAGAAGGGGAGAAAGAGTAGAACAAGGAGTTCAGTCTATAACTGACTGGGAACAATCAATTGAGAAAACTCAGTACCTTCAGACCAGCCTTGACTTTTTAATAGTAGCCATTCTGCCAGTCTACTGGTTTAAATGTTAATCTCATTCAGAAACTCTCTTACAGAAACATCCAGAATATCTGGGCACCCTGTGACCACGTTAACACATAAAATTAATCATCACAAATATTAACCCTCACTGTTGTGCGTAGGAGGAATCTGAGCCCAGAAAAGCAAAGTAAGATCACAGAGCACTCACTGACAAACTGGAACTAGCACCCCAGTTCCCTAATGAGGCCCCATTCATTGCTCCACAGGGACAACCTCCCAAGATGTGAAGGCTAATCCAAATAGCCATGCAGAGACCTGGAATCCAATTCCCACAAACCCTGGCCCCACTCCCATCTGTGACTCCATTTGGGATCCTTAATTCATTGACCATCTTTTCTGTCACCTGGAGTATGTCCTAGAGCTACGTTGGTACCAGCCATGTCTACATCAGTGTTTTGAGCTGGAACAACCTGAATATGTATCCTGAACCCCCTCCCTGCTGCTTGGAGATCTTGAGTTCCTTGTAGGAGGAAAAAGGGATGACTTGGCGATGAAATTCTTAGAATATACTTGAGGTTATAACCCTTCATCCAGCTGGGGAATGACTTTGAAAGATGGGATGCTAAGAACAAAGTTGTTAATGACAGGTCCAGAGTCAAAGGTGGGTAGCAACCATTGCCTCCCTACTCCCTTAAATAAAAGAACTGCAGGCCTCATCCCCAGAGAGGCCCTTTACTTCCAGAAGAAGCAGCCCCTCTTACCAGGATCTCCTTCATACCTATTCCCCCTGAGCAAAAGGGGCTTGCTGGCTGCTGCAATCTGCCTTGCTCCCACAAACACAGTGGTAGAGCCCCAGAGAACTTGCAGCCTCAGAAGAGGTACTGGAAAGACTAGGGTACTATGGCAGCCTCAGAACAGCCACAAAGGCTAACTCCTGAACATGTTGGTGGTGGGAGCAACAGGTTCAGTGTGGACAGTGGTACAATACAGTAACATACAATGATCATGCCTTTGCTTCTCTTTTTTTCTGGAATATATAAATGGCTATGGGATTTACACTTTTAGCCAAGATGGAGTAACAGGAACCAAATTTATCCTCCTATCTGAAAGAACTAACAGCAGACAAAATATAGGAAATGGTGATGCACCAGACCATGGACATCAGGCAGTTGAAAGACAGCACTCCCGAGAGACAGGGATCAAGTGAGGTGAGCCCCTGACTGCCCCAGCTTACAGCCTGAGACCTTCTAGGCAGTGGCATGGGGAGGAGAGCCCCAGACAGAGCCCAGCGCTCTCCCTGGTTAAAGGAAATGAAGCTGGGGCCAGGTGCGGTGGCTCACACCTGTAATCCCAACATTTTAAGAGGTCGAGGGGAGTGGATCGCTTGAGGTCAGGCATTCAAGACAAGCCTGGCCAACATAGCAAAACCCTATCTCTACTAAAAATACAAAAATTAGCCGGGCGGCAGCGACATGTGCCTGTAATCCCAGCTACTAGGGAGGCTGAGCAGAACTACTTGAGCCTGGGAGGCAGAGGTTGCAGTGAGCTGAGATGGTGCTACTGCACTCCAGCCTGGGCGACAGAGCAAGACTCTGTCTCAAAATATAAAATAAAAATAAAAATAAAGGAAATGGAGCTGGCATTTGCAGGACTGAGTCTGCAGGGGAGGGAGCTGCACCAAGAGGAAGCTCCAGAGATGATATGCAGAGGTAAAAAGCAACCAGAAGAACTTAAGGGAACAGTGTCAAGCTTTAAACTCTAGCTTTTTAAATATACTTCCCCCATCATTCTGTCCTTTTCAGCTGGGCTCACTTAGCACATCCAAGTTCCCAGGGAAGTTCTGGAGTGGGTGTGGCACTGGAACTTCCCGGATACAAGTTATCTTTCTGTGATTTGCTCCCTTCAGAACCCTGGGACTTACACATTAGTCCAGTGCCACTCTCTGTACTGGGAGAGAAAGGTTCATCACTCTGTGCCAAGGAAGTCCCCAGGCAAGCAGGCAGATTCCCTTGGACTTGTCTCTGGAAGCTACCACACAGTCATGGCCCTGATGACACCCAAGGGTATGTAGAGCACAGGACTCCAGATGGAGCTCTGAGAGCAAATCTACTCTCTTACTTTCAAAATCAGGTAAGTGAGATTTGTGGATAGGTCAGAATTTGAATCTCCTTTGGAAAGTGACTCTTTTGGGGAAAGGGGGCACAGGTTAAGAATCTGATGTGTGCTATGAGCTGTCTCTTCAGAAACATGAACTTACTCAAGCAGCCACACAATTTTGCTCATTCAGTGAAGTTCATTAACTTCCTGCATCTCCTTAGCAGGCACCAGCTCAACAACTGCTGGAGACAAAGATGTCAGTTTCCTGCTTATCTGCAGATGGAATCTGTGACTGTTCTTCCAAGTGGGGACTTGAGGAGCCTGAGCTTGATAAAGAGAGCCAGCTGGTCACCCCCGGCCATTCCCTTCCATCTGGGTTAGGTGCATATGGCCTCTTGCTGGCCATTCTGATCCTAAGGCCAGAGAAAGGGTTGAAGGTAGTCATTTAGCCACTTAGTTATGCAGGTGCTGAGTGAAGTCTGTACGTGGTCTAGATGTTAAGGCTATGTTGGTGACAGCTGGGCAGGTGGTTGGTTAGAATTCAGTCAGCCAGTCAGCCAGGCAAGCAAGAGGGGTTTGGCAAGGATCAAATCATCAAGCCAAAGTTTCCCACATGCAGCAGTGTGATTACCTCTGTGTACAGATCCCCTCCCTCTGTGATGAGCTGAACTGCATCCCCTTCAAAATTCCCATGTTCAAGTCCTAACGTCCAGTACCTCAGAATCTGACATTTCCAGACAAGACCTTGGAAGATGTAATAAAGTTAAAATGGGATCATAATCCAATATGACTGGTGTCTTTATACAAAGTAGAGATTAGAACACAGACACACACACTGGGATGACCATGAGACAGACATGGGGAAAAGATGGCTATCTAAAAACCAAGGAGAGGCCTCAGAGAAACCAACCTGCTCCTTGATCTTGGCCTTCCAGCCCCCACACAGTAAGACCATAGATTTCCATTGTCTTTGCTGCCCAGGCTGCAGTGCTTTGTTACGGCAGCCAGAGCCACGCTGCCACCCTGCCACAGCGCACTGAAGATGCTTTAGCATGGGTGTCCAAGGGAGAGAATACAGTCATGGATTCTTAGTTTCTGTTTCTGGTTGGGCCAGCAAAGCCCATTCCTCATTCCTCTTTTCCACTTATCACTAGAGACAGAAAATAAAAACCATGGCCTCAGGCTGCTAAAATCCTGAAACAAAACAAAACAGGACAACAACAACAACAACAACAACAAATAGGGTGGGTAGGACAATTTTGGGAGAGTAGACCGAAAGTCTGACTCCTCCTAGGAGTCCAAATGAGACTTCCGTTTGCTGAATGAAAGACAGAGACTTGGCTAGGTACAGTGGCTCCTGTCCATAATCTCAGTGCTTTGAGAGGCTGAGGAAGGAGGATCACTTGAGCCCAAGACTTCAAGACCAGCCTGGGCAACATAGTGAGACTCCATCTCCACTAAATATTTTTAAAAAAAAAACAATGGCCAGGCATGAAGTGGCTCATGACTGTAATCCCAGCACTTTGGGAGGCTGAGGCAGGAGGATCACTTGAGGTCAGGAGTTCAAGACCAGCCTGGCCAACATGGTAAAACCCCGTCTCTATTAAATAATACAAAAATTAGCCAGGCACAAGGATGGCACATGCCTGTAGCTACTAGGGAGGCTCAGCTGGGAGAATCACTTGAACCTGGGAGGAGGAGCTAGCAGTGAGGTGAGATCATGTCACTGCTCTCCAGCCTGGGTGACAAAGTGAGACCCAGTCTCAAAAAAAAAAAAAAAATAGGCATGACAGTGCATGAGTAGACAGTGCATGACAGAGCATGCAATAGTAAAAAAATTAGGCATGACAGTGCATGAGTAGCTGTAGTTCCAGCTACTCAGGAGGCTGAGGCGGGCAGATGGCTTAAGGCCTAGAGGCAAAGGCTGCAGTGAGCCAACATTGTGCCACTGCACTCCCACCCTAGTGACAGAGCAAGACACTTGTCTCAAAAAAAAAAAAAAAAGACAGCGACTTGATAAGGAGGAGGAAGGAGACCCAGGCAGGGAAAGATGGCACTCATGACCATGGCCCAGAGAGTCCTCTTCAGAAGACAATGTGGGGTGGGGTGAACAGTGGGAGAGAGGAAATGGGGACGGGCAATTGCAGCTCAAGCCCCTAGCCACTGGCTCTGTCTCCTGGTCTTCATGAAATGGCTCTAGCAAGCTTGTTCTATCCAATTAAATGAAAATTGAATCCAAATCTTAACATCCCAAAGCACTAAAATCCCAAAGCGCTGGGATTACAGGCATGAGCCACTGCACCCGGCCTACTTTATTTCTCCCTCTGTTGGCCAGGCTGGAGTGCAGTTGCTTGATCTTGGTGATCTCGGCTCTCAAAAATTCCATCCCTGAAAGAAGAGGTGGGTATCAAATGGATTCTAAGAATTCTAATACATTCTACAATATATTAAAAAATATTAAAGTCAGCTGGGTGCAGTGGCTCACCTCTATAATCCCAGCACTTTGGGAGGCCGAGGCGGGTGGATCACCTAAGGTCAAAAGTTTGAGACCAGCATGGCCAACATGGTGAAAACCCATCTCTACTAAAAATACAAAAATAGCCGAGTGTGTTGGTACATGCCTGTAATCCCAGCTACTCGGGAGGCTGAGGCAGGAGAATCACTTGAACCCAGGAGGCAGAAGTTGCAGTGAGCTGAAATCGAGCCATTGCACTCCAGCCTGGACAACAAGAGCAAAACTCTGTCTCAAAAAATAACTAAATAAATAAAGTCATAGTAATTAAAATATGTTTAGCACTGTATCAATGAATAATTGATTGCAGCAGAACTCAGAACAGATGATGATACACGGAAAATAGTGATATGTATGTATGCATTAAGTATTTAGAGACAGGATCCTGCTCTGTCACCCAGGCTGGAGTGCAGTGGTGCGATCACAGCTCACTGTAACCTTGAACGTGTGGACTCAAGCAACCTGCCACCTCAATCTCACGAACAGCTGGGATGACAGATGCACATCACCCCACACAGCTAATTTTCTTTTATTTTTTTCAGAGATGGGGTCTCATTACGTTGCCCAGGTTGGTCTCCAATTCCTGGCTTCAAGCAATCCTCCCAAAGCACTGGGATTTGAGGTGTGAGCCACACATGCCCAGCAAGATATTGGTATTTATTGGCTTCATGATGAAGCCACAGCAGAGGTATGGTGTGGGTCTTTGAGCTATAGAATCAGCAGCTCAAACAGTGCTTGAACCTGTTCACCATCATGCTTCTCTTTGCTTTCCTACATTTCCACACATTTTTTCTCTTACTGAAAATGCATTCCAGTCACCAAGTAATTGGAACATAAACACCTCCATTATGAAAATCTTAGGATAAGCTCTCAGTGGTTCAATTTAATCAAATACTCATCAATGAAATCTTCAGTGTGAGACTAGGAGGGTGAGGTCCTGTGACTGGCCCATCTGGGTTAAGCACCAGCAGTAGAGTACTGTGAAAAGTAATGCAGAGCCTACAAATGCAATAGCCACTCCGAAGGATAATTTTGTATACAATAAAAAAGAAATTTCAAATGCATGAAATAACAGTGAATGAATTTTAACAGTGAAAGATCAACTGGCTATTATCATTTAGAAGAAAACAAAGCTTCTTAGTTCACACCATATTTAATCAAGTAATAACAGACAGGGTTCAAGAGAGTATTCTATTTTTTAAAAAAGAGAGAGTATTCTATTTAAATTAAACACAGTTGTTTCATATGTTTTAAGTAGAAGAAAAACCTGAAAAAAATGCAAATTTTAAAAAGAATCTCGGCCAGGCACGGTGGCTCATGCCTGTAATCCCAGCACTTTGGGAGGCTGAGGCAGGTGGATCACTTGAGGTCAGGAGTTTAAGACCAGCCTAGCCAACATGGTGAAACTCCTTCTGTAGTAAAAATACAAAAATTAGCAGGATGTGTTGGTGCATGCCTATAGTCTCAACTATTTGGGAGGCTGAGGCAGGAGAATCACTTGAACCTGGGAGGCAGAGGTTGAAGTGAGCCGAGATCACACCACTGCAATCCAACCTGGGCAACTAAGTGAGACTTCATCTCAAATAAAAAATATATATATATAAATATAAAGGAATCTCATATTAACACAAGAAGAAGAAACTTCTTTCATGTAACGGAATGACCACCAATTTTATTTCTAATTTTTAAATTCTGAACTTAAATGCCTTTATCTCTAATAACAGAAAACTCCATGTCCAACTGTTCAGTATCTGTGAGATAGGCAATATTATCTTCACTCTGCAGCTGAGATAACTGAGATACAGAAAGATTAAACCACCACATAGGTCACACAAATAATAAATGGCAGAGACAGAATAGCCTGTCTGGGAAAACTATACTGTGGTGCATACTCCTAGGAAGGAAAATATGGCATTACATCACAGTAAATACAAATGCAGAATGTTCTTGGTTTATATCCAGTCTGGGCTTCAGACAAATTGAAATAGGCACATCGTTTAAACATACCACAAGTATAAAGTAGGAGTAATTTCTTCAAATAACATGCTTTTAATCTGCACAATGTAATAAGTACTAGTGTTCAAGGTCACTTTTGAAAATTAACTCAGATATGTGTTATAAACAATTATGTGCCTGATATTTGCATATTTTATGTAAATTCTGGTTTTACTAAACATTGTTTGGCTTATCTGCCGAAAGGAGAGTTCTGTAACAATGTCTGTACACATTAATATGTAATAGGAAAGAGAAGATAACATATATGACACACAGTACTTTGTATGTTCAAATGTTTCTTTTCTTTTCTTTTCTTTTTTTTGAGACGGAGTTTTGCTCTTCTTGCCCAGGCTGGAGTGTAGTGGCACAATCGCGGCTCACCGCAATGTCCGCCTCCCAGGTTCCAGTGATTCTCCTGCCTCAGCCTCCTGAGTAGCTGGGATAACAGGCATGCATCATCACGCCCAGCTAATTTTTGTATTTTTAGTGGAGACAGGGTTTCACCATGTTGACCAGGTTGCTCTCAAACTCCCGACCTCAGGTGATCTGCCCACCTTGGCCTCTCAAAATGCTGGGATTATAGGTGGGAGCCACCATGCCCAGCCAAAAACATGTACTTTAAAAGAAACATTTGAGGCCAGGCTCAGTGGCTCATGCCTGTAATCCCAGCACTTTGGGAAGCCCAGGAGGGCAGATCACCTGAGGTAGAGAGTTCGAGACCAGCCTGACCAACATGGAGAAATCCCGTCTCTATTAAAAATACAAAATTACCTGGGCGTGGTGGCTCGTGCCTGTAATCCCAGCTACTTGGGAGGATGAGGCAGGAGAATTGCCTGAATCTGGGAGGTGGACGTTGCGGTGAGCTGAGATTGTGCCACTGCATTCCAGCCTGGGCAACAAGAGCAAAACTCTGTCTCAAACAAACAACAACAACAAACAACTTTCAAAAACATTAAATGGTTGTTTAAAAAAAAATTCACCAGGTAAGGTTGTTTCACTAGAGAGAAGATTCATGGAAATCATTTTGCCATTCCAGAAGTCAACCACTTTATTTTTATTTTTATTTTTGACACAGAGTCTCCCTCTGTTGGCCAGGCTGGAGTGCAGTTGCCTGATCTTGGTGATCTTGGCTATCTTGGCTCACTGCAACCTCCACCTCCTAGGTTCAAGCAATTCTCCTACCTCAGCCTCCCGAGTAGCTGGGATTACAGGCAGGCACCACCACACCTGACTATTAGTAGAGACGGGGTTTTGCCATGTTGACCCGGCTGGTCGGAAATTCCTGAAATCAGGTGATCTGCCCGCCTTGGCCTCCTAAAGTGCTGGGATTACAGGCATGAGCCACCGTGCCTGGCCAACTACTTTATTTCTTTTCTTTTCTTTTCTTTTTTTTTTTTTTTGAGACAGAATCTTGCTCTGTCGTCCAGGCTGGAGTGCAATGGTGCGATCTTGGCTCACTGCAACCTCCACCTCCTGGGTTCCAGTGATTCTCCTGCCTCAGCCTCCTGAGTAGATGGGACTACAGGTGTGTGCCACCACACCCAGCTAATTTTTGTATTTTTAGTAGAGACGGGGTTTCACCATGTTGGTCAGGCTGGTCTCGAACTCCTGACCTTGTGATCCGCCTGCCTTGGCTACATAAAGTGCTGGGATTACAGGCATGAGCCACTGCACCCAGCCTACTTTATTTCTTTATCTTGCCTGAATGTACTAGCAGATCCTCCAGAATAATGTAGAATAGATGCAGTGTGAATGGAAATCCTTGCCTTGTTCCCAATCTTGGAGAGATTTTTGTACTTTTAGTAGAGGCAGGCTTTCATCATGTTGGCCAGAATAGTCTCAAACTCCTGACCTCAGGTGATCTACTCACCTCAGCCTCCCAAAGTGCTGGGATTATAGGCGTGAGCCACGGCGCCCAGCCCCTTGCTTAATTTTAATGTCTGTAGAATCTGTACCTTTTTTTTTTTGAGACAGAGTCTGGCTCTGTCCCCCAGGCTGAGCGCAATGGCATGATCTTGGCTCACTGCAACCTCCGTCTCCTGGGTTCAAGCAATTCTCCTGCCTCAGCCTCCTGAATAGCTGGGATTACAGGTGTGAGCCACCACCCCCGGCTACTTTTTGTATTTTTAGTAGAGATGGGGTTTCACCATGTTTGTCAAGCTGGTCTTGAACTCCTGACCTTGTGATCTGCCTGCCTCAGCCTTCCAAAGTGCTGGGATTACAGGCGTAAGCCACTGCGCCTGTCAGATATAACCACTCTAATTCCTGATATTAGTCATTTGTTTGTTCCCTCGTTTCCTAATCGCTCTGGCTGGAGGCTTGTCAATTTTATTTCTCTTCTCAAAGGACCAGCTTTTCAGTTAATTTATTTTCTCTATTTTTTTTTCTATTTCATTGATTTCCACTCTGGTGTTTATTATTTCCTTTCTCTTGCTTACTTTTAGCTATTTTTGCTCTTAAATGTTTCTAGTTTGTTAAGGTGGGAAGCTGAGGTCATTCATTAAAGACTTCTTTTTTGAATGTTTAGTGCTATAAATTTTCTTCCAAGTGCAGGTTTAATGGCATCCCATAAATTGTGATGTGTTTTTATTTTCATTCAGTTCAAATTACCTTCTAGTTTTCCCCCTTTAATTTTCAATTTGACCCATGGGTTATTTTTTATTTTTTGAGATGGAGTCTTGCTCTGTCACCGAGGCTGGAGTACAGTGGCATGATCTCAGCTCACTGCAAGCTCTGCCTCCCAGATTCAAGCAATTCTCCTGCCTCAGCCTCCCGAGTAGCTGGGACTACAGGTGCACGCCGCCACACCCAGCTAATTTTTTGTATTTTAGTAGAGATGGGGTTTCACTATGTTGGCCAGGCTGGTCTCAAACTCCTGACCTCCTGATCCACCCGCCTCAGCCTCCCAAAGTGCTGGGATTACAGGCTTGAACCACCGTGCCCGGCCTGACCCATGGGTTATTTAGAAGTATGTTATTTAAGTTGTGTGCAGTGGGTCATGCCTCTAATCCCAGCATTTGAGAGGCCAAAGCAGGAGAATAGCTTGAGTCCAGGAGTTTGAGACCAGCCTGGGCAACACGGTGAGACTCGCCGCCTACAAAAAATAAGAAAAACAGCTGGAGGCATGGTGACACATGCCTATAGTCCTAGCTACTAGGGAGGCTGAGAGTGGAAGATCACCTCATCCCAGGGTGGAGGCTGCAGTCAGCCATGATCACACCACTGCACTCCTACCTAGGCAACAAAAAAGAAAAGGAAGAAGAATAAGGAGAAGGAAAAAGAGGAAGAAGGAGAAGGAGAAAGAATAAGAAAGAGGAAGAGGAGGCAAACGGGGAAGGGGAGAAGGAGGAGGAGAGAAGAGGAAAAGGAAGAAGAGGAGGAGAAAGAAGAAGAAATGTGTTTGGTATTTAGTTTCCAAATATTTGATTATTATCCAAATATAATTAGGTATTAATTTATAATTTAACTCCATATGGCCAAAGAATATATTTTGAATGACTTGAATTCTTTTAAATTTATGAGACATCTTTTATGGCCTAAATTATAGTCATTTTTGGTAAATATTCCATGTGTACTTGAAAAGTTTTCCCCCTTTAATTTTCAATTTGACCCATGGGTTATTTTTTATTTTTTGAGATGGAGTCTTGCTCTGTCACCCAGGCTGGAGTTCAGTGTTTTTGTTGTTGGAAAATGGAATTTTTTTTTTTGAGATGGAGTTTCGCTCTTGTTGCCCAGGCTGGAGTGCAATGGCATGATCGTGGCTCACTGCAACCTCTGCCTCCTGGGTTCAAGCGATTCTCCTGCCTCAGCCTCCCAAGTAGCTGGGATTACAGGCATGTGCCACCATGCCTGGCTAATTTTGTATTTTTAGTAGAGATGGGGTTTCTCCATGTCGGACAGGCTGGTCTTGAAGTCCCAGCCTCAGGTGATCCACCCACCTCAGCTGCCCAAAGTGCTGGGATTATAGGCATGACCCACAGCACCTGGCCAGGAAAATGGATTTTTTAATAAATATTAGGTCAATAACCTAACATGGTTGATAGTGTTGTTTAGGTTTTTGATATCCTTGCTGATTTTCTATTCCACCAAATATTGAGAAGGAGTATGAGATCTCAAACTATAATTGCAGATTGTAGTTTATCAAGCTTCCTGGTTCTCCCAACTAGGGTTTTCATAAAACGTATAAAATATCTGGCCATTAATGTTTCAAATAAAAATTTTACCTTCCTCTTCTCCACCCTCTTCTCCTTGTGGATTTCAATTACATATATGTCAGACAGCTTAAAGTTGTCCCACAGCTCACTGATGCTTCTTTCTTATTTTTTATATTATTGTTTCATTTTGAACTTTCTTCTGCTATCTTAAAATGTACCAATCTTTTCTTCAGTTTCTAATCTGCTATTAATCACATTCAGTGTATTTTTCATCACAGATGTTGTAGGTTCCATCTCTACGTGTTCGGTTTGATCTTTTAATATCTTCCATGTCGGCCAGGTGGGGTGGCTCACACCTGTAATCCCAGCACTTTGGGAGGCCAAAGTGGGTGGATCACTGGGTCAGGAGTTCAAGACCAGCCTGGTCAACATGGTGAAACCCCGCCTCTACTAAAAATACAAAAATTAGCTAGGCATGGTGGCATGTGCCTGTAATCCCAGGTACTTGGGAGGCTGAGGCAGGACAATCGCTTGAACCCAGGAGGTGGAGACTGCAGTGAGCCGAGATTGTGCCACTGCACTACAGCCTGGGCAACAGAGCATGACTCCATCTCAAAGAAAAAAAGAAAAAATATCTTCTATGTCTCTGCTTGTTTCTGAACATCTAGAACACAGTTATGGAAACCTGGTTAATGTCCTTATCTGCTAAGTCTGACATGTGTATCAGTTCTGGGTCAGTTTTGCATAGTTGATTTTTCTCCTCATAGTGAGTTGTTATTTTCCTGTTTCTTCGCAAACCTGCTGATCTTTTTTTTTTTTTTTTTTTTTTGAGATGGAGTCTTGCTCTGTTGCCCAGCATGATGGGAATGCAATGGCATGATCTCAACTCACTGCAACCTCCACCTCCCTGGTTGAAGCAGTTCTCCTGCCTCAGCCTCCTGAGTAGCTGGGACTACAGGTGCCCACCACCACACCCAGCTAAATTTTGTATTTTTAGTAGAGACAGAGTTTCACCATGCTGGCCAGGCTGGTCTCGACCTCCTGACCTCAGGTGATCTGCCCACCTTGGCCTCCCAAAGTGCTGGGATTACAGGCATGAGCCACTGCTCCTGCCAAGCCTGCTAATCTTTGAATGAGATTAGCAGATATTATGAATTTTATGATGCTTTTAGCCCCATAAAATGTTTTTGTATTTCTCTAAATATTCTTGAGGCTTCTTATGGGGTGCAGTTAATTGATAGTATTGGGTCTTGCTTTTAAGATTTGTAGTGTTTATTCTAAGGCTAATTATTCTTTGTTGCTGAGACAAGACCATTCTGAGTACTCTACCCCATGTTCATGAATCATGATTTTTTCACTCTGGCTGGTGACAGCAGGCACTTTTCCTGGCATCATGGGGCTCTATTCTCCTCAGTCTTTTTGGATGATTCCCCAGCCTCAGGCGGTTTCCTTATATGCATGTTCCAGACAGCACTCTGCTGAGCTATCAAGGGGACCTTCTGAAGATCACCAGAACTGTCTCTCTGTGCAGCTCTCTTCCTTGGTAATTTGTCCCACAAACTCTAGCTGCCTTGGTCTCTCTGGACTCTCAGCTGCGTCTCCTCAATTCAAGGAGTCTACGATGCTCAACCTGGGATCCTCCTCCTTGTGCCACAGCCTGGAAACTCTTTTAAGGCAGTAAGCTGTGGCAAATGTAGAGCTTACTTATTTCATGTTTCATGGCTCATTGTGCTCATTGCCTGATATCCAGTGACTTGAAACCATTGCTTCATATATTTTATCTGGTTTCTTCAGTTGTTTTAGGCAGGAAGGTAAATCCAGTCCCTGTTACTCTACTTTGGCCAGAAATGGTTTTTGTTTTGGTTTGTTTGTTTAGACAGAGTTTCCCTCTATTGCCCAGGCTGGTGTGCAGTGGCGTGATCTCAGCTCACTGCAACCTCTGCCTCCTGGGTTCAAGCGATTCTCCTGCATCAGCCTCCTGAGTAGCTGGGACTAGAGACGTGGGCCACCACACCCAGATAGTTTTTGTATTTTTCATAGAGATGGGGTTTCACCATGTTGGCCAGGCTAGTCTCAAACTCCTGACCTCAAGTGATCCACCTGCCTTGGCCTCCCAAAGTGCTTGGATTATAGGCATGAGCCACCACACCCAGCCCAGAAACAGTTTTTGAATTGGATCTTGAATCAGAAAAACAATTATCTATAAAAGTCTTCATTGAAGGCTGGGCATGGTGGCTCACACCTGTAATCTCAGCACTTTGGGAGGCCGAGATGGGTGGATCACGAGGTCAGGAGATCGAGACCAGCTTGGCCTATATGAGAATTCTTTATCCTACTTTGCAATTTATTTTCCAAGTTAAAGATTACTTTAGGCCAGGCACAGTGGCTCATGCCTGTAATCCCAGCACTTTGGGAGGTGGAGGCGGATGGATCACCTGAAGTCAGGATTTTGAGACCAGCCTGGCCAACATGGTAAAACCCCAAATCTACTAAAAATAGAAAAAATTAGCTGGGTATGGTGGCACACACCTGTAATCCTAGCTACTTTGGAGGCTGAGGCACAAGAATAGCTTGAACCTGGGAGACAGAGGTTGCAGTGAGCTGAGATTGCACCACTGCACTGGCCTGGGCAATAGAGTGAGACTCTGTCTCAAAAAAAATTAAAAAATAAGATTACCTCAAAATAAATGAGTAAAAGAAATTGCAATAATAAATTGCAAAACTGGTCTTTATTGTTAGAAGTGAGGATGGGGGCCGGGCATGGTGGCCCACGCCTTTAATCTCAGCATTTTTGGAGGCCGAGGTGGGTGGATCATCTGAGGTCAGGAGTTCCAGACCAGCCTGGCCAACATGGTGAAACCCTGTCTCTACTAAAAATACAAAAAATTAGCCAGGCATGGTGGCACATGCCTGTAATCCCAGCTACTCGGGAGGCTGAAGCAGGAGAATCACTTGAACCATGGAGGCAGAGGTTACAGTGACCTGAGATTGTGCTATTACACTCCAGCCTGGGCAACAAGAGAGAAACTCCATCTCAAAAAACCAAAAAACAAAAAACAAAAACAAAAACAAAAAAATAGAAATCAGGATGGGGCTACTTTTGAGAAGGAGAGTAATAATAGAGAATGGGTCCTTCAGGGAGACTTCAGGCACTGGTAATATTATCTTTCGACTTTTTGGTGTTTACATGGTTGAGTTTAGCTCTCTTCATCATTCACTTATCAATTATACAGTGATACACATGCCATTGCATACTTTTGTATTTTTTTATACTTCAATAAAAAAATTTTTAAATAAAAAATAAATTATTCAGATATAATACCTTGAGGATTGCTTTCTTTCTGTGTCTTCTTTCCTGAATCCCTAGTGAAGTCCTCAGGTCAGGGTGATAGTCTCCTAGGTGGTTCTCTTCTTCATTTCAAAAGAACAGTTTTATTCCTTATGCTGTCGAGAAACCCAAGGTAAAAATTCACCTTGTGTGAAGCCTTCGCCAGTGATCTCAAATTGCTACTTCTCTTGGAACTTACTGACTTCTAAAAATTAAGGGTGGCTCCCAAGACTAAACCAGGAAGAAGTTGAATCTCTGAATAGACCAATAACAGGCTCTGAAATTGAGGCAATAATTAATAGCTTACCAATCAAAAAAAGTCCAGGACCAGATGGATTCACAGCTGAATTCTACCAGAGGTACAAGGACAAGCTGATACCATTCCCTCTGAAACTATTCCAATTAATAGAAAAAGACGGAATCCTCCCTAACTCATTTTATGAGGCCAGCATCATCCTGATACCAAAGCCCGGCAGAGACACAACAAAAAAAGAGAATTTTAGACCAATATCCCTGATGAACATCCATGCAAAAATCCTCAATAAAATACTGGCAAACCGAATCCAGCAGCATATCAGAAAGCTTATCCACCATGATCAAGTGGGCTTCATCCCTGGGATGCAAGGCTGGTTCAACATATGCAAATCAATAAACATAATCCAGCATATAAACAGAACCAATGACAAAAACCATATGATTACTTCAATAGATGCAGAAAAGGCCTTTGACAAAATTCAACAACCCTTCATGCTAAAAACTCTCAATAAATTAGGTATTCATGGGATGTATCTCAAAATAATAAGAGCTATCTATGACAAACCCACAGCCAATATCATACTGAATGGGCAAAAACTGGAAGCATTCCCTTTGAAAACTGGCACAAGACAGGGATGCCCTCTCTCACCACTCCTATTTAACATAGTGTTGGAAGTTCTGGCCAGGGCAGGCAGGAGAAGGAAATAAAGGGTATTCAATTAGGAAAAGAGGAAGTCAAATTATCCCTGTTTGCAAATGACATGATTGTATATCTAGAAAACCCCATCATCTCTGACCAAAATCTCCTTAAGCTGATAGGCAACTTCAGCAAAGTCTCAGGATACAAAATCAATGTGCAAAAATCACAAGCATTCTTATACAGCAATAACAGACAGAGAGCCAAATTATGAGTGAACTCCCATTCACAATTGCTTCAAAGAGAATAAAATACCTAGGAATCCAACTTACAAGGGATATGAAGGACTTCTTTAAGGAGAACTACAAACCACTGCTCAATGAAATAAAAGAGGATACAAACGGAAGAATATTCCATGCTCATGGGCAGGAAGAATCAATATCGTGAAAATGGCCATACTTCCCAAGGTAATTTATAGATTCAATGCCATCCCCATCAAGCTACCAATGACTTTCTTTACAGAATTGGAAAAAGCTACTTTAAAGTTCATATGGAACCAAAAAAGAGCCCGCATTGCCAAGTCAATCCTAAGCCAAAAGAACAAAGCTGGAGGCATCATGCTACCTGACTTCAAACTATACTACAAGGCTACAGTAACCAAAACAGCATGGTACTGGTACCAAAACAGAGATATAGACCAATGGAACAGAACGGAGCCCTCAGAAATAATGTCGCATATCTACAACCATCTGATCTTTGACAAACCTGAGAAAAACAAGTAATGGGGAAAGGCTTCCCTGTTTAATAAATGGTGCTGGGAAAACTGGCTAGCCATATGTATAAAGCTGCAACTGGATCCCTTCCTTACACCTTATACAAAAATTAATTCAAGATGGATTAAAGACTTAAATGTTAGACCTAAAACCACAAAAACCCTAGAAGAAAACCTAGGCATTACCATTCAGGACATAGGCATGGGCAAGGACTTCATGTCTAAAACACCAAAAGCAATGGCAACAAAAGCCAAAGTTGACAAATGGGATCTAATTAAACTAAAGAGCTTCTGCACAGCAAAAGAAACTACCATCACAGTGAACAGCCAACCTACAGAATGGGAGAAAATTTTTGCAACCTACTCATCTGACAAAGGGCTAATATCCAGAATCCACAATGAACTCAAACAAATTTACAAGAGAAAAACAAACAACCCCATCAAGAAGTGGGTGAAGGATATGAACAGACACTTCTCAAAAGAAGACATTTATGCAGCCAAAAGACATATGAAAAAATGCTCATCATCACTGGCCATCAGAGAAATGCAAATCAAAACCACAGTGAAATACCATCTCACACCAGTTAGAATGGCGATTATTGAAACAACAGGTGTTGGAGAGGATGTGGAGAAATAAGAACAGTTTTACACTGTTGGTGGGACTGTAAACTAGTTCAGCCATGGTGGAAGTCAGTGTGGCGATTCCTCAGGGATCTAGAACTAGAAATACCATTTGACCCAGCCATCCCATTACTGGGTATATACCCAAAGGATTATAAATCATGTTGCTATAAAGACACATGCACATGTATGTTTATTGCAGCACTATTCACAATAGCAAAGACTTGGAACCAACCCAGATATCCAATAATGATAGACTGGATTAAGAAAATGTGGCACATATACACCATGGAATACTATGTAGCCATAAAAATGATGAGTTCATGTCCTTTGTAGGGACATGGATGAAGTTGGAAACCACCATTCTCAGCAAACTATCAGAAGGACAAAAAACGAAATACTGCATGTTCTCACTCATAGGTGGGAATTGAACAATGAGAACACATGGACACAAGAAGGGGAACATCACACACTGGGGCCTGTTGTGGGGGGCGCAGGGGGGAGGGATAGCATTTGGAGATATACCTAATGTTAAATGACGGGTTACTGGGTGCAGCAAGACAACATGGCACATGTATACATATGTAACTAACCTGCATGTTGTGCACATGTACCCTAAAACTTAAAGTATAATTAAAAAAAAATTAAGGGTGGACTTTTAGTAAATTTGAAATGAAACTTTTAACATATGGCACACCAAATATACATGACACCTAATCCCAGGAGTCCCACAGGGATAGTTTATAGCCAACCTCAGGAGAGACAGACCTCAAGACCAAATTAGAAAGAAAAGAAAAAAAGTATGTGTATATACATATCTCCACACTATTTTGTTTTCAATGAAAATTTTAACATATACTAAATTCTCATGTATATTTGGATCTTTCTGTGCTTTTTCGAAACTAGCACAAAACTTAAATTACTTTTTATTTTATTTATTTATTTTTTGAGACAGAGACTCACTGTGTCGCCAGGCTGGAGTGCAGTGGTGCTATCTAGGCCCACTGTAACCTCTGCCTCCCAGGTTCAAGTGATTCTCCTCCATCAGCCTCCCGAGTAGCTAGGACTGCAGGCACGCACCACCACGCCCAGCTAATTTTTGTATTTTTAGTAGAGACGGGGTTTCACCATGTTGGCCAAGATGTTCTTGATCTCTTGACCTCGTGATCCGCCCACCTTGGCCTCCCAAAGTGCTGGGATTACAGGCGTGAGCTACCGGGCCCAGCCTTAAATTACCTTTTAAATTTGCATTTTCAAAAAAAGTTTTGTCGATGAAAAAAGTCAACTCTGTAAAATATTTAGAGAGATTTATTCTGAGCCAAATGTGAGTGACCATGGCCTGTGACACAGCCCTCAGGAGGTCCTGAGAAAGTGTGCCCAAGGTGGTTGGGGGTGCAGCTTGGTTTTATACATTGTAGGAAGGCATGAAACATCAATCACATACATTTAAGGAATACATTGGTTTATTCCAGAAAGGCGGGACAACTTGAAGGGTGGGAGTGCTTCCAGGTATAGGTAAATTTAACCATTTTCTGGTTGACAATTGGTTGAGTTTTTGTCTAAGGATCTGAGATCAACAGAAAGGAAATGTTCAGGTTAAGATAAAAGATTGTGGAGACCAAGGTTCTTTTGAAATCTCATAGTGGCTGTCCTTAGAAACAAGAGATGACAAATGTTTCCTATTCAGACCCTTTAAAAGGTGCTAGACTCTCAGTCAATCTATTCAGAATTGGAAAGGCCTGGAAGGAAAAGGTCTCGCTATGTTAATAGAGATTATTTAGAGATGCGAATTTTCCCCCACAAAGGACGGCTTGCAGGACCATTTCAAAATGTGACAAAGAAACATGTTTTTGGGGTAAAATATTTTATTTTCTTCCTCATCTCATAATGTTATGCCAGAGTCAGGTTGGAAAGTAAGTCACATTACATAGGGTTAAATAAAACCCATCTGATGTGAATTTATGGTTTGTAGGGCATAACTCCTCAGACCCCTTAGATAGAAATTTGGGTAAGATAAAAAAAATCAGAGTTTAGTCCTCAGTTCCTTTCTATTCCCTGAGGTTGTTTCCAGAGGAAGTTAAAAATTATTTTATCAAGTAAAACAAAACTAAGGTCCCCATTAAGAATTTTTTATTTAAATTTTGATTCAAATTGTGTTAAATTTTATAGTTTTCTGTAAGGGCAAATATAAATATAAAAATTTGGGCCAGGTGCGGTGGCTCACGCCTGTAATCTCAGTACTTTGGGAGGCTGAGGTGGGTGGATCACGAAGTCAGGAGTTCAAGACCAGCCTGGCCAAGATGGTGAAATCCCATCTGTACTAAAAATACAAGAAAATTAGCCGGGTGTGGTGGTGGGCGCCTGTAATCCCAGCTGCTGAGGAGGCTGAGGCAGATAATTTCTTGAACCCAGGAGGTGGAGGTTGCAGTGAGCGGAGATCACACCACTGCATCCCAGCCTGGGCGACAGAGCGAGACTCTGTCTCAAAGAAAAACAAAACAAAACAAAACTTAATTTTCCTTCTTGCAAAAAGGAAAAAAGACCTTTCCTCCTCTCTTTTCTTATAGCATTTCCTTAAGAAAACTTGTAATTGTAAATCCTTTCTCTGTCTCTGTGAGATTTAGCAAAACTTTTTAAAAAGTAAATAAGCTTCTTGCTAGTTTAACAACCCAGGAAGGTCTTTCTTAATGGCCTTGGGTCATGTCTTTGAAACGTAAGCATCAAGGAAGATTGCACCCCATCTCCCTGCCTCTGTGGTAAACTCCCAGGCTCCTGCCTACCTGCTATTAACTACCTGCCTGTCATAGAGATACCAGAAACTTTACTTTTCATTTACATAACGGCAATTAACTAACACTGATGGCTACCCTAATTATCAGGTGAATTTCAGATGAATTATATATAGCAAATGGTGTTGTACAGTTGTCTTACTTGAGGACAAGTTATCTTTTACCTTGAGAAAATGGAATGCGTTGTATCAGACCTGCTAATATAAAAAATGATAGTTCTTCCTGTCTTCATAAACTCATTAGTGGGTTGCCTGTGACGCACATCGCAGTCTGGTTTAATGTTTATTCAATAATGTAACTGTTTTGTTCTTCTCCATCTGTGGAGAGGATTTTCTGGGTTGGCAAGAGGCTTTGTTTTAAATTATTTCCTCAATACCTCCCATCCAGAAAAGTGGTGTGTGTGTGTGTGTGTGTGTGTGTGTGTGTGTGTGTGTATTATGTGTGCATATTTTTATATGTATATATGTGTGTTTATACACATGACTATATAGAAGGAATATAGAACGAATAAGTCCTAGTGTTCAATAGCACAGTATGGTGACAAGTGTTAACAATAATTTATTGTGTATTTCAGAATAGCTAGAAGATTTGGAATATTCACAACACAAAGAAATGATAAATGAGGTGGTGGATATTGTAATTACTCTGATTTGATCATCACAGATGGTATGCATATATCAAAATACCACATGTACCCCACAAATATGTACATTATGTACCAAAAAAAAAAAAAAAAACTAAAATAAGCAGCAAAAACCACTTCCAGCTAGCATGGTGCTTACAAAATGCCTAAGCTCAGTTATCAGCCAATGAGAGGCATTATCATATCACCACCATAAAATGGGGGAACTGATGAAAAAATATACATATTTTTTCTAGATGATTCTACATGTTTTAATGTAATAAAGTTATTGACCAGGAAATACATAATTTGCTTTACATGTACAGCCAAGTCCTCTCTCTGTATCCGCAGGGGGATTAGTTCCAGGACCTCCCTGGATTACTCAAATCCAGGGATGTTCAAGTCTCTGGTAGAAAATAACCTGGTATTTGCGTAACCTACACACCTCCTTCCGTGTACTTTAAATTATGTCTAGATTAATTGTAAACCTAACACAATGTAAATACTATGTAAATAGTTTTACTCTATTGTTTAGGGTATAACGACAAGGGGAAAAGATGGTACATGCTCAGTAAGATATAAAATTTTAAGTCATTTCTTCTTTAGAGAAGGTCTCACTATGTTGCACAGGCTGGTCTCCAACTCCGGGCCTCCAGTGATCCTCCCAAGTGGCTGAGATCACAGGCACAAGCCATCCCTGCCCAGATCATTTTTAATTATTTTCAATCCGAGCTTAGTTGAATCCATAGATATGGACCCCGGGGATACGGAGGGACGACTATATATATTCCTTAGTGAAATGATAGTCATGATATTCTATTAGGTTAAAATTTGTGTAAATTCATGAGAAGGATGAACACCTAACATTAAGCGCTTTTGCTTTAGGAAAGTGGTATACCCGTCTTCTGTTTTAGCTTACACATACTTTGTAGTTTATTACTTTTCGCGTACCGTTTGCACAATTGTGAAAGCTAGCATTCCTAAGAGGAAGCGGTTACAGGGCAATATCCTTCATTACTCCACGTACTCCTGTACCCACGGAGTTCAACCACTTTAACAAAACTGCCCATCAGTGATCCTTGGAGCACCTCACTGTGGCCTTCCGTCTTCACGCCCCGACGTGCGCCGTGCAGCTCTCCAGCCATCACTGAGCAACGCCAGGGCCCGCTCCAGGAAACCAGACAGCAGTCACTCAGGCCGCTGGAGGAGGACGCGCCTCATAACCTCATCCAAGATGGAGTCGCAGCCGGGCCTTCTGGGAAGCGTAGTTCTGGATTAGGGCTCGGGGGACGTTCTGCGCATGTGCAGTGCCATCTCCTTTCTGGCGTTGGCGTTTTTGTCTTACGCCCTAGGATGGGCAGAGGACTCCGATGCCTCCGGGTCTCCGCTGGGCCGCAAAGGGCGGGGCCTGGACTCGGCGCGGGCCGGGAGCAGAGGCCGAGCCCCTGCAGGTGTGTCGAAGGCCCTTGCGGGAGGGCAGGGCGTGGGAGGCGGGCTCTCGAGCCTGGAAGTCTCTTCCTGGTCCCGGTGCTGCCTCCGCGGAGGGCCCCTGGTGGAAGTGGCCTGGCGGGGAGGTTGGCCTTCTGCGCTGGCGCCCCTGCCCGGAATGGCATTTGAGCTAACTGCTTGAGGGGCAGCCAGAAGAGGCCTGCGGTGGCTGGGCAGCTGGTGCCCGGAGCAGCCGCATTGTATGACGTGGACCGGAGCCACCACGTCAGGCGCGCTGGCCGCTGCAGACGCCGCGAAAGCCGCAGAGACGTGGGTTCCGGTCCAGCGTCTGCAGGTGGTCCCAGTGCGGCTCGACGCCCATCTGGTAAATGATGGGGGCCTTTGGGTACTGAATAGGGTAGTAGATGTAAAGTATGATACAGGACTCAATAAAGGTGAGCTGCTTCTATTACAAGACATGCTGTTTTCATTATTGGCTCATTTAATCATCTTAACCATCCTTTCGACTTAACCATCTCCATTTAAATAAATGTGACTACTAAAGATTCAGAGATAAATTCATTTACTCACAGTATTAGCAGGTGGGATGTAAATCCTCACTTTTTCTTCTGAGTTCATGTGCCTTCCCATACTAAAATCCAGTCTTGGCTTGTATTTAGCACAGCATTTCTCCCTTGAGCACCACCAGAATGTAGCTGTGGAGTGTACTGAACCCAGTCTTACCACGTAGTGTTCTGTTTCCAAAAATGCTTGGGGGACTCTTCAGAGCCCTTGAGTCAAAAGGTTAATTATTTAAGGCCTTCCTGCATCCTCCAACAGTAGTCTCTTCTTAGAGGACTGTGAAACTGTATATTGAAACCACCATTTGAGCCCCCAATTTTGCATTTTACAGAAGCTGGAAATCCCATCCATCCCAGAGGCTAGTTTCTGAAGAGAGGAAATGGGACAAAGAATTTTTTTAAAGATGAAAACTGCAGTTCATCAGTTCCCCCATTTTATGGTGGTGATATGATAATGCCTCTCATTGGCTGATAACTGAGCTTAGGCATTTTGTAAGCACCATGCTAGCTGGAAGCGGTTTTTGCTGCTTATTTTAGTTTTTTTTTTTTTTGGTACATAATGTACATATTTGTGGGGTACATGTGGTATTTTGATATATGCATACCATCTGTGATGATCAAATCAGAGTAATTACAATATCCACCACCTCATTTATCATTTCTTTGTGTTGTGAATATTCCAAATCTTCTAGCTATTCTGAAATACACAATAAATTATTGTTAACACTTGTCACCATACTGTGCTATTGAACACTAGGACTTATTCCTTCTACATATTTTTGTCCCCATTAACCAACCTCTCTTCATTCCTCACTCCCTGCTTCCCTTTGCAGTCTCTGGTAACCATCATTCTACATCCTACCTTAATGAGATCAACTATTTTAGCTCCCACGTATGAGTGAGAACATGATATTTGTCTTTCTGTGCCTGGCTTATTTCATGTAACAGAATGTCTTCCAGTTCCATCTTTGTTGCTGCAGATGAAAGTAGTTCTCTTCTTTTCCTAGTTTCTTCAGAGTTTTTATCATGAATGGATCTTGAATTTTGTCAAATGTTCTTCTGCTTTTTTTGGGGATAATCGTGTTTTTCTTTTTTAGTTTGTTAGCATAATGAACTACATTGATGTTCAAATGTGGAATCAACCTTGCATTGCCAGGATAAATTGGTAATAATGTATATATTTTTACATATTGCTGAATTAGATTTGCTAACATTTTTTGAGGATTTTTGCATCTATCATGAGGAATACTGATACTAGTAAATGTTTAATAATCAGATTTTAGGGGTTGTGAAAGAAATTTGGTTTATACTGTTTACCAATTTCTGTGGTATAAATACTCCCACCATGGCAAATTTTAAGCTACAACATGCCAGCCAGTTCCTGAAAACTTAACCATCAGCTCTTCTGAAATGATACAAACTGGTGCCAGCAACCACTGTAGTTGTCATTTCTGGTAATGTTTTTATTAGATTTGGGTCTCAGGGTCATGTGAGCCTTATAAAATCAGTTGAGAATGGTTATTTTTTTCTTGGTTTTATGGAAGAAATTACATATAATTGGTATTGTTTCTGCCTTATTGTTTGATTGAATTCACCAATGAAACCATTTAGGCCTGAAGTTGTCTTTGTTCAAAGGTTTTGTTTACTTGTTTTAATTGAAGTGAGATTCACATACTATTCATCATTTAAAAGTATACAATTGTGAGGTATTAATATTTAGTACATTCACAGTGTTGTGTAACACCACCTCTACCTATTTTCATAATATTTTCACCATCCCAATAGAAAACTCCATACCAATTAAGCAGTCATTCCCTGTTCTCTCTCCCCCTATCCCCTGGCAACCATTAATATGTTTTCTGTCTCTATGGATCTACCTATTCTATATATTTCATGTAAGTGAGATCACATATTATGTGACCTTTTGTGTCTGCCTTCTTTCACTTAGCATGTTTTCCAGGTTCATCCACCTTGAAGCATGTATCAGTATATCATTCCTTTTTATGGCTAAAATGCCATTGTGTATATACGCCACAATTTGTTTATCCATTCATCCATTGACAGACATTTGGGTGGTTATTATGAATAGTGCTATTATGCAAATTCATCTACAAGTATTTGATACCTATTTTCAATTCTTTTGGGTATATACCTAAAAATGGAATTACTGGGATATATGGCAATTCTATGTTTAAGTTTTGAGGAATTGCCAAACTTCCACAGCAGCTGCACCATTTTACATTCACATTAGCAATGTACAAGGGTTTCAGTTTCTCCATATACTCCCAACACCTGTTCTCCATTTTTAAAATTATGCCCATTATAATTGGGGTGGGGGGTGAAGTGGTATTGTTGCGGTTTTGCATTGCATTTCTTTAGAGATGAATGATGTTGAACATCTTCTAGTTTGCTTTTTTTTTTTCTAGTGTGCTTTTTGCCCATTTGTATATACTGTCATCGTTTGGTATTTGCAGGTGATTGGTTCCAGGACCCCTGCACGTACTAAAATCCACACATACTCAAGTCCTGCAGTCAGCCCTTCAGAACCCATGTGTGCAAAAAATTGGCCCTCCATATGGGTGGGTTTCCAATCTTGCAAATACTATATTTTCAATCTATGTTTGGTTGAAAATAATCCGCATCCAAGCCTGTGTTGTTCAAGGGTGAGTTGTGTTATTTGGAGAAATGTACACTTAAGTTCTTTGACCATTTCCTAACTGGGCTGTTTATCTTTTTGTTGTTGAATTATAAGAATGTTTTATGGCCGGGCACAGTGGCTCATGCCTGTAATCTCAGCATTTTGAGAAGCCAGGGTGGGTGGATCACTCAAGGTCAGGAGTTCAGACCAGCCTGGTCAACATGGTGAAACCCTGTCTCTACTAAAAATACAAAAATTAGCTGGGCTTGGTGGTGTGTGCCTGCAGTCCCAGCTACTTGGGAGGCTGAGGCAGGAGAATCACTTGAACCCGGAAGGTGGAGGTTGCAGTGAGTCGAGATGGCGCCACTGCACTCCAGCCTAGGTGACAGAGCAAGACTCTGTCTTTAAAAAAGAAAAAAAGATTGGCTGGGTGCAGTGGCTCACACCTGTAATCCCAACACTTTGGGAGGCCAAGGCAGGCAGATCATGAGGTCAGGAGTTTGAGACCAGCCTGGCCAACATGGTGAAACCCCATGTCTATTAAAAATACAAAAATTAGTTAGGCATGGTGGTGCATGCCTGTAGTCCCAGCTACTTGGGAGGCTGAGGCAGGAGAATTGCTTGAACCCAGGAGGCAGAGGTTGTGGTGAGCTGAGGTGGTGCTGCTGCACTCCAGCCTGGGCAACAGAGGGAGACTCTGTCTCAGATGATTTGCAAATATTTTCCACACAGTGGGTTGTCTTTTCTCTATTGTGACAGTGTTCTATAATGCACAAACATTTCAAATTATGATGAAGTGCAGTTTATTTTTCTTTTGTTTGTGCTTTTGGTGTCATATAGAAGAATCCATTGCCAAATTCAAGGTAGGCTATGTTTTCTTCTAAGAGTTCTACATATTTAACTCATATATTTAGGTTATTTATCCATTTTGAATTGATTTTTGCATACGATGTGAGGTAGAGGTCCCATTTAACTCATGCATGTGGGTATTCAGTTTTCCCAGTATTATTTGATGAAGAGACTATTCTTTTCCCACTGAATGGTCTTGGCAGCCTTGTTGAAAATCAGTTGGCGCTGTACATAGTGGCTCATGTCTGTAATCCTAACACTTTAGGTAACCAAGGTGGGCAGATCTCTTGAGCCCAGTAATTTGAAACCATCCTGGGCAACATGGCAAGACCCTGTCTCTACAAAATACAAAAATTAGCTGGGTGGGTGGTTTGCACTTTTAGTCCCAGATACTTGGGAGGCTGAGGTGGGGGAATCACCTGAGACTGGGGAGGTCCAGGCTGCAGTAAGCCATGATTGCACCATTGCACTCCATACAGTGAGACCCTGTCTTAGGAAAAAAAAAAAAGAAGAAAATCATGTGGTTGTAGATTTGTGGGTTTATTTCTGAGCTCAGTTCTATCCCGTGTCCTAATGCCAGTACCTCACTGTTTTGGTAACTGTAGCTTTGCAGTAAGTTTTGAAATTGTGAAGTGTGAGTCCTTTGACTTTATTCTTCTTTCCCAATGTTGTTTTGGCTACTGGGGACCCCTTGCAATTCTGTATGAATTGGAGGATAGTCTTTTCCATTTCTGTGCAAAAGTCATTAAGAGTTTGATAGGGACTGTTTTGAATCTGTAGATTTCTTTGGGTAGTATTGTCATTTGAACCATATTAAGTCTCCCAGTCCATGAATACAGGATGCCATCTCATTTATTTAAGTCTCATCTTAGTATAGCCAGCCAGCTCTCTTTTGGTTACTACTATTTTCATGAAATGCCTTTTTCCATCCTTTCTTTTCAGCCTACTTGTGTCTTTGGGTCTAAATTTAATTTTAGAAGGCATATATTTGAATCATGTTTTTAATATCCAGTCAATCTCTGCCTTTAACTGGTGAGTCTAATCAATTTAAAGTGATGTTTGATAAAGTCTTACTTCTGCAACTTGGCATTTTTCTTTGACATAATTTATATCTTTTCCTTTAATTCCTCTGTGATATGGTTTGGCTCTGTGTCCCCAACCAAATCTCATGTCAAATTGTAACCCTCAATGTTGGAGGAGGGGCCTGGTGGGAGGTTATTGGATCATGGGGGCAGACTTCCCCCTTGCTGCTCTTGTGATAGAGAGTGAGTTCTGACAAGATTGGTTAAAAGTGTGTAGCACTTCCCCCTTTGCCCTCTCTCTCCTGCTCTGCCATGTGAAGATGTGCCGACTTCTCCTTCACCTTCTGCTATAATTGTAAGTTTCCCAAGGCCTCCACAGCCATGCTTCCTGTACAGCCTGTGGAACCATGAGCCAATTAAACCTCTTTTCTTTGTAAATTACCCAGTCTCAGGTAGTTCTTTTCTTTTTTATTTTTAAATTGAGATGGAGTCCTGCTCTGTCACTCAGGCTGGAGTGCAGTGGTGTGATCTTGGCTCACTGCAACCTCTGCCTCCTGGGTTCAAGCGATTCTCCTGGCTCAGCCTCCCAAGTAGCTGGGATTACAGGTGCCACCACGCCTGGCTAATTTTTGTATTTTTAGTAGAGATGGGGTTTTGCCATGTTGGCCATGTTGAACTCCTGACCTCAAGTGATGTGCTCGCCTCAGCCTCCCAAAGTGCTGGGATTACAGGAGTGAGCCACCACGCCCAGCCTCAGGTAGTTCTTTATAGCAATGTGATAACACACTAATACCCTCCAACACTGCCTTCTTTTAAAATTTTTTCTAATGTACCATTTTGCTTTCCTCCTCATTTCCTTTTGTGAATATTTTAAGGTGTTTTCAGTGGTTACTCTTAGCATTACAATTAACTTTTCTAATTTTTGACAATCTAGTTTGAATTGATACCAACTTAGCTTCAGTAGTGTATAAAAATTGCTGATATATAGCTCTGTTTCTCCCCTCTTATGGTTGTTACTGTCACAAATTACATTTTTGTATGTTGTGTGGCCACTAACATACAGTTACCATTTTATGCATTTGTCTTTTAAATCCTATAGGAAGCAAAAAGAGGAGATATAATTTAAAAAAATACAATACTGGCTTTTATATTTACCTATATAGTTACCTTTACCTGTGTTCTTTATAGCTTCATATGGCCCTGAATTACTGTCCAGTGTCCTTTCATTTCAGACTGAAGGACTCCTTGTAGCATTTCTTATAAGGCAGGTCTACTAGAAACAGAGTCCTTTAGCTTTTGTTTATCTTGGAGTGCCTTAATTTCTTATGCATTATTGATGGATAGTCTTGATGGAAAAGAGTTCTTGAAATAGAATTCTTTTCTTTCAGCACTTTAATATGTCATCACACTGCCTTTTGGCTATCATAGTTTCTGTTAAAGAAATCTGCTTTAATCTTAATGGATTAATGGATTAATATTAATGGCTGGAGTTGACTGCTTTCAGCTTTTCCATGCTGAGGTTGCAAGTGGCTGGTGGCTCTAGCATTCCAAAGCATGGAGGGCAGTGGCCCCCATACTTTCCAGACTTTATGCTTTGATTCCCTTTTAAATATCAGTTCCAACTTTAAGACATTTCTTTGCTCCTGTATTTGATCATAGGCTGTTAGGAACAGTCAGGCCACATCTTGAATGCTTTGCTGCTTAGAAATTTCTTCTGCCAGATACCCTAGGTCATCATTCTTAAGTTCAGTGTTTCATAGATCCCTAGGACATGCAGCCAAGCTCTGTGCCAGGACAAAACATGGGTGATCTATACTCCAGTTTCCAATAAATTCCTCATTTTCTTCTGAGACCTCATCAGCTTAGCCTTCACTGTCCATATCACTATCAGCATTTTGGTCACAACCATTTAACCAGTCTCTTAGAAGTTTCAAAGTGTCTTCTTCTGAGCCCTCCAAATTCTTCCAACCTCTGCTTGTCACTCAGTTCCAAAGTAACTGAAAAGTGCTTCTGCATCTTCATAGCAATGCTCTACTCTTCAGTACCAATGTTGTGTTCTTTTTTGCATTGCTACAAAGAAATACCTGAGGCTGGGTCATTTATAAAGAAGAGAGGTTTAATTGGCTCATGGTTATGCAGGCTGTACAGGAAGCATGGCACTGGCATCTGCTCAACTTCTGGTGAGGTCTCAGGGAAATTTTACTCATGGCAGAAAGTGAAGCAGGAGCCAGTACATCACATAATGACAGTGGGAGCAAGAGAGAGAGATAAGGGGTAGGTCGTAGACTCTATTTATTTATTTATTTATTTATTTATTGAGGTGGAGTCTCTATTACCCAGGCTGGAGTGCAGTGTCATGATCTTGGCTCACAGCAACCTCTGCCTCCCAGGTTCAAGTGATTCTCCTCCCTCAGCTTCCCGAGTAGTAGGGACTACAGTCGTGGACCACCACACCCTCCTAATTTTTGTATTTTTAGTAGAGACGGGGTTTTGCCATGTTGGCCAGGCTAGTCTCAAACTCCTGACTTCAGGTTATCCACCCGCCTTGGCCTCCCAAAGTGCTGGGATTACAAGTGTGAGCCACCACACCTGGTGCCAAACTCTTTTAAATAACAAGATCTCATGTGAACCCAGTGAGAACTCACTCATCATCAAGGGAATGGTGCTAAACCATCCATAAGAGATACACCCCCATGACCGAAATACCTCCCACCAGTCCCCAACTCCCACACTGGGGATTATATTTCAACATGAAATTTGGAGGGGACACACATCCAAACTATATCAGTAGGCCAGTAAGAAAAAAGTGCCATAGACTTTCTCCCAAAAATTAGCAGCCTCTTTCTTTATTAAGTACTCCACTGAGGCTGGGTGCGGTGGCTCATGCCTATAATCCCAGCACTTTGGGAGGTTGAGGCGGGTGGATCACCTGAGGTCAGGAGTTCTAGACCAACCTGTCCAACATGGTGAAACCCTGTCTCTACTAAAAATACAAAAATTAGCTGGGTGTGGTGGTGGGCACCTGTAATCCCAGCTACTTGGGAGGCTGGGGCGGGAGAACTGCTTGAACCTGGGAGGCAGAGGTTGCAGTTGCAGTGTGCTGAGATCATGCAGTTGCACTCCAGCCTGGGTGACAGAGTGAGACTCTGTCTGAAAAAAAAAAAAAAAGAAAAGAAAAGAAAAGAAAAAAAAATACTTCACTGGTTGATGGTTTAAAAAAAACAAAAAGATTCTAGAGTTCCAAAAAGTTGATTCTATCAGTTTTTGTCAGCTTTAATGGTTGCCTCAGTGGAGGGACCAATGCTTAGAGCTCCTGAAGTCACCATTTCTCATGAAGTCACTCATGTTGAAAGGTTTTTAACTATAGATTCAGTTTATTTAATATAGTTGATACTAGGATTATTTATCTTAGATATTTCTTCCTGAGTGAGTTTTGGCAGTTATCTTCTTTCAAGGAATTAATCCATTTCATCTAAGTTGTAAAATTTATGCGCATAGACAGGTTCTTAGTATTCTCTTATTATCCTTTTACTGTTTGTAGGGCCTATAGTGACTATTCCCCTTTTCATTTCTGATATTGTTAACATGTATTTTTTGTCTTGATCATTCTGGATATAGGTTTATCAGCTTTCTTAGTTTTTTCAGAGAACCAACTTCAAATGTTATTTTCCAATAACATTAAACAAAGTGCTCACCTATTATTTTCAAGTATTTGATGACATTCCAGATAAGTTTCTGTTACTGATTCTAGTTTAAGTCTACTGTGTTCAGAGGATATATTTGGTAGATTTCAATTCTTTTAGTTTAAGATATTTTTCTGGCCCAGAAAATGGTCTTTCAGTGAATATTTTATGAAAAGATGTGAGCACTTTGTTAACATATTTAGAAGTATCTTTGAAGGACAGTTTAGTATACAAAATAGTCTTTTCCTTCTCCCTTCTTCTGTAAGCAGTCCGTTTTAAATTTCATAGTTTCCTGTTATGGTTGTATGAGAAATAATTTCTTATTCTTATATAACCATTAGCTTTTTTTATTTTTTGAGACAGAGTTTCGCTCTCTCACCCAGGCTGGACTGCAGTGGCACAATCTTGGCTCACTGCAACCTCTGCCTCCTGGGTTCAAGCAATTCTCTGCCTCAGCCTCCAGAGTAGCTGAGATTACAGGCACCTGCCACCATGCCTGGCTAATTTTTTGTATTTTTAGTAGAGATGGGGTTTCACCATCTTGGCCAGGCTGGTCTTGAACTCCTGACCTCGTGATCCACATGCCTCAGCCTCCCAAAGTGCTGGGATTACAGGCATGAGGCATTGCACCTGGCCATCTGTTAGCTTTTTTTTTTTTTTTTTTAATTGAGATGGAGTTTCAATCTTTGTTGCCCAGGCTGGAGTGCAATGCCACAATCTCGGGTCACCACAACCTCCATGTCCTGGGTTCAAGCAGTTCTCCTGCTTCAGCCTCCCGAGTAGCTGGGATTACAGGTATGAGCCACTGCACCTGGCTAATTTTGTATTTTTAATAGAGACGGGGTTTTTCCATGTTGGTCAGGCTGGTCTCGAACTCCCGACCTCAGGTGATCCACCCACCTTGGCCTCCCAAAGTGCTGGGATTACAGGCGTGGGCCACCACGCGTGGCCCTGTTAGCTCTTATATCTGATTTGCCATGTGATTTTTTTTGTAGTTTCTATTAATTATATTCTAGAATGCCTTGCAAAATTAGTGCATCGTTTGTATGCTTTTAACATCTTTATATTTATGAAAACATCTTTTTTTTTATACTTGAATGAAAAATTTGGCAGGGCATGGAATTCTAGGTTCAAAACCTTTATCCTTTGCGGGTATTTTTTCTTTATCTTTAGCATTTGGTTCTACATATGAAAAGTCGTATGTCAGTTTTGTCCTTATTCTCTTAGGTAATCTCTTAATTGCTGAAATAGAATTGCTGTCATTTAAGAAACTAGTACTTTCATGTTTTCACAGAAATAGAAGTGTTGCTTTAGAAAAACACAGATGTATTTCAACAGAATAAAATATCTATGTGTGTGTATAACACAATTTTGTGTTTCTCTTTTTGTGTATATTGTACCCATATTTAGGGACCCTGGTGAAGTAATCATGTTGCCCAATTGACCCTGGTATCATTATGTGGTGGAGTCCTTTCATCAGCTCTTGCTTTATACTGGATGCTCTTTGGTTTTTGTTGTTGTTTTTTAAGTGGGGAGCCTTTAATAATTTTCCTATCAGTCATCCTTCTGTCCTTGCCAAACTCCAGCCCTTTGACTATATAAGCATAGAAATTTACATGAAGCTCTTTGTTAGGATGTGTGTCCAAGAGCTGCATTCTCTTATCTGGTCTTAGGAATTCTAGATATTTCCAAAATTTCCCAAAAGGCCTGCTTACTTATTACAGCTTTCACTCCTTTGCTGAGCTGGTGTGTGGTTATGCTAATTTGGACTCTTTACATTTGGATTTTGAACTACAACTGTCCCTTATTTGTAAGTCTCCCTTTCTTTGGTTTCCTAGGTACTCCTCCTGGCCTCTTATGTTTAGAGACGTTCTCTCAGGCTCCATGGTCTGGGCCTAGTCTCCAGCCATTATCTCAGATATTGTTGTTCCCACAGCTTCTAATTTTTTGTTTTTGTTTTTGTTTGAGACGTAGTCTTACTCGGTCGCCCAGGCAGGAGTGCAGTGGTGCTATCTTGGCTCACTGCAAGCTCTGCCTTCCAGGTTCACGCCATTCTCCTGCCTCAGCCTCCCAAGTAGCTGGGACTACAGGCGCCCGCCAACACGCCTGGCTAATTTTTTTTTTTTTTTTTTGTATTTTTAGTAGAGATGGGATTTCACCGTGTTAGCCAGGATGGTCTCGATCTCCTGACCTCGTGATCTGCCCGCCTCGGCCTCCCAAAGTGCTGGGATTACAGGCGTGAGCCACCACGCCTGGCCCCCAGAGCTTCTTTTTTGGGATCTTCTAGAACACTATTTTTTTATATATTTGAATGTTCTGTTTGTGGAAACTTATATGTGTATCTGACAAAATGGAAAATTCCAGCTTTATGTTCCACAGTCACTTTAAGCACAGAATAAACAAACTTCAACTCATTAACTCCTGCCCAACTTATCCTTTACCTTGTATTCCTGTTTTCATTTACAGACTTCTTTGTTGCCACACAATAGTGTTAGTCTGTAAAAAAAGAGCCAGGCGTGGTGGCGGGTGCCTGTAGTCCCAGCTACTCAGGAGGCTGAGGCAAGAGAATGGTGTGAACCCAGGAGGCAGAGCTTGCAGTGAGCTGAGATCGCACCGCTGCACTCCAGCCTGGATGACAGAGTGAGACTCCGTGTCTAAATAAATAAATAAATAAATAAATAAATACGAACTGGCTGGGCGTGGTGGCTCAGACCGGTAATCCCAGCACTTTGGGAGGCCAAGGCGGGCAGATTATCTGAGCTCAGGAGTTCGAGACCAGCCTGGCCAACATGCCGAAACCTCGTCTCTACTAAAAACACAAAAATTAGCCCAGTGTGGTGGCAGGCAACTGTAATCCCAGCTACTTGGGAAGCTGATGTAGGAGAATCGTTTGAACCTGGGAGGCGGAGGTTGCAGTGAGCCAAGATTCGGCCATTGCACTCCAGCCTGGGAGACAGAGACAGACTCCATCTCAAAAGAAAAAAGAAAAAAAAAAGAACCAAGAATTTATATCCAGCCAAGATGTTCTGCAAGTAAAAATAATGCCCTTCAGATTTCATGGAATATAAATAAAGCAATGATTAGATGAAATTTCATAGCCTTAAACAGTTCTACCAATAAAAGTGAAGGAATGAAAATAATTGGCGCCATGACTATACCCACAAGTGAGACATACAGACACTATGGGAGCTGCCCTCCCCCTTTCTCCCAGTGGTTATTAACTAATTTTCAATTAATTACAAAGTCGTGTTATACTTCTTTCCCCCACTGCTATTGCTTTCATATAAATGGTTTTCTGATCTTTCTTTTTTCTTTTTTTTTTCTGCTTCAACTTTATTGTTTATTTATTTATTTTTATTATTGTACTTTAAGTTTTAGGGTACATGTGCACAATGTGCAGGTTTGTTACATATGTATCCATGTGCCATGTCGGTGTGCTGCACCCATTAACTCGTCATTTAGCATTAGGTGTATCTCCTAATGCTATCCCTCCCCCTTCCCGCCACCCCACAACAGTCCCCGGAGTGTGATGTTCCCCTTCCTGTGTCCATGTGTTCTCATTGTTCATTTCCCACCTCTGAGTGAGAACATGCGGTGTTTGGTTTTTTGACCTTGTGATAGTTTACTGAGAATGATGATTTCCAGTTTCATCCATGTCCCTAAAAAGGACATGAATTCATGATTTTTTATGGCTGCATAGTATTCCATGGTGTATATGTGCCACATTTTCTTAATCCATCCTATCGTTGTTGGACATTTGGGTTGGTTCCAAGTCTTTGCTATTGTGGATAGTGCTGCAATAAACATACGTGTGCATGTGTCTTTATAGCAGCATGATTTCTAGTCCTTTGGGTATATACCCAGTAATGGGATGACTGGGTCAAATGGTATTTCTAGTTCTAGATCCCTGAGGAATCGCCACGCTGAATTCCACAATGGTTGAACTAGTTTACAGTCCCACCAACAGTGTAAAAGTGTTCCTATTTCTCCACATCCTCTCCAGCACCTGTTGTTTCCTGACTTTTTAATGATGGCCATTCTAAATGGTGTGAGATGGTATCTCATTGTGGTTTTGATTTGCATTTCTCTGATGGCCAGTGATGATGAACTTTTTGTCATGTGTTTTTTGGCTGCATTAATGTCTTCTTTTGAGAAGCATCTGTTCATGTCCTTCCCCACTTTTTGATAGAGTTGTTTGTTTTTTTCTTGTAAATTTGTTTGAGTTCATTGTAGATTCTGGATATTAGCCCTTTGTCAGACGAGTAGGTTGTGAAAATATTCTCCCATTTTGTAGGTTGCCTGTTCCCTGTGATGGTAGTTTCTTTTGCTGTGCAGAAGCTCTTTAGTTTAATTAGATCCCATTAGTCAATTTTGGCTTTTGTTGCCATTGCTTTTGGTGTTTTACACATGAAGTCCTTGCCCATGCCTATGTCCTGAATGGTAATGCCTAGGTTTTCTTCTAGGGTTTTTATGGTTTTAGGTCTAACATGTAAGTCTTTAATCCATCTTGAATTAATTTTTGTATAAGGTGTAAGGAAGGAATCCAGTTTCAGCTTTCTACATATGGCTAGCCAGTTTTCCCAGCACCATTTATTAAATAGGGAACCCTTTCCCCATTGCTTGTTGTTGTCAGGTTTGTCAAAGATCAGATAGTTGTAGATATGCGGCATTATTTCTGAGGGCTCTGTTCTGTTCCATTGATCTATCTCTCTGTTTTGGTACCAGTACCATGCTGTTTTGGTTACTGTAGCCTTGTAGTATAGTTTGAAGTCAGGTAGCGTGATGCCTCCAGCTTTGTTCTTTTGGCTTAGGATTGACTTGGTGATGCGGGCTCTTTTTTGGTTCCATATGAACTTTAAAGTAGTTTTTTCCAATTCTGTGAAGAAAGTCATTGGTAGCTTGATGGGGATGGAATTGAATCTATAAATTACCTTGCGCAGTATGGCCATTTTCACGATATTGATTCTTCCAACCCACAAGCATGGAATGTTATTCCATTTGTTTGTATCCTCTTTTATTTCATTGAGCAGTGGTTTGTAGTTCTCCTTGAAGAGGTCCTTCACGTCCCTTGTAAGTTGGATTCCTAGGTATTTTATTCTCTTTGAAGCAATTGTGAATGGGAGTTCACTCATGATTTGGCTCTCTGTTTGTCTGTGATTGGTGTATAAGAATTCTTGTGATTTTTGCACATTGATTTTGTATCCTGAGACTTTCCTGAAGTTGCTTATCAGCTTAAGGAGATTTTGGGCAGAGACAATGGGTTTTCTAGATATACAATCATGTCATCTGCAAACAGGGACAATGTGACTTCCTCTTTTCCTAATTGAATACCCTTTATTTCCTTCTCCTGCCTAATTGCCCTGGCCAGAACTTCCAACACTATGTTGAATAGGAGTGGTGAGAGAGGGCATCCCTGTCTTGTGCCAGTTTTCAAAGGGAATGCTTCCAGTGTTTGCCCATTCAATATGATATTGGCTGTGGGTTTGTCATAGATAGCTCTTATTATTTTGAGATACGTCCCATCAATACCTAATTTATTGAGAATTTTTAGCATGAAGGGTTGTTGAATTTTGTCAAAGGCCTTTTCTGCATCTATTGAGATAATCATGTGGTTTTTGTCTTTGGTTCTGTTTATATGCTGGATTACATTTATTGATTTGCGTATGTTGAACCAGCCTTGCATCCCAGGGATGAAGCCCACTTGTTCATGGTGTATAAGCTTTTTGATGTGCTGCTGGATTCGGTTTGCCAGTATTTTATTGAGAATTTTTGCATCAATGTTCATCAAGGATGTTGGTCTAAAATTGTCTTTTTTGGTTATGTCTCTGCCAGGCTTTGGTATCAGGATGATGCTGGCCTCATAAAATGAGTTATGGAGGATTCCCTCTTTTTCTATTGATTGAAATAGTTTCAAAAGGAATGGTACCAGTTCCTCCTTGTACCTCTGGTAGAATTCGGTTGTGAATCCATCTGGTCCTGGACTCTTTTTGGTTGGTAAGCTATTGATTATTGTCCCAATTTCAGAGCCTGTTATTGGTCGATTCAGAGATTCAACTTCTTCCTGGTTTAGTCTTGGGAGGGTGTATGTGTTGAAGAATTTATCCATTTCTTCTAGATTTTCTAGTTTATTTGCATAGAGGTGTTTGTAGTATTCTCTGATGGTAGATTGTATTTCTGTGGGATCGGTGGTGATATCCCCTTTATCATTTTTTATTGCATCTATTTGATTCTTCTCTTTTCTTCTTTATTACTCTTGCTAGCGGTCTATCAATTTTATTGATCTTTTCAAAAAACCAGCTCCTGGGTTCATTAATTTTTTGAAGGGTTTTTTGTGTCTCTATTTCCTTCAGTTCTGCTCTGATTTTAGTTATTTTTTGCCTTTTGTTAGCTTTTGAATGTGTTTGCTCTTGCTTTTCTAGTTCTTTTAGTTGTGATGTTAGGATGTCAATTTTGGATCTTTCCTGCTTTCTCTTGTGGGCGTTTAGTGCTATAAATTTCCCTCTACACACTGCATTGAATGTGTCCCAGAGATTCTGGTATGTTGTTTCTTTGTTCTCATTGGTTTCAAGGAACATCTTTATTTCCGCCTTCATTTCGTTATGTACCCAGTAGTCATTCAGGAGCACGTTGTTTAGTTTCCGTGTAGTTGAGCAGTTTTGAGTGAGTTTCTTAATCCTGAGTTCTAGTTCGATTGCACTGTGGTCTGAGAGACAGTTTGTTATAATTTCTGTTCTTTTACATTTGCTGAGGAGAGCTTTACTTCCAACTATGTGGTCAGTTTTGGAATAGGTGTGGTGTGGTGCTGGAAAAAATGTATATTCTGTTGATTTGTGGTGCAGAGTTCTGTAGATGTCTGTTAGGTCCGCTTGGTGCAGAGCCGAGGTCAATTCCTGGGTATCCTTGCTAAC
The DNA here is from genome assembly GCF_009828535.3 of Hylobates moloch. Taxonomy (NCBI): domain Eukaryota; kingdom Metazoa; phylum Chordata; class Mammalia; order Primates; family Hylobatidae; genus Hylobates; species Hylobates moloch. The sequence continues at coordinate 87,854,979 of NW_026652278.1, forward strand.
TTTCGTTGATCTGTCTAATGTTGACAGTGGCTTGTTAAAGTCTCCCATTATTATTGTGTGGTAGTCTAAGTCTCTTTGTAGATCACTCAGGACGTGCTTTATTAATCTGGGTGCTCCTGTATTGGGTGCATATATATTTAGGATAGTTAGCTCTTCTTGTTGAATTGATCCCTTTACTATTATGTAATGGCCGCCTTTGTCTCTGTTGATCTTTGTTGGTTTAAAGTTTGTTTTATCAGAGACTAGGATTGCAACCCCTGCCTTCTTTTGTTTTCCATTTGCTTGGTAGATCTTCCTCCATCCTTTTGAGCCTATGTATGTCTCTGCACGTGAGATGGGTTTCCTGAATACAGCACACTGATGGATCTTGACTTTTCTAATGTGCCTTTTGCCTACATTAAAGTTTTCTCCCCAACCACTTATTTACCCCTATAACTCCAGTGCTTACTTGACATTTCTCTTCAGTGTCTCCTGGTGTCTCTGTATTTTCATCTACACAGTGAATGGTGAACATCCCAGAGATATATAAGACTTTTGACATAGTATGAAATAGCAGAGTATCTATTTATGTTTTCTCTTATATAAACAAAAACGAACTTGTTAAATTTATTATTTTTTTGAGATGAAGTCTCGCTCTGTCACCCAAGCTGGAGTTCAGTGGCACAATCTTGGCTCACTGCAACCTCTGCCTCCCAGGTTCAAGTCATTTTCTTGGCTCAGCCTCCCGAGTAGCTGGGACTACAGGTGCATACTACCACGCCCGGTGAATTTTTGTATTTTTTAGTAGAGATGGGGTTTTGCCATGTTGGCCAGGCTGTTCTCAAACTCCTGCATTCAGGTTATCCACCTGCTTCGGCCTCCGAAAGTGGTGGGATTACAGGCATGGGCCACTGCATCCAGCCTAATTTTTTTTTTTTTTTTTTTTAGATAGAGTCTTGCTGTGTCTCACTGCAGTCTTGACTTCCCAGGTTCATGTGATTCTCCCACATCACCCTCTCAAGTAGCTGGTGTTACAGACGTGAGCCACCACACCCACTCCCTTCATTATTAATAAACATTAATACATGCAAATTTGTGTAATATATTAATAAGCAGAGATTTATTTGTTAAGTATGTATGCAAAATGTATTTTACTGGTCCAAAAGACAGATTCAGAATTTCTTGCCCTGTCCCTTGATTTTACACTGTAACCTTCTAACTAATTTTGGTCCTACATCCTACCATAGATATATATGTACCAAGGACATACCTACCATAGGTATATACCCACCATAGATAAAATGCCTACCAAGTTATATGTGGTTTCCTAAACTTGCCATTTCTCATGCATCCGTGCCTTTGCCAATTGTGTTTTCTTTATTCCTAAAGTTAGTCAGTTTGACCACCTAATAAAATCTAACATGATAACATGAAATGCAAATAATTATCCCATTTGTGACCGTCATGTATTGTGTACATGTTTCTAAGATGGCACCTGCTTCACATACTGTATTTTAGCATTTTCACCTTTTTCTCCCTGGCAAAATATAAGCTCCTTGATAACAGGAATAGAGTCATGCGTCACTTAGTGATGGGGATATGTTCTGAGAAACGTATCATTAGGTGACTTCATCATGCAAACATCATAGAGTGTCCTTACACAAGCCTAGATGGTACAGCTGACTGCACACCTAGGCTATGTGGTGGAGCCCATTGCTCCTGGCCACAAACCTGTACAGTATGTTACTGTACTGAACACTGTAGGAAATTTGTAACACAATGGTAAGAATTTGTGTATCTAAACATAGAAAATGGACAATAAAAATACTATATTTTCTTATAGGATTGTCATCATATATGGAATCTGTCATTAACTGAAATGTCATTATGTGGCCCATGACACTCATTTTTTTCTTCATCTTTGTATCTTCAGCAGAGTTCCAGGCATGGAGTGGGAGCTCAGTAAATACGTACTGAACAAATATTCCTTCTATGAATAAGGCAGGGTATAGCATGGCACATATGCTAACTCTCCAGAGTGAACTTTGCAGTTAGTACACTAACAGCTAGCTCACATATCTTTTCAATGATATACTATCTATTCTGGTTACTTCAGATTGAACTGAAATATGTTATTCCAGGGACCCGTGACATTAAAGGATGTTATTGTGGAATTCACCAAGGAGGAATGAAAGTTACTGACCCCCTCCTCAGCTATAAGTATGTGATGCTGGAAAACTAGTCACCTGGTCTCAGTGGGTGAGGAAAACTTCCCCAGGTGTAAATCCCAGTAGTTTGCATCTCCCTTCTCAGTTGCTGGAATATAAGAGGACCCTATAAGGTTGAATGATTGACATTAGCTATGATTCAGAGTTTGAAGTTAATAAATCAATTTTTGGGTCTAGAAAAAATATTTGTGCCCCTCTCTCCCCACTGAAAGAATCTAATTTTGCTAAGCCTAACTGGAACCTTCATCATTCTCCTGAAACTCCACTTCCTCATCTTTCACAGTCCCCAAATTCCAAGCAACTTGTGTCATTTCCTTGATATTTTCATTCATAGGTTACCATGTGAATAAGCCAAATGCAGTCTTCAAGTTGAAGCAAGAAAAAGAGTCTTGGATATTAGAAGTAGAATTTCCACATCGGGTCTTCCCTGGTGAGTTAGAAGAAATTATATCCCATGTTACTGGTGAGTGGTTGGTGCCTCTTGCCTTCTGAAATATTTTTCGGCAATCTCTCACTTTTTTTTTTCGAAACAGAGTTTCACTCTTATTGTCCAGGCTGGAGTCCAATGTTGCCATCTCAGCTTACTGCAACCTCCACCTCACAGGTTCAAGTGATTCTCCTGCCTCAGCCTCCTGAGTAGCTGGGATTACAGGCATACGCCACCATGCCTGGCTAATTTGATATTTTTAGTAGAGATGGTGTTTCTCCATGTTGATCAGGCTGGTCTTGAACTCCTGACCTCAGGTGATCTGCCCGCCTCAGCCTCCCAAAGTGCTGAGATTACAGGTGTGAGTCACCGTGCCCGGCCTCAGCAGTCTCTTTATAAATGCCTTATAGTTTTGGCAGCAATTAAGGACACTTGATTTGCACATGTAAAAAAACCTAATTCACACCTCCAATTTTTGTTCTCTCCACTTAAATCTCTCCTTTGCTAGACATGTTTTAAATAGATTTACTTCTCTTTCCTATATACAAACTCTAACTCCTTCTTACTCTTGTAAGATTTTTTTTGTCTTTTTCTCTAGAATCGCCAGTTACTCCCTGCCATTAGAGTATGCAACTGTAAAGTGTTTGTAAATCTGACTTATAAAGTTTTTAAATGGCATCTCCCTCCTTTTATTAACAACTAAATACCTCAGTTATTTTGGCACCAATTTTAACTTCCCATTTTTTCTTTGAACTCTGAGCTCGATTAGAAATCGTTACGCCGCTCATCAATTCTTTCATTTCAGAGTTGCTACTTCCTGCTATACATGTTTACCCTTCCCACAAAGCACTGCTTATCCTCCCTAAAATCTATTGCACCTTATTTGGATAACATTAAGATAATCTCATCCTGCCTCCTTAAATGTTTGTCATGTATTTTCTAACTTGTGCACAGATGTGTTGTCAGTATCAGGAACACTGCCTAGTACATATTAGTTGCTCACTAGATATTTGTTGAAAGAATGAATATTAATTAACAAGATACTGGCTGGGTGTGATGGCTTATGTCTGTAATCCCAGCACTTTGCGAGGCCAAAGTGGGTGGATCACAGTGAGACTCACGTTCATGAAAAAAAGAAATAAAAAATATATAAAATAATTAACAACAGACAATCTCTACTTTCTGCTCTGTGCTCTTTTTAGTAACTTCTATAAGAGCTCATCCATTCTTAAGGCATTGGTTTGTATGATAAGGACTCCTAAAATTGACCTCTCCAGCATCTTTGCCCTATTTATATTCTGATCCCATATTTTTACCTTCTTGTAAGATAGTTCTGCTTATTCTACTTTCTTCCTTGTTAGGGTCAAAACAAAAATTGTTGATTTAAATTCCCACAGTAGTTGTGTAATGCAGCAGATGTACACTGGCAGAAGTCTGCATGGTATACTTAATACTGACTCAGTGTTAAGTCATTTAGTATTAAGGCATTTAGACAAAATAAAAATCTTAGGGTAAGGAGGTATTAGTAATATTTATTTAAATGAATTTTCTGTCAAGAACTAGTCTGGCCCTCTCTTGCCTATACAACTTATTTCTCCTTGTGGCCCCCAAACACCTATTAATCTCCATTTTACTATGCTCTTAAATATTTTCCAAACATAAGATTTTTTTTTTTTTTGAGATGGAGTCTCACTCTATTGCCCACGTTGGGGTGCAATGGCATGATCTCGGCTCACTGCAACCTCCGCCTCCCCGGTTCAAGTGATTTTCCTGCCTCAGCCTCTTGAGTAGCTGGGATTATAGGTGCCCACCACCAGGCCCAGCTAATTTTTGTATTTTTAGTAGAGGCGGAGTTTCACCATGTTGATTAGGCTGGTCTTGAACTCCTGACCTCATGTGATCCACCTGCCTCGGCCTCCCAAAGTGCTGGGATTACAGGCATGAGCCACCATTCCCAGCCCATACATATGATCTTATTTCATGTGTATCCGAGTTAATGTTGCATAAGTCCCTATCAAGTGACTTTTCTTATGTATTTCCCACCATTGCTATGAAATTCCAACCCCAAACCTCTGCTGATAATCTTTCACTTGCTTTCATGCATTTAAAGATGCATAAATATGAAGGTCACTAAAGACTATGGAATGATGTTCAATACTTGAAACTGTAAAGATCCTGTAGTAAACTGGAAGCAGAGATGGAGAAAGCAAGATATGAAAACGAAATTCAAGACTAGTGTTGAGTCGTGAGTAACAAGTGCTTTTGAAGTGCAGGATTTGGTGGTCAGGATATGTTCAGGATTGAAAATCTCTGGTGGTACAACTAGGAATTCATCCTTATATAAATGGCTTACCCCAATGCTTTTAAAAAAATCCTTCCTTTTGGATATATGTGGTCCTCCATCTTTCTGTCCTGAAAATAAAGCCAACTAGATGGAGAGTGAAAGCCCAAACTACAGGACTCTTCCTCTAAGCATGAGGAAACTGATGTTCTGAGAAAGTCACTTTAGTATTGACACCTAGACTGCTGTGGATGGATGAAGAGCAAATAAAGTAGAAGTTTGGCTGCTAACTACTAGGAATCCTAGCACAGTAGTCTAGGTTTGAGGGAATAAAGACCTATACTTCAGCTCCTTCTTCCAGTTTAATCTTTTCCATGTAATTCCAGGGAACACTGTCGTCCAGTAGTTTTTCTTAACCTGCTTACTGTTCATTGTCCTTAAGGGGCTCACAGCATTCTCTATACTTCCCACACTCCCATTCAGCAACACTTCGAATGTCCTGTGTTCTCCGCTCCCGGTTCTTTTTTTTTTTTTTTTTTTGTCTTTAACTTTTGCCTCCAAGCTCTTAAGGTCATATTTGTAAAAATGTCAGAGTACATGGGTCTACAACTAGGTTCCTTCTTCTGTGTGTGACAACAGTTTTCAGTGTTTGTTTTACTTTTTTTTTTCCCAAAACAATGGGCTAGAGGAAATTTGCATTTGAGGTTCTTTCATTATGAGAAATGGGCCTGAAGCCTAAGAATCAACGCTATGACAATATTAATGTGTAATATTTATAAAGTATTACATTTTTGATTCCCTTGTAGAAGACCTATTCATGATCTAGAAGCAAGATACCAGGAAAGCCAAGCTGGAAATTCAAGGCAAGTTCAAGAATTAATGTTTAAGATAAAAGATTTGTAAGCAACAGTCTTGAAGGAGTTACTAGAAATGGGAGGGCACTAGTTAATACTAAACGTGAGAAAACTAACACTGCAGAGCAATTCCCAAGAAATATAATCCAAATGGAAATGCCCTTTTTCATAGAGACCTTGTGCAGGATCTGGAGATTGAAACTTTGAAGTAGTCTTTTTACTCTTTTGAATTAAATAATAAAGGGAGTCTTTATTACACAAAATAGAAAGCAGGCAATTGAGAGACCCTGTGAATAGAATGCAAATGCAGATTCACCTTACCAAATGTTAAACTACAGTGCAGGTCAGAGAATGCTCACAGTGGAGAAACCCTACGGATCCAATAAATATGGGAACATCTCTAGAAATCAGTCCTCAGAGGTACTTGGAAAATACACCTAGTGTGGGGGAAAAAGCCTTAAAAGTCTCTACACATTAATGAATGTGGAACTTTCTGTCTAGGAATGGAGAACTCACAAAACATCAGAAAACTCATACCACAGAGAAAGCCTATGAATGTAAGGAATGTGGGAAGTTCTTCTGCCAGAAGTCTGCCCTTGTAGCAGGAAAAGCCACAGACAAAATTCCTCAGACACCAAGTTAAAGAAGGAAGGGGTTTAATCGGCCTGGGGCATCAGCAAGATTCCTGTCTCAAGAGCCGAGCTCCCCAAGTGAGCAATTCCTGTCCCTTTCAAGGGCTCACAACTCTAAGGGGGTACACTTGAGAGGGTCGTGATCGATTGAGCAAGCAGGGAGTACGTGATTGGGGGCTGCATGCACCGGTATTTAGATTGGAGCAGAACAGAATAGGGATTTTCACAGTGCTTTTCTATACAATGTCTGTAACCTATAGATAACATAACTGATTAGCTCGGGGTCGATCTTTAACTACCAGGCCCAGGGTGTGGCACCGGGCTGTCTGCTTGTGGATCTCATTTCTGCCTTTTAGTTTTTACTTTTTCTTTCTTCGGAGGCAGAAATTGGGCATAAGACAATATGAGGGGTGGTCTCCTCCCTTACCCTCATAGTACATCAGCATACTCACTCAAAGGGCAAATCCTATGACTGTGATAAATGTGGGAAATCTTTCTCTAAAAATGAAGACCTCACAAGACATCAGAAAGTTCACACTAGAGATAAAACCTACGGGTGTAAAGGATGTAAGAAAATATTTTACCACCTATCATCTCTCAGTAGACATCTGAGAACCCATGCAGGAGAGAAACTCTACGAATGTAATCAGTGTGAGAAATCCTTCTACCAGAAACCACATCTCATAGAACATCAGAAAACACACACAGGGGAGAAACCTTATGAATGTACTGAATGTGGGAAGTTCTTCTATGTGAAGGCATACCTCATGGTACACCAGAAAACACACACAGGGGAGAAACCCTATGAGTGTAAGGAATGTGGGAAAGCCTTTTCCCAGAAGTCACACCTAACCGTACAGCAGAGAACACACACAGGGGAGAAACCCTATAAATGTAAGGAATGTGGGAAATTCTTCTCTAGGAATTCACACCTCAAAACTCATCAGAGAACTCACAGAGGAGAGAGATGCTATGAATGTAAGGAATGTAGGAAATGCTTTTACCAGAAGTCAGCCCTCACAGTACATCAGTGAATTCACACAGGGGAGAAACCCTTTGAATGTAATAAATGTGAGAATACATTTTACTATAAATCAGACCTCACTTAACATCAGAGAAAACACACAGGGGATAAGCCCTATGAATGCATAGAATGTGGCAAATCTTTCTCTGTGAATTCGGTCCTCAGATTACATCAAAAGACTCACACAAGAGAGAAGCCCTATGCATGCAAGGAATGTGGGAAGTCCTTTTCTCAGAAGTCACATTTTATTATACATCAGAGAAAACACACAAGGAAGAAGCCCTATGAGTGTTAGGAGTGTGAGAAGACCTTTATCCAGAAGCACATCAGAAGACACACACAAAGAAGAGGAAGGCTGAGAAGTAAGATGAGCTGGGAAATTCTCTTGACTGAATTCATCCTTCAAAACAATCAGATAATTCACACAAGAGGTACAGCTTATGAATGGCCTCAGTATAGGAAAATTTTCAGCTACAATCTCTGTGTATCAGCAAATACATAGAAATTCTATACATTTATTTGGGAGAAAATTTTATCATATTGTAGACTTTTCTAAATATTAGATAATATAGATGGCAGAAGTCATGCAAATTGTAAAACAGGAGGGGAACCTTTCAGAAGTCATACTTTTGTTTGACAACATAGAAATCACACAGGAGCAAAATCCTGTAAGTAAAACGAACGTCAAGGCATTTTCTGTCAGGGCAGTCAGCTGTAGACATCCAAAAGCTCCCAAATGAGAAGCTCCTTGAGTATCCAGAAATCTCTTTACGCAATTGGAGCTCATATACTAGAGAATTCAAAGGGATAACTGCAAAGACAGTGGCAGATATAGAAGCCTTTATTAAGAATTGATGTTTCATTCAATGTCAGATCAGTGGTACTTGGATAGATATTTTAAATATTTGGAAGGTGTTCTATAAAAATTCACACAATTTGTACTGAGGGAAACAGTTATACTAGAACTCATTTTGCAGATCTGATGCCAAAGTTGTTCTATTTTAAAAGGAAACCTGCAAATGTCTACACATATGAAGCTTTCAAAAAGCACAAATTATCAGGCAACATATTTAAACATACATTAAATGTCTTTTAGTATATAGGACTTTGTGTGTATGTGAGTGTGTTATAACATGTAACTTGTGGATGTTCAACGTGCATGTGGAATCCATCCATAATTGTACATAGGGAAATATGTAACCTTAATTCAGTAACTATTATGCATATGAAGATGTTGTACATTAAGTCTCAGTAGTGACTCTTGTTGTTAATATTTGTATTGTAAGTGTAATATTCCTTTTAAATTTTAAGGCATCTTTTTCTCCTATCTTTTGGTGTTTGTAAATGGATATAGACAGTGTTACTAAACTAATCCTTCAAAAAGAAGTTAAAATGTTTTTGTAAAATTTTCAAATGTCAGCCAAGTTTTGCATTAGGGACACATTTATTTATATATAGCAAAACCCTGAGCTGTTTTTAAACAGCTAAAAACAGTACTATTTATTACAGTCTACACAATGGAAACAAATAGTGTAATGTAAGAAATATTATGTATCTTACTGTTGATGTGTGAGCAGGGAGCTGAGCTATCTGCTTTTGTATTTTGTGTGAGAGTCCTAAATGTTCTTCACCAACTTTTTCTTCCTCATAGAAGCAACATGACATAGTTAAGGGTGTGGACCCTGAACTCCTGCTGCCTGGGCCCCGATTCCAGCATGGGGCATGCTACTTAGTATCTCTGTGCCTCAATTCCCATCCCATAAAAGAGTAGTGATAGTGACAACATCTTAGGATTGCTTTGAGGTCTAAATGAGTTAACATTTTCAAAGCCCTTAGAATAGTGTCTGAGACACAAGAGCTGTATGTTAGAGGTTATCATCATTATTATTTGTATTTTGTGAATTACGCTGCAAAAAAAAAAAAAAGGTTGGCTACCCAACATTCATCCCCCACCTTCTTGCTGCCAGTGCCTTGATTTGGTTGTTTGTTGTTTGTTTGTTTTCCTACAAGTGATTTAGGGGCAGATCCTGACTACACTAAGTCAGGGTTTGACAAATGACAGTCCATCAGGCAGATCTGGCCCACTACCCATTTTTGTATCCTGCAAGCTAAGAATGGTTTTATATTTCTAAATGGTTGAAAAAAATCAAACAATATTATGACACATGAAAATTATATGATATTCAAATTTCAGTGTCCATAAATAAAGTTTGGAAAACATGAATACAAACAAAAAACATCTGTTTATGTTTGACCTGTGGCTGTCTTTGCACTACCCCAGCAGGGTTTAGTTGTGGCAGACACCATGTGCCCTTGAGCCTATGATCTAACACTTTACGAAGTAAGTTTTTCTGTTACTTAGAGCTGAAAATAAAAGCAATGTACAGTTATGCTTTTATAAATATTACATGTTTCAGAAATGATGCATACAGCAATTTGTAGGTGGGTGGTTTTTTTGCAATATATTTATTTTGTGCATTATATTTATATGTTAAGAGCCTAAGCTTAGAAGTATTTTTTCAAAGAAATGTGTTTTTTACTTGCTGAATTGTCATAACATCAAAACAAGAAATTTCTTGACAGAATGTAGCAGTAAATATATGAAATAAACATTGTCTAAATTAAATTGAAGCAATTCTCATGCCTCAGCATTCTGAGTACCTGAGACTACAGGCATGCACCACCATACCTGGCTAGGTTTTGTATTTTTAGTAGAGACAGGATTTCGCCATGTTGGCCAGGCTGGTTTTGAACTCCTGACCTCAAGTGATCTGCCCACCTCAGCCTCTTAAAATGCTGGGATTACAGGCATGAGCCACTGTGCCCGGCCCACGTTTTCTTTATCCATTTGTCTGTTGATGGACACTTAGGCTGCTTCCAAATCTTGGCTATTGTCAACAGTGCTTCAATAAACATGGGAGTCCAGATATCTTTTCAACATACTGATTTCCTTTCTTTTGGGTATATACCTAGGAGTGGGGTTGCTGGACTGTACAGTAGCTCTATTTTTAGTTCTCCAAACCATTCTCCATAGTGGTTGTATAAGCTCAGTTTTGGATACATTACATGCACATTTCTGTAGGCTGCAAAATGGAAAAGGAGAGTAGTCATCTGGAAATACAAGTTTGGACCTCAGGGAAAAGCTCATACAATAGGTAGTTACAGATTCTGATAAGAGACTCATCACTGTACCCACAGACAAAGTTCCTAAATGAAATCACCAGAGTAGGTAAACTCATCCAGAGATAGCACATAGTCAGGGAAGGAAAGAGGTCCAAATGGTGTCAAATGCTGTGACAAGATGAAACAGCATGAGAACAAAAAGAGGCTGCTGAGTTCTGCAATCAAGTCATCACAATCGAGAGCCTTTCATTGGGATGGTGGGCACAAAGCTTGGCTATAGTGGCTCACGATAACTAAAGGAGTAGAAGAAAGGCTGTTGAGGTAGTATGATGGTAAAGAAAAAAAGGCACAGAGAGTCTGAAGAAGAAATAAGCTTAAAGGAATTTTTATCTTAGGATGGAGAAAACCTGAACATATTTACAAAGAGTCACTAGGGATGGACAAAATATATATGTATATGCCCAGAGACCTGCCTCTGAAATAGCAGGGAATGTGGTGAGGACTGGTAAAGACTACAGATAAATTGAGACATAAAAGGCTAAATGACTTACTGAGTGTATAAGGTGGGGTGGAGTAACAAGTTTGAAGAGAATGGTGAAAGTCTGGAACGGCTGCTGTAGAAAAAAATGAATGGCAGTCAACCAGAAGAGAATAAAAAGGTTTCAGGATAGGATTGAGAGCCAAGCTGTGGCTGGAGCTCATAAATTTTTAATAGAGTCAGTGTTATGCACTGGCACTCAGTAGCTCAGTGGAGAAAATGAACACAGGTCCAGCAATGGGGATAGAAAAGAAAGGTGTGGAAGAAATAAAGAGATCTGAGAATGCTAGTACAAGCCCTGTTGTACGTGATAGATCAGGAAGCACTGACAGCATAAAGGGGCTGATAGACTGGGAAATAGCAGAGAACAGGTTTAATGTGCATAAAGGAAAAGAGAAGTGGAAAAAGGGAGGTTGTGACCAGATTCTGGGATGTCTGGGAGGAATGGAGCAATTTTGCACATCACCTGAAATACCCTCCCTAAAATACTTAGTCATCTATAAGACCGAAACTGGTGAGGCACAGTGGCTCACACCTGTAATCCCAGCACTTCAGGTGGCCAAGGAGAGAGGATCATTTAAGCCCAGGAGTTCAAGACCAGCCTGGGCAATATAGTGAGACCTTGTCTCTATTTAAAAAAAAAAAAGACCAAAAATTAATGCCACGCTGACTTTCAGGCCATGCTCTGATATATAAACTAGTTCTTCAAATAGGGCTGACACCTCACATGTTGTTAGCAGGGAATTCCAATGACAGAGTGGCAGGGTGAAGTTCTCCTCTAAGCTTCTTCCTTCCTTAAGATTTGATCTGTATCTCTGGGTGCAATATCTATAACTTCAATAACTTTTCTTTTTATTGACTTGGAGATTATGAGAGTTTTCATGTATGTGGAGTTGCTAAAAATAAAAGTTTAAGAAATTGCCGGCTGGGCACAGTGGCTCACACCTATAATCCCAGCACTTTGGGAGGCCAACGCGGGTGGATCACCTGAGGTCAGGAGTTTGAGGCCAGCCTGGCCAACATGGTGAAATCCCCACCTCTACTAAAAATACAAAAATTAGCTGGGCATGGTGGCAGGCACCTGTAATCCCAGCTACTCAGGAGTCTGAGGCAGGAGAATCACTTAAACCTGGGAGACGGAGGTTGCAGTGAGTTGAGATCACACCATTGCACTCCAGCCTGGGCAACAGAGCATGACTCTGTCTCAAAAAAGAGAAAAGAAAAAGAAAGAAAGAAAAAGAAATTGCCTAATTGCTGACTTGGCAATTCCCTCAGTGTCTTGGAACTAGCCAATGTAAGACAACTGTCACTGTCCTTCCCAGAGCCTTGGATCTTTCTCCCAGTGGTAAGATACAACAGTAAGGGCAACCTGCCTAAGAAGTGTATTCAACAGAGAGGCAGAAGTTGGGTTCTGCAAATAACATAAGTAACCTCCAGGATGAGGGTAGGAAAGTGAGTTTGCTTCCTTTCACTGCAAATGGAAAGATTGAATCTAATCCTCGAGCCCTTACCTCACAAGGGCAGGAAACCCTAACAAGCCACCTGCTCATTCTCTACAGATCTGGCCTCCCCTTTCTCCTATTATCCTGGCCTGATACAAAAAGAAAAAGAGATTCCAATCCTCTCCAAGATGTTATGAATGAATCAGACATTGCCACCAAAAAGTGTATCTTTGATACACCAAAAGGTATGTCAAAACTTAGCTTGTATCAATGATTCACTCTAAGAGCCCCAACTTCCTTCCAAACCTTTTTCTATCACCCAAAGACAAGGGGTACAATGATTATGAAAAGTAACTTCTGATCTTAAGGTACATTGATAGAAAGAATAAAAATTCAAGGGTTAGTTGTCTATCTTGATAAGCATCTGGAATGTGGCTACCACAATCAGCCTGATCTGCCATTCCATTTGGACTGAGATGGGCCCTCCTGTGTAAGATAGAAAAAGTAACTCCAAATGTGTGTTTAATGCAGCTCTGGTTTGCCTTCACTCGGGTCACCACCTTCCTTTGCTCACAAACACTTAATTGTCCCTGAAAAGTAGGTCAGAACCTTGTGGAACAAGCTGGAAGGAGAGCTAAGACCCAGCCTATCACTCCAACAGGCTTGGAGAGGCCCAAGCTGTGTCTAGGAGACCAAAATCAGTCAGCAGTGCATTATGCCAAGAGCGCTCCAGGTGCTCCAGGTGGTAACCTGCCTACTGCCATTCCTAGGTGGTGACTCAGCAGGCTGGGAAAGCAGAAGATACAGGATGCAAGGCTGAAGCTCATGTCAGCCTGATAAATACTTGTTCCACTCTGATAGCTAATGAGGTGTTTCTAATTAGCCACCAGAATGGAAGGAGCAAGACGTGAACAATCAGAATGCTAAACTCTCTTCCACTGTCCTTATGGTCCCTTCTGTAGAATACAAAGCATGAATGGAGCTGCCTGAGCTTCTCCCCACTCCTTCCCCCAAATATTTTCTTCAGGACACCCAAAAATAAACACTGCTCCTTACCCATGAGCTAGAGTTACATTCATAGCACTGTCAGCTGTCATTTGGAGTATGCTTGATGAAGGTGTTAAATTTTTTTAACAGGATGCATCTTGTTCCTGGGCCCAAATACTCCATCCATCCAGGATTTTAAGGTGGGAGAGACTCCCTCATCAAATTTCCTCTGACTTCAAATTGGTTAGTTCACTAAATATAGGATATTGCTTCAGAGTAAAAAAGAAGGGGCCCAGGGAGATGAGGCAACAGGAGGCTGGCAGTTTTGGAAATAGCTACCAGAGGGTCAGCTGTTCAGCTGTCTCTGGAATCTGAAGACTTCCAAACCTAACAACTGCCTTTCTCAGGAAGAGTCAAAACTATGTGAGGCAGCTGTGGAGGATAAAGGCTGCAGAGCCCAACTTCTGAAGCCAGTAGCAAACCACTTCCTTAGCCATGTTCCCCACAAAAACCAAATGCTGCCGGAACTACCTGCAGACCAGATACCAGCGCTAAGAAAGAGAAATGGGAAAAGGAGTCAGTTATCTCTTTGGCAAACAGAGAGCAAAGTCACCTCCCTCTATCTCCCTCAAGTTCTCAGGTAATAAAATCAAAACCACTGGCAATCGCAGCCTTTCTAAATTCTGACTGTGTAACTTTCCATTATCTTCTAGTCCCATGTACCTCTCTTCCTCCTGGTTTTCCGCTACCCACCCTATCCCCCAAGATACACACATTTCATCTTTCCAAATCGAAGGCAGAATCAGAGCCATGTAAACTAATACCTGTTTTTGTACTTTTAAAAATTATTTACTAGATTTAAGTCTAATAACTAGACTCTAAAATCTACAAAGCAAGAAACATGTCTTATTCCCATTACTGTAGCTAAGACTGCGTGCTTACTATGAGCCGAGCACCATTTTAAGCACTTTAAACCTTATTTCATTCAATCTCCATAAGATCCTATGATATATGTGGTATCAGTAAAGCACTTTACAGATGAGAACTGAAGCACAGAAAGGTTCAAGAGCTTGCCCAAGTTCAGTTAATAAATGGCAGAGCTAAGATTCAAACCTCACCAGCTTGAGTCCATGCTCTTAACACCTATATGCTATACCAAGTGGTCCCCAGACCAGCAGCATCAGCATCTCCTGGGAACTTGTTAGAAATACAATTTCTCAAGCCCCACCCAGACTTACTGAATCAGAACTGAGGGTGAGACCCAGCAATCTGTGTTTTAACATGAACTCCAGGTGATTCTGACGCAGGCTTAAGAATATATTCAACAAGTTATGCTGCTTCTGCTTTTCATTCTTTGAGCTACACTCAAGACAGACAGGCATTCAGGAAGAACTTAATATTGTCAAAATATTATGAACAACTGATTATAGCATAATGTTTGAGTACATGAGAATTCTAGAGCCAAATTGTGAGACCTAACTCTGCTACTTACCAGCTGTGTTTCCCTGGGCAAGTCACTATGCTCTCCTGTTCTTCAGTTTCATCCAGTGTAAAATGGAGCTGGGTTGTGAGGATTAAATTAGTTAATTTGACATAAAGCATTTATAACAATGCCTGGCACTTTTTTTTTTTTTGAGATGAAGTCTCACTGTGTCACCCAGGCTAGAGTGCAGTGGTGCGATCTCGGCTCACTGCAACCTCCGCCTTCTGGGTTCAAGCGATTCTCCTGCCTCAGCCTCCCGAGTAGCTGGGATTATAGGAGTGTGCCAACATGCCCTGCTAATTTTCGTATTTTTACTAGAGATGGGATTTCACCATGTTGGCCAGGATAGTCCAAATCTCTTGACCTCATGATCCACTTGCCTCAGCCTCCCAAAGTGCCAGGATCACAGGCGTGAGCCACCACGTCCAGTTGCCTGGCACTTAATAAGCTCTTATTAACTATAAGCTCTTATTAACTATGGTCTTTGATCCATTTTACAATTAAATAAATATTTATTAGGCATCTATGTGCCAGGCAATGTGCTAGGCACACGCATTCATCAACACTTCTTGAACTTGTCAGCCTTTCAGCTATGTTTATTGAAGCCTTATTATACACAATACTCTGTGATATGGGATGTCAGAGACAAAGAATAAGGCATTAACTCTTCATCTGAGGACAGTACAAAGTAGCAGACCAGATATGACATTTCTACAAGTAACTATAACCCATAGTAGCAAATGATAAGAAACACTAAGATAGCATTGTTTGGTGGAAAGAACATGGGATTTGAGGTCATAAGATTTAGATTTATGCTTGGGATGGTAGCTCACACCTGTAATCCTAGCACTTTGGAGGACCAAGGCAGAAGGATCATTTCAGGTCAGGAGCTGAAGACCAGCCTGGGCAACATAGTGAGACCCCATCTCTACAAAATAACTAAATACAGTATAGATTTCCAAATAAAAAGATTAGTTTTATGAATTTTATGAGGTCACAGATGTATTAATTTTAAAAGAATTTTGGGAATTTTGTAGTATTGTATTTCAGTTGCAATTGTATTTTACTTTTTCTTATTTTTCTTAGTTTAACTTACTGTATGTTCTTAGGTGCCTGTGCAACAGCAAGACTTTGTCTACAAAAAAAAATCTCAAAAAAAAAATAAAAAAGATTTAGTTCTAACTATGGGTAACATTAGGCAAGTTACTTAATCTCCTTAAGCCCCCTATCAACTGAACATAATTTCTCTTGACCAAGGAGACCCCATAAAAAACTTAAAAACTGAATTCCTGGCTATGACAGTAATAGAGGTGTTCTGTGCGGGAGATGCTCAAGGGGAGAAGAAAAGACACACACATAGTACCTTTAAAAGTAAACAACATTTATCCCACGTAAATGGCAATGCAGATATAATAAGCAAATGATATAAGTAAATTGATATGATAAGGAAATTGCAATTGATATAATAAGCTAATTGCAATTGATATAAGCAAATTGATATAATGAGCAAATTGATATAATAAGCAAATTGCAATGCTTAGAATTTTGTTTTTAGTTTTTATTACATTTTAAAACCCCCAGCAGAATGAAGTCTTAACAAACACAGATTTTAATTTCTGAACATTCTTTTATTAAGATTTGTACAGGTGGTGGAACAACTAAAAAAACTGTTTTTCGCATTGATGATCTACTTCATTAAAATTTAACCTGTAAAGTGTGTTTTAGCCAGCTCTCCAGGCTGCTATGGTTACAGTGAATTTACTGCTTCTTCCCATAATAAAGAATGGCATTTTAAAATAATGTAACTTCTATGGCATGTATTTTTAAAGCATGACCGCAATTTGAATAATTAGAATATTTTAAAATTCCAAAGATTTTTATACTGACACTGTACCAAAATTTATCATTCCAACGACTACAGGGACTTTTTAGTAGTTGTTAATATTATAATAAAACTAAACTTTAATAAAACAACTGACTTTCAAACCTCAGCAAGAGGACAAATATTCAGTCAGAGATATCAGTTCCCCTTGAGAAAAAATATTCACTTGTCATTGAAATCTCTCTGTATCTTACTGATTTCAGATAGAAGTTAAATTTCACCTTAATAATAGAAACAAAAGAACTAGTTAAGCTGACAAAAACTAATAAATGTATGCTCAAATTTACTGACAGAATCACGGGTACATCATATAATGGTAACATTCTACCTTTTTTAAAATTTCTTTTATTTTTATTATTATACTTTAGGTTTTAGGGTACATGTGCACAATGTGCAGGTTTGTTACATATGTATTCATGTGCCATGTTGGTTTGCTGCACCCATTAACTCGTCATTTAGCATTAGGTATATCTCCTAATGCTGTCCCTCCCTCCTCCTCCCACCCCACAACAGCCCCCAGAGTGTGATGTTCCCCTTCCTGTGTCCATGAATTCTCATTGTTCAATTCCCACCTATGAGTGAGAACATATGGTGTTTGGTTTTTTGCCCTTGTGATAGTTTACTGAGAATGATGTTTTCCAGTTTCATCCATGTCCCTACAAAGGACATGAACTCATCATTTTTTATGGCTGCATAGTATTCCATGGTGTATATGTGCCATATTTTCTTAATCCAGTCTATCGTTGTTGGACATTTGGGTTGGTTCCAAGTCTTTGCTATTGTGAATAGTGCCACAATAAACATACGTGTGCATGTGTCCTTATAGGAGCATGATTTATAGTCCTTTGGGTATATACCCAGTAATGGGATGGCTGGGTCAAATGGTATTTCTAGTTCTAGATCCCTGAGGAATAGCCACACTGACTTCCACCATGGTTGAACTAGTTTACAGTCCCACCAACAGTGTAAAAGTGTTCCTATTTCTCCACATCCTCTCCAGCACCTGTTGTTTCCTGACTTTCTAATGATGGCCATTCTAACTGGTGTGAGATGGTATCTCATTGTGGTTTTGATTTGCATTTCTCTGATGGCCAGTGATGATGAGCATTTTTTCATGTGTTTTTTGGCTGCATAAATGTCTTCTTTTGAGAAGTGTCTATTCATGTCCTTCGCCCACTTTTTGATGGGGTTGTTTGTTTTTTTCTTGTAAATTTGTTTGAGTTCATTGTAGATTCTGGATATTAGCCCTTTGTCAGATGAGTAGGTTGCAAAAATTTTCTCCCATTTTGTAGGTTGCCTGTTCACTGTGATGGTAGTTTCTTTTGCTGTGCAGAAGCACTTTAGTTTAATTAGATCCCATTTGTCAATTTTGGCTTTTGTTGCCATTGCTTTTGGTGTTTTAGACATGAAGTCCTTGCTCACGCCTATGTCCTGAATGGTATTGCCTAGGTTTTCTTCTAGGGTTTTTATGGTTTTAGGTCTAACATGTAAGTCTTTAATCCATCTTGAATTAATTTTTGTATAAGGTGTAAGGAAGGGATCCAGTTTCACCAATCACAGACAAACAGAGAGCCAAATCATGAGTGAACTCCCATTCACAATTGCTTCAAAGAGAATAAATTACCTAGGAATCCAACTTACAAGGGATGTGAAGGACCTCTTCATGGAGAACTACAAACCACTGCTCAATGAAATAAAAGAGGATACAAACAAATGGAAGAACATTCCATGCTCATGGGTTGGAAGAATCAATATCGTGGGTAATTATAGATTCAATTCCATCCCCATCAATACCAATGCTTTCTTCACAGAATGAGAAAATACTTTAAATTCATATGAAACAAAAAGAGCCCGATCGCCAATCAACTAACCAAAAAAAAACGGGAGGATCATGTACCTGACTACATATACAAGGTATAACCAAAACAGATGGTACTGGTACCAAAACAGAGGATAGTCAAAGAAAAGAAAAAGCCTCAGAATAATCCCGCTACAATATCTGATTTTGACAAACCTGACAAAAACAAGAATGGGAATGGTGCTGGGAAAACTGGCTAGCCATGTGTAGAAAACATTCTACCATTTTTAAGTAAAATAAATAAGGAAAAAAGTCTTACCCCTTCTCCCTAGCAGGGGGGCGTGTCCCCGCTCCCAGGTGAGCGGGAATGGTGCGCTCTGGGCGGATTGCGCGGCTGCCTCTGGCTCCTCTTGTTGGCAGCGTCGCGGCTGCAGGGACAGGGCAGGCATTGGGGGGGAGGGGGGGCGGGCAGCAGGCCAGGCCCAGGCGCGTCCTTTGCCAGGGGCTGGGCAGGTGCAGAGAGAGGCGGAGCGGTGCTGCTCCGGGCGAGGGAGAGTCCAGTTCTGGAAGGTTCCCAGCCCCTGCCCCAAGAGGGCGCTGCAGGAACTGGGTGGGGAAGCGGAGGGACAAAGGGACGGAGGCCGGGCCAGGTGGCCCCTTAGCCCTGGGAGATGCGGGAGGGGCAGTCGGACAGAGAAGTCCCGGAGCAGAAGCCCGGCCGTTCCCGCATCCGCCCTTGTCCCTGCCGGCTCAGGGAACAAGCTTCCTTCTCTTTGGGCAGACTCAGAGCGGGCTATCCTCCCTCCCGCGCTGGAGGCGGGCGTGGGGACAGCCTGCCCGCGAATAGCCTGAGAATGCCCAGCCTGCTCCCTGTGCTCTGCGTGGTGTCCTGGCTGGTGCCTCTTGGAGCCCTGCACAAAGCAGCGGGGCAGGTGTGGAAGGACCCAACACCAGGCCGTGGTGAGCGGACGGATGCTCCAGGGAGGTGGGGCCGCTGGCAGTGAAGAACCCATTGCCAAATTTAATGGCATAATGTTGGGGTTTTTTCCCTCTATTTTTGTGTAGGAGTTTTACAGCTTTCGGCCTTACATTTAGGTCTTTAATCCATTTTGAGTTTTTAAAAATATGGTATAAACTACAATTCAGACCTGTATTTTACATGTTGATAGCAAGTCTTCCCGCCATTGTTTGTTAAAGGGGGCTATTCCCTCTCCATAGTTTGGCCTTTGCACCCTTGTTGAAGATCACTTTGATCATATATACAAGGCTTTTCTGGAGGTGTGTGTGGGGGGTCTCTATTATTTACTATGTCTTTAATACACTTCTTTTTTTTATTTTCTCCCTTTTGTTTTTTGAGACAGGTTCTCTGTCATCCAGTCTGGGGTGCAGGGGTGCAGTAGTGTGACCATGGCTTACTGTAGCCTTGATCTCCCAGGCTTAAACAATCCTCCCACCTCAGCCTCTGGAGTAGCTGAGACTACAGGTGCATGTCACAATGCCCGTTTTTTGTTTGTTTGTTGGTTGGTTTTTTTTTTTTTTTTTGAGAGATGGGAGTTCTCACTATGATGCCCAGGCTGGTTTGAACTCCTGGGTTCACGCAATCCTCCTACCTCAGCCTCCCAAAGTGCTGAGGTTACAGGTGTGAGCCATAGAACCTGGCCTCAAAATACCACATTTAAAAATAGTTCTGCAGCACTGCAATTCGTTTTTTAATTAAAAATTGTGAGGGCTCCACACTTGACATTCTTTTGCAAGTTTAATTGGCCATTTTCAGTCTTGAGATTCCATATGTTTTAGAATGTTTTTACTTCTGCAAATATATATTATTATGGTTTATATAGTTATTGCATTTAATCTGTTATCAATTTCATTAGTATAGACTTAAGAATATTGTCTTCTAATCTATGAGTATGGGATATCTTTTCAATTGTCTAATCTATAAATATAGGGTATCTTCCCATTGTTGGTGACTTAATTTCCTTCAGCAACATCTTGTAATTTCTGGTATACTAGTCTTTCATCTCTTTGCTTGTTCATTCCAGAGTATATTTTTAAATGCTATTCTAAATGGAATTTTTAAAACTTGGAGTGTGCATTGTAGTGAAGAGAAACACACTTAATTTTGTATTCTGCAATTTTGCTAAGTTCAACTATTAGTTCTAACAGGTATTTTGTCCAGCATTTATGATTTTCATATATAACATCATATCATAAGTAACAGGTAATTTTACTTCTTCCTTTAAAATGTGGATGTCTTCTTTTTTTCGTTGCCTAGTTGCTTTTGCTAGGACAGTCCCTGCTATTTTTGAATAGCTGTGCCAAGAGTGAATATCTTGCCTTATTATTAATCATGGAGGATACACTTTCAGCACTTCAGAGTTGAGTATAATGTTAGTGATGAGTGTGTTTTTGTTGTTGTTGTTTTTGAGACAGGGTCTTGCTCTGTTGCCCAGGCTGGAGTGGGTGGCAGGATCTGGGCTCACTGCAACCTCCACCTCCCACAGCCTCCCTAGTAGCTGGGACTACAGGTGCATGCCACAATGGCCAGCTAATTTTAACATTTTTAGTAGAGACAGGGTTTCATCATGTTGGTCAGGCTGGTCTGGAACTCCTGACGCCTCAGCCTCCCGAAGTGCTGGGACTATAGGCATGAGCCGTTGCACCTGGTTGGTGGTGAGTTTTTCATATGTCTTTTATTATGTTGAAGTAGTTTTATTTCATTTCTAGTTTGCTGAGTGTGATTTTCTTTTATCACGAAAAGATGGTTAATTTTGTCAATTGATTTTTCTGCATTATTTGAAATGATTGTGTGGTTTGTATCTTTTTTTAAAAATTTATTATTTATTTATTTATTTATTTTGTATTTTTTAAAACCAGAACATTTATTGCATGACTAATCGTTGACATTAAGATGAACTGGATGCTGTAACAGCTGCCCTCTTGCGTTTAGGTGTTGTTCCTTCACGGAATCCATGCCTAAATCTGCGGTATACAATTTTTAGGTGCCTCATTTGACCAGTTCTGGTGGTATTTCAACTTTTAGCCTTGGCACTCCAGTTACACTTTCTCTTGTGCTTGGCAGGGTAGCCACATTTGCCACAGTTCGACTTCTGAAGGTGGTAGGCCTTAGAGCCACAGTGGTGGCACAACGTGTGTGTCTTATTGTGATGCTTTTCAAACGATGACGTTCCCTTCTTCATCTCGCTTCTGTGGCCAAGACCAGAATCTTTTAGTCTATTAATGTGATATATTAAACTGATTGATTTACATGTGTTGAGCAATACTTGCATTGGAGAGATAACTCCCTCTTGGTCATGGTGTATAATCCTTGCAATATGTTATTGAATTTTGTTGTCTAATGTTCCAAGAGAATTTTTACATCAATAGTCATCAGATCTGAAGTTGTATTTTTTTTTCTTTAGTGTCTTTATGGGGTTTGGTGTTGTGTTAATACTGGGCTCATAAAATAAGTTGGAAATTGTTTTCTCCTTTTCATTTTTCTGAAGTAATTTTAGAAGGGTTGTTATTAGCTCTACTTTAACATTTTGAAAACAAATACGGATGAAGTGATCTGGGCCTGGGCTTTTTGAGGGGAGGTTGTTGTTACTAGTTATATGCCTATCAGATATTTTTATGGTTTATTTTTAGGATAATCTATATTTCTAGACATTTGTCTATTTCTTTTAGCTTATTGCATTTTGTGGCATATGCTTGGACTTAAACTTTTATAATCTTTTCTTTCACTACTGTTGTGGCATAAGTAGTAATAGCTCCTCTTTTATTTCTTTATTTAATTATTTGAGATATCTTATTTTCTTCTTTTAATCTGTCAATTTTCTTAATCTTTTCAATAAAACAAATTTTAATTGATTTTTCTATGGCTTTTAATTGTTATTTATTTATAAATGCTGAAATTTTTATTCTATGTTTGGTTACATTTAGAAGTTGATTGAGATAGATTTTTTTAATGTACGCATTTACTACTACAATGGAACACAAACTTTAGATGCATTCAATAATTTTATTATGCTTTTTGTCTCCAGTTATGTTGAAATTTTTACTGTGACTTCTTCTTTAACCAATAATATTGTTTAGGAGCCTGTTACTTGATTTTTTTGTATTTGTGATTTTAAAAAAAATTTTCTTCTGCTATTCATTTCTAGTTTCATTCCATTTTAGCTGCAAATGATAGTTCGTGTGATTTTAATTTTCTTGAATTTATTTCTTTATGGTCCGATACGTGATATAATCTGAAGAATACTCCATGTGCGTATGAGAAGCATGTGCATTCTGTGGTTGAGTAGACTGTTTCTGTGTATCTTTTGGATTTCGTTGATACATTCCTTGCTCAATCATCTGTCTTCATATTGGTCTGCCAGGTTGTCCTCCCCATTATTAAAGGTGAGTATTTCAGTCTCCTATCATTTTGGTAGTGGTGTCCATTTCTCCCTTTATTTTTATTTGTTCATTTATTTTTATAGCAACGAAGTCTTGCTATCTTGCCCAGGTTAATCTCAACTCCTGGGCTCAAGCCATCCTTCTGCCTCAGCTCCCACCAAGATGCAGGGATTACAAGCAGGCATGAGCCACTGTACTTGGCCTATTTCTCCCTTTAATTCTGTCATTATTTGTGTTATATGTTTGGAACAGTTGCTGATACATGTGCATTTTTTAATTATTATATCTTCTTGGAGATTTATTTTTATTATATCATGTTCTTGTTTTATTTATGACAGTTTTTTGCTGAACGTCTAATCAACTAACGTAAGTGTGACCAACTTCATGCTATTTTGATTGCTATTTAGGATGGAATTCTATTTTATTTGTTTATCATATGGAATATAATTTTCCATCCCTGCATTTTCAGCCCATGTTTGTCCTTAAATAAAAGGTGAGCCTTTTATAAACAGAATTTATTTTATATTAGATTTTAATTTTTTCGATGGCCTTGTATCTGTTATTGGAGAATTTAACATTGTTACATTTAAGGTGATTATTTGCAGTTAAGGAGTTACTATTGCCATTCTGTTCATTGTTTTGTGTCTCTCTTGTAGTTCTTTTATTTATCTTTTTCTTTCTTGCTGTCTTCTTTTGTGTCTAATTAACTTTCGTACTAATGTATTTTTATTTCTTTTCTTTCATGTATATTCTGTGTGTTATCTTTGTGGTTACTCTACAGATTACATAGAATGTTTTAAAGTTATAACAATCTATTTTAATCTGTTGTTATCTCCAGTATCATATAAAAACTCCAGTCTCTTATGTGACTATCTCCCCAAACACACTTTATTCTTGATGTCACAAATTAAGCCTTTTTATATGGTGTATTCTTTAACATATATATATATATATATAATATGTTTTATGTTTTTCTGTCAAATTTTATAAAGGAATTAAAATTACATGCTCACCAACATCACAATAATACAGGATGCTATATTTGTCTATATATTTACTTTACAACAGAGCTTTATGGTTTTGTATGTTTATTTATTTTTGTAGTCTCATTTTTTAATCTCAAAGGACTTTCTAGCATTTTTTGAAGAGCAAACCTAGTGGTCATAAACTCCTTCAACTTTAGTTTATCTGAAAAAGTCTTAATTTCACCTTCATGTTTCAATGAGTTTTGCCATATACCATGTTCTTAGTTGGTAATTTTTCTTCTTTTATGTACTTGAATGTATCATCCCACACTCTGAACTGCAAAATTTCTCTTGAAATTTTTTTCTGTGAGATATTTAACAGTTTTGTAATGTGTCTCACTTTGATTTTCTTTAAATTTATGCTGGTTGAAGTCCATTGAAGTTCTTGAGTTTGTCCATTTCTTTTTTCAAATTTGAGCAGTTTTTGTACATTTTATTTATTTATTTATTTATTTATTTATTTAGAGACGGATTCTCACCCTGTTGCCCAGGCTCAAGTGATTCTCTTGCCTCAGCCGCCCGAGTAGCTGGGACCAAAGGAGCATGCCACCATGCCTGGCTAATTTATTTTCTTTTGCATATACATATATATATATACACACACACACACACACACACAAAATAATATATATATTTATTTTATATATATATTATATATATATATGAGACGGGTTTTCACCATGTTACTGGACTGATCTTCATCTCTTTTTTTTTTTGAGGTGGAGTCTCACTCTGTCACCCAGGCTGGAGTGCAGTGGCGTTATCTCGGCTCACTGCAAGCTCCACCTCCTGGGTTCACGCCATTCTCCTGCTTCAGCCTCTGAGTAGCTGAGACTACAGGTGCCCGCCACCACACCTGGCTAACTTTTTGTATTTTTAGTAGAGATGGGGTTTCACCTTGTTAGCCAGGATGGTCTCAATCTCTTGACCTTGTGATCCACCTGCCTTGGCCTCCCAAAGTGCTGGGATTGCAGGCATAAGCCACCGTGCCCAGCCTGCCTTTTTTTTTTTTTTATAACATACTTTGGACCTGTTATTTATTTTTTCTTGCCTATTTCTCCCTTTTGAGACAGCAATGTCTGTCCTTTGCCTTTCCCACATTTTATTTCAAAAACACTTAACATGGGTTGGGCGTGATGACTCATGCCTGTGTTTCCAGCACTTTGGGAGGCCAAGGTGGACAGATCACGAGGTCAGGAGTTTGAGACCAGCCTAACCAACATGGTGAAACCCTGTCTCTACTAAAAACATGAAAATTAGCTGGGCATGGTGGTGCATGCCTTTAATACCAGCTACTCAGGAGTCTGAGGCAGGGAAATCCAGGAATCACTTGAGCCTGGAGAAGGTTGCAGTGAGGGGAGATCGCGCCACTGCAATCCAGCCTGGGCAGAGCGAGACTCCCTCTAAAAAAACAAAAACAAAAACAAAACCATACATATTAGATTTCATAGAATCACCACTAAATAGAAATTAGCATTAGAATGAATTATACCTTGAGTTTCACCCATATGAGGTTTGAATAAGACTTTAGACATAGATTTTAAAGTTGATTCTGGGATGAGCTAAGAATTATAGAAGCTAGTAGATTGAATGATTGTATTTTGTGTGGAAGAAAAAAATAAACTGGGGACATGAGGCATGATTTTCATGTTTTTGTTTCCCTTAAAAATTTATGTTGAAACTTAATCCCCAGAGCAACAGTATTGGGAGGTGTGGTCTTTTGGGATGTGCATTTATTATCTTTTTGTGCATTTATTATCTTCACACATCCTGAACAATTGTAAGTGCCATGTGTCCTGGAAGTTGCCAGTTTATTTGTATATCTTCTCTTAAATTCCACAAGACCATGGACAATGACTTATGAACATTTGTATCTATACACCTGGTACAGTGCTAGGTTAATGTTTTTTTTTTCTTTCCAGCTATGCATTTACTTTTCTAATAAAGAGCATATTTTCAATAAATGCACAAAAAAACACATGCTATGTGTTTTTAGGTCCGGAGAGCTCTCTATCCTCATGAACAGATTAATAGATTACCTTTTTTTTTTTTTTTGAGGTGCAGTCTTGCTCTGTCGCCTAGGCTGGAGTGTAGTGGCGGTGCCATCTCAGCTCACTGCAAGCTCCGCCTCCTGGGTTCATGCCATTCCCCTGCCTCAGCCTCCCGAGTAACTGGGACTACAGGTGTCCGCCACCACACCTGGCTAATTTTTTGTATTTTTAGTAGAGATGGGGTTTCACCGTGTTAGCCAGGATGGTCTCAATCTCCTGACCTCGTGATCTGCCTGCCTAGGCCTCCCAAAGTGCTGGGATTACAGGCGTGAGCTACCACGCCCAGCCTGCTTTTTCTTTTTCTTTCTTTCTTTATTTTTTTTAAAAAGGAGTCTGGCTCTGTCGCCCAGGCTGGAGTGCAATGGTGCAATCTCGGCTCACTGCAACCTCCATTTCCTGAGTTCAAGCCATTCTCCTTCCTCAGCCTCCTAGGTAGCTGGGACTACAAGCATGTGACACCACATCCGGCTAATTTTTGTACTTTTAGTAGAGATGGAGTTCCACCATGCTGGCCAGGCTGGTCTCGAACTCCTGACCACAAGCGATCCACCTGCTTTGGCCTACCAAAGTGCTGGGATTACAGATGGGAGCCACTGTGCCTGGCCATAGAATCATTATTAAAATCTTATTAAAAAGTTTGATAAAGTTTGGTCAATTACACATTATAACTTCTCTTCACCTCATATTAATTAGTAGAGTGAAAAAAAACTGACCAGTTGATTGCTTATTTCCAGTCATTCACCTTTATTCAAAAAACATTAACCTAGCACTATACCAGGTGTACAGATACCAATGTTCATAAGTCATTGTCCATGATCTTGTGGAATTTAAGAGAAGATAAATAAACTGGCAACTTCCAGGACACATGGCACTTACAATTGTTCAGGATGTGTGAAGATAATACGCAAAAAGAGGGAGCTTCAATGGCATCATTGCAGATTTGATGCTTATGGGAAGTGAACGAAAGAGCAGCAGGCTGAGGGGATGGTGCTCATGGATTGCTAGGAATGACTCAGGACTTTTTGATTGAGGTGACAATTATGGTAGGCACTGAGGAGACTGGTGGTCATGGTTGACATAATCACAGAGATTTCCTAAGAAGAGACTTTGGTTTTTCTCTTGTTTGTTTTTCCAGATATGCATTTACTTTTCTAATAAAGAGCATATCTTCAAATAATAGTACCATAAAATTGCTTTCTATTCCAAAGGTGGCATTGGAATCTCTGACATCTTCCTTCGCGTCTTCTGTATTTTTGCATGCTTTTTTGGTTGCAGGCTCAGGTCCTGTGACCTGAGAGCATCAGCAATTTGGCCTTCATCTACACAGTGATGCTCCTACCATGGCAAACTTGTTCTCTATAGACATAGATTGGGAAGATGTTTTCTAGAGTCACCTCAAATAAAAGCCTGCTGTCTACCTTAACAGGATAATGAGCAACTTCTTCACATGCACCACCTGTTCTTCGAGCATATTACAGGCCATCACCATTAATCTCAGAACCTACTGCTTGGCGAATTTCAAACTCACCTACTTGAATTGTACACCATGTTTTGTCTCCCTTTCATGAATTTTCAACTTCTGTATTAGTGGTAATTGGCTCTATTCCACTGAAGCTAAATCAAATGTAATCTGGGCAAGAATTATTTTTCTCATTTATTACTATTTTTCTTCCCCCAGGGGCTGCATGAATATAAGCTTGTTTTCCACAGTAGCAGCATTTAGAAATGTCTCCTCTGGAGGAACACTGATGCCCTCAAATGCACACGTGGTAATTCTCTCCTTTAGGCACAAAAGGCAGTCTCAGCATCTCTATAGCAGCAGCCACTCTCTAAGAGTCTCTCCAGAGAAATAAGCTACCCAGACCATCCAGCTGCCGGTGAGTTGCTTTGTGGTCATGTACTGGGTACATGTCTTCATCTCATGCTTGTTGGCCACATACAGGATTAATGATTCAATACTTCTGTGGTTCCAGAAGCTGTGGTCAGTGGCTGTGCAGGAGTCAGTCTTTCAGTGCTGATCTTTGCTGATAAAATGATAATATTGCTCAAACAGTGTGTAGGATTTCCAGTCAATAGTTAAGAATTTAGTTACAGAAATCTCTTAAATACCCATTACACTGACATAAAATAAGTTACTCATTTATTACCAAATTTGCTTTTTAATTTAATGTAACCCTTGGGATAACATTCTTTTTTATTCTTCCATAAATGTGGTTCATATGGATATATCACACATTGTATAAAATTTGACACAGTGTTAATATAGTTTAGATTTATTTAGATGTTTGCACATTTATTTTACCTCAATGTTTGTTTTCAGGAAGAGTATTTTTCTTCATAAACTCAATTTTCAGAAAATTTTAAATGCATTTTACTGAGGTAAATATACTCAATTTACATTGCTTTTGTGTATTAAGCTACATTTTGTCCTCAATCCTGAAAATAACTTTTGCAATATATGTCATTTTAAATTGACATGTTTCTTCCCTCAGAACTTTGAAGAGCATAATCTATTGGATTCTTGATTTCATTCACATATTGCGAAATAGGTTTGTTTTCATTGCTTTTTAATTAATTTGAATTTTATCTTAGATGGTTTTACATTATTTTCTCTATTTTGGTATTATGCTTTTTACTATTGTTTGTCTTTTGGTGAACATGACTTTAAGCTATTATAATTAATTATTTTAATAATTATATATTTTTTATTTTCCATCTGACATTCACTCCATTATATAATTATTTAAACTTGTACTTAAACACCACCACTTATTCCATTTTTAATGTGTTTTAATTTTTCATATTATTTATTTGCTTTATCCCTATTATGACTTCTAAATATTCAATTCATCCAATACTTCTAATTCATAATTTCTTTTTTATCTATGTAATTTTTCTGTTTATTCTATTCTTTACATTTTAAATATTCATGTTTTTATATTTAAAATTTTCACCTAATTATTTTGATAATATACTTTATTTTTATCTTACTTTTAAAATTTTCCTCTAATATCTTTAAACATTATAACTACTTATATTGTTTCTACACTATATGTACAATTTGGGGATTTATTAAGATCTAATTGTGCAGTCGTGTTTTGATTATTGTTTCTGAATAATTTTTTTTTTTTTTTTTTTTGAGACGGAGTCTGGCTCTGTCGCCGAGGCTGGAGTGCAGTGGCACCATCTCGGCTCATTGCAAGCTCTGCCTCCCAGGTTCACGCCATTCTCCTGCCTCAGCCTCCCAAGTAGCTGGGACTACAGTTGCCCACAAGCACGCCCGGCTAATTTTTTGTGTTTTTAGTAGAGACGGGGTTTCACCGTGTTTCTGAATAATTTTGATCTTGATGACTTTTACTGTGTATATTTTAAAAAGAATAGTAGATTTCATTTGATTATAAATGACTGACCTCAATTGATGGGACCACTGAAGATGCTGGGTCGAGGTATTTTATTCCAGTGAAAAGTTATCTGTAATGTTAATAATGCTCCCTTTACAGACACCCAAAAATGATTAAGTCAATGTATTTACCTAAATTGTCCTGATTAAAACACATGGTGTACATATGAACCAGAAACTAACATAAGGATTGGTGTTAATTCCCCAATCAACCAAAGAAGAGAAGTACCACCTCTGCTATTGTATCTCTGTGACATAAAGATCTCTACTCTAACCTACTTTTTCTAAACTTTTGAAAATGTAAGGATTCTAGCTTTAGATAGCCTAGTCAGATCCAAATACTCCTGCATCTATTCTGCTGTGACATTATATTCACCAATCAGACCTGTTAAATTCTAACAATCTGTGCTTCCATTATTAGCAATTCCCACAGGCAGCATCAACCTCTAGTCTATTTTTTATTCTACAGTTGTGCTTCTTTAGTTCTTTCCTGAAAATTTATTTGTGGAGATACATGCCTTTGAAGATTCTCAGCATACATGGTTATTTGAGGTTGAAAAGATAAGGATTATCGAATTTTTTGCCAGAAATTATGGTATCCACATTGTATCTTTGAAAGCATTGGTTGTCAGACTCCTGCTGACATGTACATTTAGAAGAAACATATCAATGTCAATGCATTGCAGTCTCTGAAGGGTTGAAATAAACAATACAGGCCATCGTGGCCACTGAGGCTCACATGTAGATTTTCACTCCCAGTCCAGGCACCTACATTCAGAGGCACCTTCCTGAGGGGTTTTTGGTTGAGGCCTTCCTCAAGAACTTTTGTTCAGATCCGTTTTTCTGGAGAAGGAATGGAACTTTGATAATATTTTTTATACATTCCTACTTAATACTCAATACTTTTTTACTCTTGCTTATAATATTCTCCTCTACCCTCTCCTGCCCCTTTTTCCACAAAATTGCAGGCCTGTTTTTTATGAGGAGGCTACCTCAGCGTGAGACAGTGCCCCATGTTTGTGCTGATCCATCTGACTCTTTCCTGGTGCTTTTCCATGAGGGAAAAATGGGACAATGAGGAGTCGGTGCTTCATCTGATTTTGCTTGTTGCTTAACACAATCACAGAAAGGAAGACAAAAAGGCTTAACTATTACTTTGATGTTGGGCTTTTGCTTTAATTTAAAACTCTGATACCAAGCACTTTAGCTCTTCCCAGCTCAGCTCAGCTCTTGAAATTTCTTGGAAGAAATTCTGTTTTTATTGGTCTAAATTTTGTGTCATTTCTATAGAAAAAACGGTAATAAAATTGCATCATATATTTAAAAATTGAATGTCTTTTGTTTTGCCATTTTACTGAAGAGAAAATTTGTGTGCCCTATTGGAATTATTAACAGTGAAGTGCCAAGTAGTAATAAGTCAGAAAAATTAATGAATCAAAATCCAACTGTTTCTCAATAGCCTTTCCTTTTTTATAAACTTTCTATTTTATTACCTGTAATATAAAATCTTCTGTAGTAAAGAGTTTAAAATTTTCAAGGTTAATATAAACTTATTTTTAAAATTTATTTTTGAGTAACCATTTGTTGTAAATAGCTAATATTAATAAATTGTAATCATCAACTATTATCTAAGCTACACATTAAAAAGTGTGTTAATATTTGCTGTTGGCTAAAATATAATAAATATATAAATAATCTAAGTTACTAAAAATAATATAGTTTTGCATAGTAATATACACACATAAATAATCAACATATATGTCATTATTTTCCATTTCTTATATTTTCTGTTTGACATTTGTATTGGAACAAAGTGTTTATATCTTACTATCATAAATGGAAATTTGCCTTTTTCTTTTGTATTTTGTTACATTAAATAATCAGACATATGCTTAGCTTCTCATAGGTTACATTTTTTATGTAATTGTTATTAACATAAATAATCCAGAAATTGTTTAAAGTTTTAAAAAAAATTTTCCAGTGCCCTCACTGCGCATAATATAGTTCTATTTGTCAAAGTTTTAGTGCTGTTTGCATTACATAAAAGAATATTTCAGTGATATCAACTAACTACATGCCTGTAGGCGTGGTTTACTTTTTCATTAGTATATAATTTTTGTTGTACTCTGCTGTTTTTCTGAAAGTGCTTGCAAATCAGTTCCACAGGGCTTTGTCTTCAACAAAATAAGAATGTCTCAGAGACCCACAGAAATAACTGTGCCAAGTACTCTTAAGAACAGGCTTCTGATAGAATGACTTACATAACTTTGAGACACTATGAGTGGTCTAAGTTATCTCTCGAATTCTAGCAGAGAAGCATATGTGCTTATAAGATAGAGTAAAACAAGTATTAATACAATAGAACTGAATGAACTGATGATAAATGATAGTAGATTTTGTTTGGAATGTGAACATAAAACATTCCTGCTATTATTTTATTGGTATCTAAACATGAGTTAATGAGAGCTGGTGTTAGAAGTTGTACACCCTTTAGGAGTCTTGTGGTTTTCAATCTCATCTATATTCATAGTTGTCTGTATTTGTGGTTTACAATCTCAGCTCTTTTCATAGCTGTAGTTATATGCATAGATGCATGCAATTGAGTTGCATAGTTGCACTAAGTAGTTAGTGGGTGGGCAGGGAGGTGCAAACAATTCTGCACAGTAAGTTGTTACCTCCTGTTCCAGAGGAAGTTCTTGAGACTTCATTACTACTCATCTTGCTTGAGCTCCTTTGAGTTTCTGAAGCCTCTGGCATACACCTAGAGTGTGGGTTTGCCTGGAAGCCAGCAGCTACCTGTAGAGAACAGGGTTTTCCATGACCCAGTCAATGAATAGACTCTTCATCAACTTCTGCTGCTGCAAAAACATTATTTCTTCTTCATGAATTTCCACCTTCTTTATCAAGGACATCCGGTCATTCTTCAGGGTCACAGAATGCTCTACAGCCTATTTCCTGGTGTCCACCATGGAGCACATTATTTGCACCTGAATTCAAGGAAAATTCAAGAGTGGTCACAGCTGCAGAATTCCAAGCACCCTCAGGATAACTGCGATGATTTTAGAAAGACACGTGGGGATCTGCCACAAGGAAGGCACTTTGCAGGGATGCCTCAGACCCAGGGAACACCCCTGCAGGAGGGCTCTTCTCCTTGTAACAGTCATTTAGTCACTTATAGGAAGGCAACTCTTAGAAAATTTAAATGAGGACCAAAATACTCACCCTAACCAGTTTATTATCTCAAAGAATTGGAAAAATTTTTTTTTCCAATAACGGGATTAGAAGAGGAAACAAGCTATGCCCCTTCTTTGGAGTTGCAGACATGCATTAAAAATGGGATGTACAAATAATTTTTTATGACATAAGGAAGTACTTATGAGATGATATACAATTAAACATATTAAATGCATACATTAAAAAGTATAAACAGAATTATACAGTAGAGCTCAAAATTCAAAATGCGTAGAAAAATGACGGAAGGAAATATACCAAATTCTAAGAATTGGGTTGTTGCTTACAGGAAGCAGGATCCTGTGAGAAATTAAATTGCATTATTAGTTCTTTTATACTTTTATAATTTCCAAAAGTTCTATAGAGAGTGTAATGTAGGACCTTAATTAGGAATAAATATCTCTTTAAATAAGCAGTGGAGAATTTCAAAGGAAGGGTGTGATATGGGTCTGTGTGTTTCTTTCAAGATCTAATTTTGTCCACGCAGTGCTTCAGAGAGGACAAGGTAATTTCAACAACTTAACCCCATCATCAAAAGGATGTTACTGAAATACATTATGGGAGGTTGCAGATAAACAACCAGGCAGACACTAAACATCAGAAAGTCCATGATGCCCATTGGCCTGTGAGAGGGTCTGCATTTGTTTGAAGGAAAAAAGCAGGTTTTAAGACACTAGAACTGAGTCAAATCCAAATTTAAATAGAAAGATTAGAAAGGCTTATGCATGAGAAAAAGATTCCGGGTACCAATGGTTAATTCTGGCTGTTTCTGAGTAATTTAAATTTACCTATAACTTTTAGAAATTTTAAGCCCAGGCGTGGTCACTCATGCCTGTGATCCCACACTTTGAAAGGCCGAGGCAGGTAAATCACTTGAGACCAGTAGTTTGAGACCAGTGTGTGCAATACCTTGTATCTACTAAAAACACAAAAATTAGCCATTGGTGGTGTGTGCTTTTAGTCCTAGCTACTCGGGAGGCTGAGGCATGAGAATCACTTGAACGGAAGAGGTGGGGGTTGCAATAAGCCAAGATGTCACCACTGCACTCCAACCTGGGTGACAGAGTAAGACCCTGTCTCAAATTTTTTTTTCAATTTTAATTAAAAATCAAATAATTAAATTTAAACTTACACTTAATTTACTTTTTAAACATTTTCAATAATGGATATTCTAATTTTGTGTCAGTACATTTTAGTAATAAATGAAATTATTTTTAAAATCAAACCAATTTTAAAGCTTTTGCTTCTTTAGACTGCCTGTCAAGAAAGCCCTGGGGGACAGAAAGTTTGGAGGATGTCAGAGGGAAGTTTGGGAAAAGTAGAAGAATGTTTGGAGGGCAGAAGGAGTGAACATCAGGGAAACTCTGCCTTACATCAGTCTTCACATGCACTGGTGGACTTCTGCACTCGGCCTGGGTCACCTTCACCACTGACCACATCTTGTCTTTTGGCCAGCTGCTTTTTTCAGGAAGATGGTGTCTAGAAAACTTGTGTCAATTTTTTTTTTTTTTTTTTTTTTTGAGATGGAGTCTCACTCTGTCGCCCATGCTGGAGTGCAGTGGCACGATCTCGGCTCACTCCAAGTTCCGCCTCCCAGGTTCACGCCATTCTCCTGCCTTAGCTTCCCGAGTAGCTGGGACTACAGTTGCCCGCCACCACGCCCGGCTAATTTTTTGTATTTTTAGTAGAGATGGAGTTTCACCGTGTTAGCCAGGATGGTCTTGATCTCCTGACCTCGTGATCCGCCCACCTCAGCCTCCCAAAGTGCTGGGATTACAGGCATGAGCCACCGCACCCAGCAACTTGTGTCAATTTTAATGTCAATTATTATCCAGAGGTTGGAAGGCAAACCTCCACCTAAAGTGCCAGTCCTGGGGCCTTGGTGAGACCCTCTGCTGGGGAAAACCTCCACTTCACCTACGGGTTCTTATTTTTTACAAAATGAGGACACGAGGAGGCAGCCAAGCAACAGTAAACCAAATCTTAAGCAAAAACCAAACTCTTGGGGAGTTTGGTTCTTTCTTCCACATAGTGCACAAGTTCTGGAGAGATTATAGGGGTGAAGAATAATAAAAGATTTTATTTTTGAAACATCTTGCTTGGTTGCCCAGGTAGAAGTGCGGTGGCATGATCATAGCTCACCATAGCCTAGAACTTTTGGGCTCAAGTCATCCTCTGCCTCAATCTCCCACATAGCTGGGACTACAGTTGGGCACCATCACACCTGGCTAGATTTTTAAAATTAATTTTATTTATTTTTTATTTTTATAAATGGGGTCTCACTATGTTGACAAGGCTGGTGTCAAATTCCTAGCCTCAAACCATCTTATCTCCTCAGTCTATCAAAATGCCAGGAATACAGGCATGAACCACCGTGCCTGTCCAGGACTGTTTTTATGCTTTATTCTCCCAAGTTCTTCTCAAAAAAGTCAACATGCACCAGGTATCAGCTGATATTTGAACTTCAACCCTGTGCTGAATTCAGTTCCAGGACTCTCCATTCCCCACAAGGGACAAACGGAGAAAGAAGTGGTGAGAGGGAGAAGCTTGATTCTGGCCATGCTAATTGGGCACCTATTGTGTGCTGGGAAGACCCACAGAGCTCCTTCCAAGCTCCAGCTTCAGCTGCAGCAGGACATCCATGGTGTAGAAGGCCTAGCCCAGAGGAGGGAGCTTTAGCAAGGGGAGCACCCATCCGTGGAGTACTGACACTCAGTCAATTATTTCCATCAATGCTGGTTTCTTTATGCCCAAGGGAATAGTTTAGGGCTGCCAGGAGCATCACATTAAGTGTTCTGAAAACTAGCAGAAGATATGAGATGTTGCACTGAATCATTGTGAGCAAAAAATCCCTACTATCTTCTTGATTTGGTTAAAACAAACCTTTGCTGAAAGGTAGCATAGAGTAATGCTTGCCTATAAGAATTTTAAAACATCTTAGAAAACCATTCCTTTCTCAGTTTAAGAAGGGCTCAAGGCCTGTATGGGATAATAAGAAAAAACATATTTTTATAATACTTTGAGTTCTGTTTCTCCTAACCACCATTGCTACATAATTATTCCAAAATATAGCTCTTATTTACCCATCCTATGGTTCAAAAGTTCCTCACTGACTCTGTAACCCCCCAACAAATCCACCCCATAGTCCCTAGATGACCACAGAGGCCTCTTATTCTCTGCTTTTTACTGTGACTCTCCATAGTCCAGCAAACTCATTCCTTTTCCTGCATTCCTTTTCCTGGGTTTCTGCCCTTTTTCATCTGCACCCTCTGCTGAGATTCTTTTGTCTTCAAACATCCCAAACCTATCTATACTTCCAGTGCATTACCAGGGGCAATTATCTCATTCACTCAGCCTGATTTTTCACCTCACCTTCCTTCCCCTACCCTCTCTCCACTCTGAACAAGCTTGTACTAGGTTGCTGTTAAGTTCAGGTGTTCAGAGAATCTGACTAGAGTGAGTTTCCTGAAGTAAAGTTAATGCCTTAATAATTTTCACTTTAATTGCTCTTTGCACAGTGTCTTGCACATAATTTAACACAATAAATTCTCCCTGGGTAAACGCATAAATCTTTGCAATGTCCTATTTGACTCCCTTAGAGTTTGGCTCTTTTCCCACACATCCATCCAGAGTCCTGTCTAACCAGAGTGAAAATGCTTGTGGTTGTCACTTAACATGGCTGAGAATTCCCCATATGTATGGGACACCTTGCTCTTTCTCAGGAGCTCCCTCTTTCTGGCAGGCATCTCTGCTGAGAGCCAACTTCTGAGACAAGTATGTGTTTTATCTAAACTAGTTTTCAAAATGAAGAAACAGGATGCAGATAAGTACTTTATTCTCTCTTGGCCCTGGGGATTTTTAACAAGGTGAAATTGTACAGAAGAATAAACTAGTTTAGCTGAAAAAAGAAAAAAAGGTATTGGTAACTGAGGGAATAAATTAAAATGCAATAAAAATAGAAAATGTTCAGGAATTCCATGTTATTGGTGCATAGATATGCCAGTGATTTTTGTACACTGATTTTGTGTTCTAAAACTTTACTTTAGGCCGGGCACGGTGGCTCACGCTTGTAATCCCAGCACTTTGGGAGGCCGAGGCGGGCGGATCACGAGGTCAGGAGATCGAGACCACGGTGAAACCCCGTCTCTACTAAAAATACAAAAAAAAAAAAAATTAGCCGGGCGTGGTGGCGGGCGCCTGTAGTCCCAGCTACTCGGAGAGGCTGAGGCAGGAGAATGGCGTGAACCCGGGAGGCGGAGCTTGCAGTGAGCCGAGATTGCGCCACTGCACTCCAGCCTGGGCGACAGAGCGAGACTCCGTCTCAAAAAAAAAAAAAAACAAAAAAAACTTTACTTTATCCATTCCAGGAGGATTTTCAAGTTTTCTCCAAAAGGAGTTTTGGAGAGGCTTTAAAATTTTCTATGTAGACAATCATATTGTAAGTGGAGAGAAGAGAATTCAACTTTTTTTTCTATTTGGATGCCTTTTTTTTTTTAATTGTCTGATTTTTCTGGGTAGGACTTTTAAATCTAATTAAATTGTGCTTGCAAGATTTACATTAATATGTCTGTAATTAATTTTATACCTGTATATTGTCCCCTTATAAAGGGATATGTAGATGTTTTATTTATTCTTTTTATTATTGATGCACATTTGAGTTGTTTTCAGTTTGGAAAAGTACCAAATAATGTTGCTTCGGTCACGTTTCTGCATTGTGAAATATGCTGGCATTTCTATTGGGTGTATATACCTAAAAGTGGAGTTGCTTGTCCTAGAGTGTGCTTACATACATGATGTATGTAAGGAGATACTACCCAAGAGTTTTTGAATGCGGTTGTAACAGTTTACACAGAGAACGGTATAAGAAATTTCCAGTTGCTTGACATCATCACTAGTACTTAATTTTGTCACTGAAAAAAATTTTAACTATTGCATAGTGGTATTAAATTATTGTTTTAAAATGCATTTTTTTCTGACACATAAGGATATGGATATGTTTATCTACTTCTTGGCCCTTTCGTTCTCTTTATGTGGAACTCCTACTCACATGTTTGCCAATTTTGTACAATGTATTGTGTCTTTTTTAATTAATTGATGGGATTTAGTTAAATAATCTAGATATAAGGCTTTTGCCACATAAATATATGGCAAATATTTATTTCCACTCTATTCTTGCCTTTCTACTCTCTTGAAAGTTTTTTTTTTTTTTTTTGAAGAGAAAGTCTTAATTTTAATAAGGTCCCATTTGTCATATTTTTGACTTGATGGTTAATGCACTTTGTGTCCTAAGAAATCTCACCCTATGCCAAGATCATGAACATATTCATCTATGTTATCTATTACAAATATTGTTTTCAACTTTCACCTTAAAATTTAAAATCCACCTGTCCTTGAAATTTGTTAATAATATAAGATAGGAGTATTTCTTTCTTTCTTTTTCTTTCTTTCTTTCTTTCTGTTTCTCTTTCTCTCTCTCTCTTTCTTTCTTTTTTCTTTCTTTCTTTCTTTC
The DNA here is from genome assembly GCF_009828535.3 of Hylobates moloch. Taxonomy (NCBI): domain Eukaryota; kingdom Metazoa; phylum Chordata; class Mammalia; order Primates; family Hylobatidae; genus Hylobates; species Hylobates moloch. Next base: position 87,893,271 of record NW_026652278.1, read on the forward strand.
CTGTCTCCCTCCCTCCCTCTTTCTTTCTTTCTTTCCTTTCTTCCTCCCTCCCTTTCTTTCTTTCTTTCCTTTCTTCCTCCCTCTTTCTTTCTTTCTTTTTCTTTCTTTCTTTCTTTCTTTCTTTCTTTCTTTCTTTCTTTCTTTCTTCTTTCTTTCTTTCTTTCTTTCTTTCTTTCTTTCTTTCTTTCTTTCTCTTTCCTTCCTTCCTTCCTTCCTTCCTTCCTTCCTTCCTTCCTTCCTTTCTCTCTCTCTCTCTCTCTCTTTCTTTCTTTCGACGTTGTCTTGCTCTGTCACCAGGCTGGAGTGCACTGGTGAGACCTCGGCTCACTGCAACCTCCACCTCCTGGGTTCACACCATTCTCCTGCCTCAGCCACCTGAGCAGCTGGGACTGCAGGCACCCGCCATCACGCCCAGCTATTTTTTTTTGTATTTTTAATAGAGATGGGGTTTCACCATGTTGGCCAGGATGGTCTTCATCTCCTGACCTCATGATCCACCCGCCTCGGCCTCCCAAAGTGCTGGGATTACTGGTGTGAGCCACCGCGCCTGACCAGGAGTATTTCTGTCTCACATAAGTAACCAGTTGACCCAAGGCTATATACGAGATGATTTTCTTCTCCCCACTGCTCTGCTGGTGTGTCTTTTGTAATATACAAATTGTTCAAATATGTGAGTCTGAGTTGGACTCTCTAATCTTTCTAGTTTTCTTTGTGCGTATTTTTGCATTACTACCACACATAGCTTTGATTACTATAGCTTTAAGTCTGAATATCTGACATTTTAAGCTCACAAACTTTGTTATTCTTCAGGATAATTTTTACTGTTCTTGGCTTTTTTGTATGTATTTAAATTTTTAATTTGATTAGACAGTTTCCACAAGATTTCTGCCAAATTATTCTATTATGAAAATAGAAACCTATAGATCAATTTGGGTAGAAGTTATATAGCAACAAAGAAAAACACAGCACCAATAACATCCAAACCAAACTTAAACAGAACACCACAATAAAATAATAAATTCCAAAATTGGAATAAATATTTTCAATTCATATTACAAAGGAGGTCACATCTCCACTGTATAAAGGGCCATAAAGGGCCCTTTTTTTTTTTTTTTTTTTGGTAATACGAAGTCTCGCTCTCTCGCCCAGGCTAAAGTATAGTGGCATGATCTCAAATTACTACAACCTCCATCCTCTGCCTCCCGAGTTTCAGCAATTCTCCTGCCTCAGCCTCCTGAGTAGCTGGGACTACAGGCATGTGAGACACACACACACACACACACACACACACGCACACGCGTGCGCGCGCTTCTAATGTGGAAATCATGGAGGTGAGGTTAGGGAAGAAGTAGGCAGAAACCAGAGAAGTGACAAAAGGGGAAGAAATAGTGGAGGTAGATTTGCCATGAGGCAGAGGTGTCCACTCCCCCAGTTACATGACCAGGGTCTGACAGCATGAGCTAAAGGATCCTCCAGGTTCCCTGGGTTCTGCCTGGCCTGGAGACCTCACCAGCCGTATCAAGAGGACAGGACTGGAGTTGTGAAGCCCACCCCTGTGGGCACCTGGAACTAAAATAAGCCATGCCCCCTCCCCCACCTGATACACAGAGTGGCTACAAGAAAGAAAGCCTCCGTTTTCTTCCTCACAAATAGGCGTACTTGAAGAGAATAATATCAAGGACTCCAAATACTCATAAGTGTCTGCTGCCCTTGGTTCTTCACTGGTAACTCACTGTGCTTTGAGACTCTGGGAAGAGGCTTTTCAGTTTCTGAAGATCTTTCAGAGACGAGAGAGGCCTAGAGACTTGGGCAGATGAGGACTTGGAATAAAGCAGAATGTGGCAATGCTTTGGACTCTGGAGTGTGGGGCCCAGAAAACATACTAGTCCCTTTTGGGTCCTTTAGGTCCTCATTTGGAAGAGGAAGAAAATAATTTCTCTGAATGCTGTGAAACTGCTTCATGAGTGCACAGCACATCCAAGGAGGCTGAGGAAAATAGGGATCAAGGGAGGCTTCCGAGGTCACTTTTATGGCCCCTGGAGCCTTCAGATACTGCTCCTTTGCCCCAAGGGTCCCTGAAGAGCCACTGCCTTGAGGATCGCCCAATATAGGTACCTGTTCTGCGATGCTTCTGTCTGGGGCTGCAGTGCTAGTGATGGTCTCTAGGTGGCGGCAGACTCCCGTGTTTCTTGTGCCCACTGAGCTCTACCGGAGCTGCTGGAGCGGGGAGGAGGGATACGCTGAGGTCCTGCACCTCCTGTTGTCATCCATGAGCTCCACATTATCGGGTGGCCAAAAGCAGGAAGAAAGGCCTTGTGATTTCCCATTTTATTGTGCTCAGCAACTCTTCCCTTAGCACCCAGGCTGTGGCAGCTACTTTTGTAGGCTCACAATGTGGTACTGAAAATGATTAAGTTATCACTGCCTTCCCACAGGGAGCCCACAGTCTGAGGACTGCTGGACAAAAACACTAAAGCAACGACATGTGACAGAAAACAGCATCCTTATAACATAAATAAAGTAGAATATTGGGAGGGAGGACTGGGGAGACATTGCATCGAGGGGACACGAATGCTTCCCTGAGGTGACATTATATTGTGACCATAATGACAATGGAGAGCCAGTCCTGCACAGGTGTGGAAAGTGTGTCAGGGAGAAGCCACTCTTGTGAAGAGACTCACAGGCACAGGGGAGTTAGGCAGAGGAGGTTAGAAGGGGGCCAGTGTGGCTGCAGGCAGCCTGGGGAAGAGTGGAGTAGAGGGGAGGGAGGATCCTGGGTCCTGAAAGAGGAAGTTAGTTATTTGCTTCTCTCTGACAACATTGCCCTGCATTTTAGCACCTTTTGGCAACAAATACTATCCCACAATTTCTGTGAACCAGAATCTGGGCATAGCTTAGTTGGGTGCCTCTTCCTCAAGGTCTCTTATGAGGCTGGGACTGTGATCTCAACTGAAGCTGGACTTGGGGAAGATCAGCCTCCAATCTGACTCTTGGAAACTGGCATGATTCAGTATGAAATGAGAGCCTGAGTTCCTTCCTCTTGATTGGCCTGGGCGTCTCCTCAGTTCTCTATCTTGTGGGTCTGTACATAAAGCATCTTATGATATTGGAGATTGCTTCCTCAGCTTGAGGAATACAATAGATAGAGAATGAAAGAAATAGAAATATGCACAGAAAAAGAGAGAAAGGGAGACAGAGAGATTGAGAGAGGAAGCATAGGACAGAGCAAGTAGCAGGAAAATAATAGCTTTTTAAAAAGATATAACCTTGGAAGTTGCAATAGACTGTGTGGTTCCCCCCATATTCACATGCCAGAACCTTAATCCCCAGTGTAATGGCCTTAAGGAGGTGAGACTTAATTAAGTCCTGAGAATGAGGCCTTCATGGTAGAGATTACTTGCTTTATAAAGGAAACTATGGAAGGCCATCTCTCCCTCTCTCCGCCAAATGAGAATACAACCTGGAGTCTGCAGTTTGAAACTCAGAAGAGAGTCCTTACAAGAGCCCAACCATGCTGGAACCCTAATCTCAAATTTCTAGCCTCCAGAAAGAAAGTCTTTTGTTTATAAGCTGCCTAGTCTATGTTTTTTGGTATAGAATCCTGAACTAAGACAGAAGTGACACCCTATCATTTTTATTGTATTCTTTTTCACAGACACTAGAGCCATGTCCCCAAAGAGTTAAACCAATGACTAGCAGAAACTCTTTAGTTTGCAGAATGACAGATAAGAAAAGAAACAACTTGTTGAAAGACTGACATTTCTTCCACTTAAGAGATTTTTAAAAACTGGCTAAAATTGGTTGGAACCAATATGGTCAACTGGAGTCTGTGTGAAATGAGCTCACTGATGTCAGAGTCCAAATTTTCATCACATGTCTTTTACTAACTCTCCCCAAATTTGCACATGTGACTTGTGAGTAAGCAGGAAAAGATGGCTGTTCATGCCTGGTGACTTTCCATACATTCTTCCTTTCAGCAATTCCCTACTAATCCAGAGCCCACCTCCTAAACCTTTTCTAAGAAAATTGCTATCTTAAAGTCAGCACAGGGAAAGAGACTTGAGCTGGAATCCTTATATATATACACACACACACACACACACACACACATATATATATATATATATATATATACACACATACATATATGCTCAAAAACCCAGTGTTATAGTACTGGCTTCTGAGGCATTGAGTGGTGAGCCACTTTTTTAAATAACAAACTGAGTCACTCACAACTTAGTGTTGTTGTGAGACTTTGTGGATGCATCCACCACATAGGCTGAGATGAGGCATGTAGATACGATTCTAAATATAATGGACAGGCATTGGATGATTTAATGCCAGAGGACAGTATCTGATTTTATTTTAATTTCAAACTCTTTCTAGTGTAGAATGGAAAAATAAGGCCAGTGGGGAAGTGCCTTTCCCAAGATCACACTGCTGGACCCCGGGCCTGTTTGAGTTGCAGGCCATGCTTCCTCCCACCCCTCCTTGTAATGCTTCCGTCTCTAAGTTTGTGCATTATTTCATTATTTACATAGGACACCAGGCAGTGATTTTTATATGTTCTTTTTTTTTTCCCTTTTGAGACAGAGTCTCACTTTGTCACCCAGGCTGGAGTGCAGTGGCACAATCATGGCTCAAGGCAACCTCTGCCTCCTGGGTTCAAGTGATTCTTACACGTTAGCCTCCTGAGTGACTGGGATTACAGGCCTGCATCATCACATCTAGCTATTTTTTTTCCCTTTTAGTAGAGATGGGTTTTTGCCATGTTGGCCATGGCTGGTCTTGAACTCCTGGCCTTAAGTGATCCACCCACCTTGGCCTCCCAATGTGCTAAGATTACAGGCATGAGCCACTGCACCCGATTGATTTTTATTCATTCTGTCTCATATATCTCCAATGAATGGTTTTGGAAGTTCACGCTAGCATAATCCCCATTCAGGGCTGGGAAGACCTGAAACACACAATGACTTTTATATGGTCACAGAAATGAAAAGAAAAAGAAGGTTCTAACCCAACTCTGTTCCCTCAAACCTTTGGCTCTGGCTACATTTAGATCTTTTCAGGGAGTAAGGAGTTTTGTGTTTGCATAATTGTGTACAGGTAAAGAGTTGACATGGGAGAGGAGGGTGAGCAATCAGCAGCCCTGCAGCGCCTTTACACAGATTTAAGGCACAAAATGACTCAAGGGATGGAACATTGAAGAAGTTAATAGACTTCCCTTGTGACAGAACCTGACAGAATTTAGAGCTTTGGGAACCAGACACCCACATTCTAGAGACAGCTCTGTATCTAGCTCATATCATGGGAGATGCTTAGGACAGCACTATGTTCTCATTGTATGCTACATTCCTAAGCTGTTGCCTGAGAAAGGCCCAAAATGACAGCCTTTCCTGATAATATACACATTGGCTCAGTCCGCATCCTTAATGCCTCTGGCCACTTGGCAAGAGGCACCCAGAGGTAACACAGTGTACCCCAGAGCAGGTCTGTCCATGCCAGGCCACACTTCTCCTCTCATCTGGGCAAACCCACCCCACCTACGATTACCATGTGTTGCAGGTGGAGCAGGAAAGGAGGGGACTTTTCTGACAGGGGCAGGTTGTCAGGTGTTGGAACACTGCTGGGTCTGTCGTGTTCATACCCAGCTCCTGGCTGGTGGAATAAAAAGTTGAGTGTTGGGGACCAAGTGTGTGTGTACTCAGATGTGAATCCCAAGGCCTTAAGCTGTCCTCTGGTTTCCTCACTGGCTGGAGGTCTATGCGGATGCTCCTATGTGCCTGATCTAGGGAAGAGAATTTCTAATGGGGATGTCACCTGGTGGTGAAAACAAGACAGACCATTAACTTCTCTTTTTTTTTTTCTTGGCTGCTGGGCACTCTCTTTATAGAGCTGCATTAAAATCAATGAGCAGCTGTTTGATGGATTCAACTCCCCCATCTCCTTGGACAAATGGCAGGTTCACCACACCCTCAAGCATGGCCCACAGTGAGCTATGGTGAGAGCAGGTACATAGGACTCTGTACAGACAGGGGCCTGACAAGTCCAGGATGAGCCCAGGACCCAGAACCAAATATGGAATCTCTCTGGGCTCTGTCTTAGAGCTTTTCCATGAGTGACCGAAAGTTCTGCGCACGCCCCCGCCCCCGCCCCAATCTGGCCTTCATTAGTCCCAATGGAAACTTGGTTATGTGTAAAGTCTCTTTTTACATACTTGTAGAAATATCAGAGAAGGCCTTTGTGTTGTTTTTACTTTACACTAGGCTGTATTTATTCATGTTGCTACAGTTTGTATTGATTTAACTATTCACCCCAAGTATCTTTTGTAGCAGGCAGCTTCACTGTACTGCCATACCTTCTCTAAGACTTAAAAACCACCACTATTACTCAGGAGGTTTTTACACAAAAATAGGGAAGAGGTTACATGAAAAAGGGGTTACATTGTTCCATGCATTTGTCTGCAATGCATCATCTCAGGGAACTTACTGTAGTCCATCAGGGCAGAAGCTGTGCCCTCACATGCCTTTGTAATGTTCTGTAAGGGAGGTAATTACCCAGAGTGGTTTAGCTTCTCAATGACTGTTATTTCAGATCAAAATGGAGTAAAACTAGAAATCAGTAACAGAAGAAAACAAAAATATCAACATATATATGGAAATTAAACAACTCACTTTAGAGCATGCTCATGTTCAAGGGTTGTAAGACTTAATATAGTGAAGATGTTCATACTGCCTAAAGTGAGCTGTAAATTCAATTCAATCTCTTTTAAATTAACAATTTTTTAGAAATAGAAAAAGCAACCAACAAATTATACAGAACCTCAAGCGACCGTAAAAAGCCCAAAAATGTTTAAAAAACAATGTTAGTGACCTCACCTTTTGTAATTTCAAAGTGCATTACGAAGCAACAGTAACGAAAACAGTTTGGTTCTGTCATAAAGACAGGCAATTTTTCCAACAAAACAGAATGTAACACAGATATAAACCTCGCACATATGGGCAAATAAATAGTTATTTGCACACCCATATATACTGCAGCATTATTCACAAAGGCCAATAGGTGAAAGCAACACAAACTTTCCTCACAGAATGCCTAAATATATGTAATTTATAATATAAAAATAATGGAATACTTCTCAGCTTTTAAAAGCAGAAAATCTTGTAACATCCACAAAAAAGATAAGTCTTGAGAACATGATACTAAATAAAATTAGTCACAATAGAACAGATCCACTTATATATAATATCTAAAGTATTGAAACTCTTAGAAACAGAAAATGGTTTTTATCAGGAGTCAGGTGGTAAGAAAAATGGGTAGTTGTTATGTGTATTGAGTTTTAGTTTTGCAAGATAAAAAAGTTTTACAGATATGTTGCATAACAATGTAAATACACTTAACAAGACTGAACTGTATAGTATAAAATATTAAAGATTCTCAATTTTTATGTTATGTATTTTTACCACAACTGAAATTAAAAAGGACACCCAAGGGCCAGGAGCGATGGCTCATACCTGTAATCCCAGCACTCTGGGAGGCTGAGGCATGGAGACCACTTGAGGCCACGAGTTCAAGACCAGCCTGGCCAACATGGTAAAACCCCATTTCTACCAAAAATACAAAAATTAGCCAGGCATGGTGGTGGTGGATGCCTTTAATGACAGCTACTCAGGAGGCTAAAGCAGAATTGCTTTAACCTGGGAGGTGGAGGTTGCAGTGAGCCAAGATTATGCCATTGCACTTTGGGCAACAGGGTGAGACTCTACCTAAAAAAAAAAAAAAAGAAAGACACCTACAAGAGATGGAGTTACAAACTTTTTGAAAAATTACTTTCAAACCGCCAAAGTACTTCTTTCACACTAAGATAATATAAATAATAGCTGTTGAAATTAAGACAATTTTCATGACTACTCACCTAGACAGAATCAACCATTGGCCATCAACCAAGAAGAAAAATATACAAGTCATAAACAAAATAGGGGCAATATTTATACAAGCCAACAAACACTTAGATAATTATATGGACAATAGATAAAGGGCTGATTCATATTCGACTTTTGCCCCACACTGTCTTAAGGTGTACAGAGTTGAATATTGTCACACAAAATTATATTATTTAAATTAAAACTAAAAACACTACACTGATGTGAGGTGGCCTACCCTAAAAAATGAAACACAGAAATATAAAATTGCAAAACAAAGTTAAAAGAAACATTAACCCCCAAAATTCTGATCTAAATAATGTAATTCAAAATCATAATAAACGAGTAGAAACTAAAAACACAATTAACTGATGTGAGGCACCCTACTCTAAAAAAATACAGAAATATAAAATTACAAAACATAATTAAGAGAAACTTTAATCCACAAAAGCCTGAATAAACATAGTGTCCTACAGAAAAAGAATGCTAGATAACTACAATTTTCAACTCTGTGCATCCAGGAAAAGCATAAATTTTGAATCATTTGGATACAGTTAGGGCAATGACATTTCAGAGAAAACACATTATAATTATTCATAAAGAGTTTTGATGAGAAACCTTTAAGGAATAAGCGTTTAAATAATACTGGAGAAAATTTTAAATTATGCTACTGATGCATTGCTGCTTTTCTTTTTTTAAATTATACTTTAAGTTCTGGGGTACATGTGCAGGACATACAGGTTTGTTACATAGATATATATGTGCCATGGTGGTTTGCTGCACCATCAACCTGCCATCTACATTAGATATTTCTCCTAATGCTATCCTTCCCCAGCAGCCCCCAACTCCCCAGCAGGCCCCAGTGTGTGATGTTCCCCACCCTGTGTCCATGTGTTCTCATTGTTCAATTCCCATTTATGAATGAGAACATGCAATAATTGGTTTTCTGTTCTTGTGTTAGTTTTCTGAGAATGATGTTTCCAGCTTCATCCATGTCCCTGCAAAGGGCATGAACTCATTCTTTTTTATGGCTACATAATATTCCATGGTGTATATGTGCCACATTTTCTTAAACCAGTTTATCATTGTTGGACATTTGGGTTGGTTCCAAGTCTTTGCTATTGTGAATAGTGCCGCAATAAACATACATGTGCATGTGTCTCATAGTAGAATGATTTAAAATCCTTTGGGTATATACTAGATAAAGAAATTGCTGGGTCAAATGGTATTTCTGTTTCTAGATCCATGAGGAATGGCCACAGTGTCTTCCACAATAGTTGAACTAATTTACACTCTCACAAACAGTATAAAAGTGTTCCTATTTCTCCACATCCTCTCCAGCATCTGTTGTTTCATGACTTTTTAATGATTGCCATTCTAACTGGAGTGAGATGTTATCTCATTGTGGTTTTGATTTGCACTTCTCTGATGACCAGTGATGAAGAGCATTTTTTCATGCATCTGTTGGCTGCATAAATGTCTTCTTTTGAGAAGTGTCTGTTCATATCCTTCACCCACTTTTTGAAGGGGTTGTTTTTTTCTTAAGTTCTTTGTAGATTCTGAATATTAGCCCTTTGTCAGATGGATAGATTGCAAACATTTTCTCCCCATTCTGTAGGTTGCCTGTTCACTCTAATGACAGTTTTTTTTTTTCTGTGCAGAAGTTCCTTAGTTTAATTAGATCCCATTTGTCAATTATGGCTTTTGTTGCCATTGCTTTTGTTGTTTTAGTCATGAAGCTTTTGCCCATGCCTATGTTCTGAATGGTATTGCCTAGGTTTTCTTCTAGGATTTTTATTGTTTTAAGTCTTATGTTTTATCTTTCTTTCTTTCTTTCTTTCTTTTTTTAAGAGTGTCCATGTGGCTTCCAAAGTTTAATGTTAAGGTCATTAGCAGATAGCATGCTGAAGCTCCTTCAGTCTTGCTTATATAGAAATGTCTTACAAACCAGCTGGGGGTGGGAAGAAAGGAGTAGCATTTATTTTCCAACCACTTACTAACCCTTAGAAACCCTTTCTAACTTATTTTCTAAAAGGACATTTTACTAAAAAGACAATAATTTCCCAATTTAGATATCTAATGACTGAACCCCAGTTGTGCTTATCAGCATCGTTGTCCTGGTCTAAGTTAAAGACAATGGTTTAGGGAATTTAGATGATTCTTTTATTATTATTATTATTAAACTTTAAGTTTTAGGGTACATGTGCACAATGTGCAGGTTTGTTACATATGTATCCATGTGCCATGTTGCTCTGCTGCACCCATTAACTTGTCATTTAGCATTAGGTATATCTCCTAATGCTGTCCCTCCTCCCTCCCCACACCCCACAACAGTCCCTGAAGTGTGATGTTCCCCTTCCTGTGTCCATGTGTTCTCATTGTTCAGTTCCCAACGATGAGTGAGAACATGCGGTGTTTGTTTTTTGTCCTTGCCATAGTTTACTGAGAATGATGGTTTCCAGTTTCATCCTTGTCCCTACAAAGGACATGAACTCACCTTTTGTTATGTCTGCATGGTATTCCATGGTGTATATGTGCCACGTTTTCTTAATCCAGTCTATTGTTGTTGGGCATTTTGGTTGGTTCCAAGTCTTTGCTGTTGTGAGTAGTGCCACAACAAACATACGTGTTCATGTGTCTTTATAGCAGCATGATTTCTAGTCCTTTGGATATATACCCAGTAATGAGATGGCTGGGTCAAATGGTATTTCTAGTTCTAGATCCCTGAGGAATTGCCACACTGACTTCCACCATGGTTGAACTAGTTTACAGTCCCACCAACAGTGTAAAAGTGTTCCTATTTCTCCACATCCTCTCCAGCACCTGTTGTTTCCTGACTTTTTAATGATGGCCATTCTAACTGGTGTGAGATGGTATCTCACTGTGGTTTTGATTTGCATTTCTCTGATGGTCAGTGATGATGAGCATTTCTTCATGTGTCTTTTGGCTGCATAAATGTCTTCTTTTGAGAAGTGTCTGTTCATGTCCTTTGCCTACTTTTTGATGGGGTTGTTTGTTATTTTCTTGTAAATTTGAGTTCATTGTAGATTCTGGATATTAGCCCTTTGTCAGATGAGTAGGTTGTGAAAATTTTCTCCCATTTTGTAGGTTGCCTGTTCACTGTGATGGTAGTTTCTTTTGCTGTGCAGAAGCTCTTTAGTTTAATTAGATCCCATTTGTCAATTTTGGCTTTTGTTGCCATTGCTTTTGGTGTTTTAGACATGAAGTGTTTGCCCATGCCTATGTCCTGAATGGTATTGCCCAGGTATTCCTCTACGGTTTTTATGATTTCAGGTCTAACATGTAAGTCTTTAATCCATCTTGAATTAATTTTTGTATAAAGTGTAAGGAAGGGATCCAGTAGCAGCTTTCTACATATGGCTAGCCAGTTTTCCCAGCACCATTTATTAAATAGGGGATCATTTTCCCATTACTTGTTTTTGTCAGGTTTGTCAAAGATCAAATAGTTGTAGATATGCGGCATCATTTCTGAGGGCTCTGTTCTGTTCCATTGATCTATGTCTCTGTTGTGGTACCAGTACCATGCTGTTTTGGTTATTGTAGCCTTGTAGTATAGTTTGAAGTCAGGTAGCGTGATGCCTCCAGCTTTGTTCTTTTGGCTTAGGATTGACTTGGCGATGCGGGCTCTTTTTTGGTTCCATATGAACTTTAAAGTAGTTTTTTCCAATTCTGTGAAGAAAGTCATTGGTAGCTTGATGGGGATGGCATTGAATCTATAAATTACCTTGGGAAGTATGGCCATTTTCACGATATTGATTCTTCCAACCCATGAGCATGGAATGTTCTTCCATTTGTTTGTATCCTCTTTTATTTCATTGAGCAGTGGTTTGTAGTTCTCCTTGAAGAGGTCCTTCACATCCCTTGTAAGTTGGATTCCTAGGTATTTTATTCTCTTTGAAGCAATTGTGAATGGGAGTTCACTCATGATTTGGCTCTCTGTTTGTCTGTGATTGGTGTACAAGAATGCTTGTGATTTTTGTACATTGATTTTCTATCCTGAGACTTTGCTGAAGTTGCTAATCAGCTTAAGGAGATTTTGGGATGAGACAATGGGGTTTTCTAGATATACAATCATGTCATCTGCCAACAGGGATAATTTGACTTTCTCTTTTCCTAATTGATTACCATTTATTTCCTTCTCCTGCCTGATTGCCCTGGCCAGAAATTCCAGTATATGTTGAATAGGAGTGGTGAGAGAGGGCATCCCTGTCTTGTGCCAGTTTTCAAAGGGAATGCTTCCAGTTTTTGCCCATTCAGTATGATATTGGCTGTGGGTTTGTCATAGATAGCTCTTATTATTTTGAGATACATCCCATCAATACCTAATTTATTGAGAGTTTATATCATGAAGGGTTGTTGAATTTTGTCAAAGGCCTTTTCTGCATCTATTGAGATAATCATGTGGTTTTTGTCTCTGGTTCTGTTTATATGCTGGATTACATTTATTGATTTGCATACGTTGAACCAGCCTTGCATCCCAGGGATGAAGCCCACTTGATCATGGTGGATAAGCTTTTTGATGTGCTGCTGGATTCGGTTTGCCAGTATTTTATTGAGGATTTTTGCATCAATGTTCATCAAGGATATTGGTCTGAAATTCTCTTTTTTGGTTATGTCTCTGCCAGGCTTTGGTATCAGGATGATGCTGGCCTCATAAAATGTGTTAGGGAGGATTCCCACTTTTTCTATTGATTGGAATAGTTTCAGAAGGAATGGTACCAGTTCCTCCTTGTACCTCTGGTAGAATTTGGCTGTGAATGCATCACGTCCTGGACTCTTTTTGGTTGGTAGGCTATTGATTATTGCCACAATTTCAGAGCCTGTTATTGGTCTACTCAGAGATTCAACTTCTCCCTGGTTTAGTCTTGGGAGGGTGTATTTGTTGAGGAATTTATGCATTTCTTCTAGATTTTCTAGTTTATTTGCATAGAAGTATTTGTAGTATTCTCTGATGGTAGACTATATTTCTGTGGGATCGGTGGTGATATCCCCTTTTCCATTTTTTATTGCATCCATTTGATTCTTCTCTCTTTTCTTCTTTATTAGTCTTGCTAGCAGTCTATCAATTTTGTGGATCTTTTCAAAACACCAGCTCCTGGATTCATTAACTTTTCGAAGGGCTTTTTGTGTCTCTATTTCCTTCAGTTCTGATCTGATTTTAGTTATCTCTATCCTTCTGCTAGCTTTTGAATGTGTTTGCTCTTGCTTTTCTAGTTCTTTTATTGTGATGTTAGGTTGTCAGTTTTGGATCTTTCCTGCTTTCTCTTGTGGGCATTTAGTGCTATAAATTTCCCTCTACACACTGCTTTGAATGTGTCCCAGAGATTCTGGTACGTTGTGTCTTTGTTCTCATTGGTTTCAAAGAACATCTTTATTTCTGCCTTCATTTCATTATGTACCCAATAGTCATTCAGGAGCAGGTTGTTCAGTTTCCATGTAGTTGAGTGGTTTTGAGTGAGTTTCTTAATCCTGAGTTCTAGTTTGATTGCACTGTGGTCTGAGAGACAGTTTGTTATAATTTCTGTTGTTTTACATTTGCTGAGGAGAGCTTTACTTCCAACTATGTGGTCAATTTTGGGATAGGTATGGTGTGGTGCTGAAAAAAATGTATATTCTGTTGATTTGGGGTGGAGAGTTCTGTAGATGTCTATTAGGTCCACTTTGTGCAGAGCTGAGTTCAATTCCTGGATGTCCTTTTTAGCTTTCTGTCTTGTTGATCTGTCTAATGTTGACAGTGGGGTGTTAAAATCTCCCATTATTACTCTGTGGGAGTTTAAGTCCCTTTGTACATCACTCAGGACTTGCTTTATGAATCTGGGTGCTCCTGTGTTGGGTGCAAATATATTTAGGATAGTTAGCTCTCCTTGTTGAATTGATCCCTTTACCATTATGTAATGGCCTTCTATGTCTCTTTTGATCTTTGTTGGTTTAAAGTCTATTTTATCAGAGACTAGGATGGCAACCCCTGCCTTTTTGTTTTCCATTTGCTTGGTAGATCTTCCTCCATCCCTTTATTTTGAGTCTATGTGTGTCTCTGCACATGAGATGGGTTTCCTGAATACAGCACACTGGTGGGTTTTGACTCTTTATCCAATTTGCCAGTCTGTGTCTTTTAATTGGAGCATTTAGCCCATTTACATTTAAAGTTAATATTGTTATGTGTGAATTTGATCCTGTCATTATGGTGTTAGTTGGTTATTTTGCTTGTTAGTTGATGCAGTTTCTTCCTAGCCTCGATCGTCTTTACAATTTGGCCTGTTTTTGCAGTGGCTGGTACCGGTTGTTCCTTTCCATGTTTAGTGCTTCCTTCAGGAGCTCTTGTAGGGCAGGCCGGGTGGTGACAAAATCACTCAGCATTTACTTTTCTGTAAAGTATTTTATTTCTTCTTCACTTATGAAGCTTAGTTTGGCTGGATATGAAATTCTGGGTTGAAAATTCTTTTCTTTAAGAATGTTGAATATCGGCCCCCACTCTCTTCTGGCTTGTAGAATTTCTGCTGAGAGATCAGCTGTTAGTGCGATGGGCTTCCCTTTGTGGGTAATCCGACCTTTCTCTCTGGCTGCCCTTAACATTTTTTCCTTCATTTCAACTTTGGTGAATCTGACAATTATGTGTCTTGGAGTTGCTCTTCTTGAGGACTATCTTTGTGGCGTTCTCTATATTTCCTGAATCTGAATGTTGGCCTGCCTTGCTAGATTGGGGAAGTTCTCCTGGATAATATCTTGCAGAGTGTTTTCCAACTTGGTTCCATTCTCCCTGTCAGTTTGAGGTACAGCAATCATATGTAGGTTTAGTCTTTTCACATAGTTGCATATTTCTTGGAGGCTTTGTTCATTTCTTTTTATTCTTTTTTCTCTAAACTTCCCTTCTCACTTCATTTCATTCATTTCATCTTCAATCACTAATACCCTTTCTTCTAGTTGATCGCATGGACTACTGAGGCTTCTGCAATCTTCGCGTAGTTCTTGAAACTTGGCTTTCAGCTCCATCAGCTCCTTTAAGCCCTTCTCTGCATTGGTTATTCTACTTATCCATTCATCTAATTTTTTCAATGTTTTTAACTTCTTTACTATTGTTTTGAATTTCCTCCCGTAGCTCGAAGTAGTTAGATCATCTGAAGCCTTCTTCTGTCAACTTGTCAAGGTCATTCTCTGTCCTGCTTTGTTCTGTTGCTGGTGGGGAACTGTGTTCCTTTGGAGGAGGAGAGGTGCTCTGCTTTTTACAGTTTCCAGTTTTTCTGCTGTTTTTTCCCCATATTTGTGGTTTTATCTACTTTTTGTCTTTGATGGTGGTGATGTACAGGTGGGTTTTTGGTGTGGATGTCCTTTCTCTTTGTTAGTTTTCCTTCTACCAGACAGGACCCTCAGCAGCAGGTCTGTTCGAGTTTGCTAGGGGTCCACTCCAGATCCTGTTTGGCTGGGTGTCAGCAGCAGTGGGTGCAAAACAGTGGATTTTTGTGAGACCACAAATTCAGCTGTCTGATAGTTCTTCTGGAAGTTTTGTCTCAGAGGAGTACCTGGCCGAGTGAGGTGTCAATCTTTCCCTTCTTGGGGGTGCCTCCCAGTTAGGCTGCTCGGGGGTCAGGGACCCACTTTAGGAGGCCGTCTACCCATTCTCATATCTCCAGCTGCATGCTGGGAGAACCACTACTCTCTTCAAAGCTGTCAGACAGGGACATTTAAGCCTGCAGAGGTTCCTGCTGACTTTTTGTTTGTCTGTGCCCTGTCCCCAGAGGTGGAGCCTACAGAGGCAGGCAGGCCTCCTTGAGCTGTGGTGGGCTCCACTCAGTTCGAGCTTCCTGGCTGCTTTGTTTACCTAAGCAAGCCTGGGTAATTGTGGGCACCCCTCCCCCAGCCTCGCTGCTGCCCTGCAGTTTGATCTCAGATGGCTGTGCTAGCAACCAGCGAGATTCAGTGGGCATAGGATCCTCTGAGCCAGGTGCGGGACACAATCTCCTGGTGTGCCATTTTCCAAGCCCATTGGAAAAGCGCAGTATTAGGTTGGGACTGACCCGATTTTCCAGGTGTCGTCTGTTATCCCTTTCTTTGACTAGGAAAGGGAACTCCCTGACCCCTTGTGCTTCCCGAGTGAGGCAATGCCTCTAACTTCTTTGGCTCATGCACAGTGCGCTGCACTGACTGTCCTGCACCCACTGTTTGGCACTCCCTAGTGAGATGAACCCGGTACCTCAAATGGAAATGCAGAAATCACCCATATTCTGTGTCGGTCATGCTGGTAGCTGTAGACCAGAGCTGTTCCTATTCGGCCATCTTGGCTCCACCCCTAAACCAGTATTTTGTTACACCAGGTTAGAAACACTGTTTTTGTAGAATCTACAAAGGGACATTTCTTAGTCCATTGAAGCCTATAGTCAAAACAAAACAAAACAAAACACAACAAAAACCCCAGATAAAAACTAGAAACAAGCTGTCTGTGAAAATGCTTTGCAATGTGTCCATTCGACTCATGGAACAGAACCTGTATTTTGATTCATCTTTTTGAAAACACTTTCTTTGTGGAGTGCACAGACATTTCTGAAACCATTGAGGCCTCGTATAGTGAAAAACTGAATATTTCATGGAAATAAAACTAGGAACAACCTATTTGTGAAAATGATTTGTGATGTGTGGATTCATCTCACAGAGTTAATGTGTGTTTTTATTCACCAGGTTAGAAACACTTTTTCTGTAGAAGCTACAAAGGGACAGTTTTGAGCCCATTTAAGCCTATAGTGAAAAACCAAATTTCCCATGATAAAAACTGCAAACAACCTGTCTGTTAAAATGCTTTGTGATATGCAAATTTACCTCACAGATTTAAACCTGTATTGTGATTCACCAGGTTGGAAACACATTTGTGTAGCCTCTAATAAGGGCAATTTCTGAGCTTATTGAAGCCTGTAGTGAAGAACCAAATATCTCTTGATATAAACCAGAAACAGGCTATATGTGAAAATGCTTCCTGATGTATGCATTCATCTCATAAAGGAATGGAACCTGTGCTTTAATTAACCAGGTTGGAAACACTCTTTTTCTAACATCTAAGAAGGGATATTTCTGACCCCCTTGAAGCCCACAGTGAAAAACGAATATCAGGTGATAAAAACTAGAAAAAAGGTATTTGTGAAAATGATTTGTGATGTCTGGATTCATGTCACAGAATTAAACCTGTGTTGCAATTCACCAGGTTACAAACACTATTTTTGCAGACTGCAAGAAGGGAAGTTTCTGAGCCCATGGTAGCCTGGGTGAAAAACTGAAAATCTCAGCATAAAACCTACAAAAAATCCTACTTGTAAAAATGGTTTGTGATGTGCGGGTTTATCTCACAGGATTAAAGCTGTGTTTTGATTTCCTAGGTTAGAAACACTGTTTGGGTAAACTCTATGAAGAGACATTTCTGAGCTGATTGAAGCCTATAGTGAAAAAGGAAATATCATGCGACAAAAACTGGAAGCAAGTTATCTGTAAAAATGCTTTGAGCTATGTGGATTCAGCTCACACAGTTAAACCTACGTTTTTGTTTCACCAGGTAAGAAACACTCTATCTGTAGAATGTATGAAGGAACATTTCTGTTTCCATTGAAGCCTATAGTGAAAAAGTGAATACAGGCCAAATATTCTGAAAACATGCTATCTGTGAAAATGCTTTGTGATGTGTGGATTCATCTCACAGTGAGGAACCTGTGTTTTGATTCACCAGGCTTGAAGCACTCTCTTTGTAATATCTATGAACGGACATTTCTAAGCTCACTGAAGCTTATAGTGAAAAATGTAATATCCCATGATAAAAATGAGAAAGAAGTTATTAGTAAAAAGGCTTTGTGATATGTGGATTAATCTCACAGAATGGAACCTGTGTTTTTATTCAGTAGGTTAGAAACACTTTTCTTGTAGCAGCTACGAAGGAAGGTTTCTGAGCCCATGGAAGCTATAGTGAAAAACTGAATATCTGCCATAAAAGCTAGAAACAAGCTATCTGTTAAAATCCTTTGTGATATGTGGATGCTTCTTACAGAGCTAAACCTGTGTTGTGATTCACCAGGTTAGAAAAACTCTTTTCGTAAAATCTACGAAGGGGTATTTCTGCACCCATTGAACCTACAGTGCAAAACTGAATATCCCATGATAAAACAACAAGCTATCTGTGAAAGTTCTTTGTGATGTGTGGATTGATCTCTCAGAGTTTAATCTGTGTTTTGATTCAAAACATTAGAAACATGTTTTGTATAGAATCTTGAAGGGACATTTCTACTGTTTTGTAAACACAAATTTCACAATAAATTCTAGAGATAAGCTGTCCATGAAACTTCTTCATGATGTGTGGATTCGTCTCACAGAATGTAACCTGTGTTTTGATTCGACAAGTTGGAAATGCTCTTTTTGTAGAATATGCAAACAAATATATATATTCCATTGAAGCCTATAGTGAAAAACTGTGTATCTTTCCATTAAACTAGAAACAAGCTATCTGTGAAAATGCTTTGCTATGTGTAGATTCATTTCACAGAGTTAAGAGTTAACCCCATGTTTTGATTCCCCAAGTAGAGACCTTTTTTTTTGTTAAACCTGTGAAGCGAAACTTCTGAGCCAATTAAAGCCTATAGTAAAAAGAGAATATGCTTTGATATAAACTAGAAACAAGCTATCTGTGAAAATGTTTTGTGATGTTTGCATTAATCTCATGGAATGGAACTCACGTTTTGATTCACCAG